>NC_052535.1:65468267-65772767 GCF_016699485.2 Gallus gallus | reverse complement strand
CTTCATGAATAGTGCCAACTCTGTTATTATTCAAGCTCACATTAAACAAGAGTTTAATTCAACCACCTTTACCTGTCATGATTATACTATAATCCAATGATCTCATATACTGATCAGCTCAAGCTAGGGTGACAGTCAACTTGGTAACGCTTTGACAAGAAGTGATGCATTGCAATAAATGGCATGGCATTTTGCAGCCAAGTTTCACAATGACGTCAGGAAATCACTCTTGATGGGTTAAGAAAAGGTGTGGATCACTCATCTCTGTGCCAGAAACTTTCCTCTTTTCATTCTCTGTAGACCTTTGCAATTTCTCCAGCACTGTGAGCTTGTGAGAGGGGACAGTAGGTTTATCCTTTCAGCCAATGCCCTGAGTTAACTTTTTGACTTTAACCTCACAGGAGGAAATAAATAAATCAACTAAAGTAGACAAATAATGTAGCATGAAGAGCAAAAAAGCATCCAAACAAACAAAACTCCTTGTTTTGTTGTTAGCAGTGTGATTTAATACTTCAATACCCAACGCAAAACCGGAAAGAACTACACAGACTGAAACTACACATCCTGTTGATCTACACTTTCCAAACCCAGCACAGTTGCTCCTTTCCCCTGAACTGCATTGCTTTATTTCTGTCAGCCTTTTCATTCTCACGAGCTGCTGCAGCTTTCTGAGAAGAAAACTGCAGGAAGTGAAGGCAGTGTGGTATTTTCTGAAAATGAAGGTCTGCCCCATTCAGAAGCCAATTTAAGTTCAACAAGAGCAGATCTTTGCAAATATTCAGCCCTGACTTTCTCTCTGATCAGTTTCAACGTACTTATGACATCAAAAGGCTTCAACTGCATTGGCTTCACCTTCGCAGTAATTAGCTTGCCATTAGGTTTGGCTTCAGTTAATGAATGGCTCTTTCTTTCTCCCTTTCCTTTTTACTCATGGGAAAAAGCATCAATATTCTTGCATTCTACCACTGTTCTGTCCTTGCATTCTACCACTGAGGGTATTGAAACATGATTATCAATAGACTATATCTCTTTAGGAGATCACTGTCAGTACCTACCCCATCATTGTTGGGCATCTGACATGTATGGGACAGTTGTTATCTGAAATTTGTTCTCTGGGCTCTCTGCAGCAGCCGTGAGTTAAAACTAGCTGCAATGCTTGTGTTTTTCTGTGAGAGCACACCACCTACCATCATACCTGTTCCTGACAGCCAATACATAGGCTTCATTAAACAGGAGGTGCCTTTGGGAAAGGGAGAACATTTCTCTGCTACAGAACCCTAACTTGTTTTATGCCTGACTGGTCTGTAATTTTGTAAGCATAACAAATGTTTTTATTGCCTACAGCCACTCATTTTGCACTGTAGATAATTAGTAGTCTTGCTTATTGTGTTTTGCTTCGTGGTCTGGCACTTTATCATCGCACAAAGCGCTGCTGCTTTTCAGAAAGTACCTTTTCAGAACTGTGGCATTGAGCGAGGCTGAAGCAGCTGGGAAGGACAGTTAAACAGGAAACATTTTGCAACAATTTAATAAGCTGAATGATTTTTGGCGTTCAGAATATTACTGTATAAACCGTTTCCTGCACTTATCTCAGGGTCAGTTACACAGCTGTAAGGCTCATGCAGTGTCTGCTTCGCTCACGTTGGACATTCAGACTGCAGTGCTTTCTTAAGCGCTGCAGCAGAAGCAGCGTGACCTCCTCTCACCTTGGTGAGAAGTCAATTAAGCACTGCATTCACACCAACCTGCAGAACTGGTAACTATTTTCAGCCCTTGGCTTTATTTTGCTCTCAGCCACTCTGAAAAAAATAGTGGTGGCCCCGTAAGCAGCTTCCTGGTAGCTTTCCCACTTGGGATGGAAGCTGAAAGCTCTACTGGCAAGAACACGGCAAAGGGACAGGATCCGCGTCACCAAAATACTCTCCAACTGAACTGCTGTACGCACTCAGCCGGCTCCTATCAGAGGAATTCGATGCGTTCTGCCGGGCTCCACCGCCACCTCCTGGCCGTGGCCGCCAGGGCCGTGCGGGACATTGCCGCGTTTTGTCTTTAATAAAAGCAGTTTGGGGTTTCTTGTTTGTTTGTTTTTGTTGGTTTTTTTTTTCCTTTTCCTACAGGGAGACTGTCGTTTTTAGCAGCATACCCTAACGGCACTTCAGCACTTACCATGAACTGAATAGCTTGTGAGATCAGCGTCGTAATTCCTTCTGTCCCATGAGCTCAGCATCTGTATTTCATAATCAACATGACAGTTAACTCACAGTTCATTTTCCTAGCTCCAAGAAGCCTTTCATCTTCCAGAAGCATTGGCTGCTCGAAGCCCCTCTCCACAGAGCATTATCTCACCTTACCAGCCAAGCCAGCCATTGGCTCTGCTGCTGCTAAACGCCCTCTCTGTGTGCAGGTTTCACAAAGGTCGTGTCCAAAAACAGCTCTTGAAAGTGCACCTACACCTCCTGTGAGCTAAGTGGTATCCCTGAAATCACACATGAAAGAAAGATTTATAGGCACTCACTAAATGCTGTTACGAAAAATACAATATACAAGCGAATCCCATGTGGCACGAATCCCTAAAAACCAATTATGTTCTAGTTGTATCAGCTTAAACTGGTCACAAAGTGAAAGGGCAATGGAACAATAATTTCCTCGTAGAGCATATGTGTTCCTGGGGATAGTGTTAACCTGGATTTTTGCACCCTCCTGTGCAGCAGTGCCTATTTAAAATCAGTGCAGTAGAAATGCTAAGTTGTGGCCTGAAGCAGTGACTGAGCACCTGGTGGGAGGGCAGGGCCAACCCAGGGGAGCTCAGGTGCAGCTGAGTGACCAGAAAGGGTGCAGCCAGGATCCACCCCTTCCCAGACCTCATTTAAGGGCTGGCAGTGGAGGCAAGGGTATTTTGTTGGAGATCCCTGCTGATCTGAGGCCTTCTAAGGGTAAGCAGCTTTTCCCCTTTGTTTCTGCATCCATGGCCGCTGCATTTGGAGTTGTCCTCATTTGCTGCAGCCAAAGACTTTGCTACCCCGCTATTATCGCTGTAATTTCCATCACATCATAGCATTCCAATCAGGTTAGATTTCTTTACAATTTTAACTTCGAAGGAAAAGTTGGTTACCGTAATTAAGTTACTCACTTTGTCCTTAAGATTGACCTGAAAGTACTTTAGAGCTGTGATAATGGAGAGAAGTTGGTAGACAGAAAGCAATAAATGCCTGTGCTTCAGGAAAAAGAAAACAAAGCATCTGAGTCACCACCAACTAAATTTGCTGTTGTCAAACTACAAGGAGGCCAAGGAGCTGGGAGTTCACAGCCCAGGAGAAGGTGAGTAGGGCCTGTGGCTGCTTGTCTGGAAAGCCTTTTAGAAGATGCTGCAGGGTTGCCAGCACCCTGAGGTTGACCACATTCACCAATGTCAAAGCCTTCCCAACAGGGGTCTTAAACAGAAACGCTTCGTGCATCCATAGAGCACGTGAAAGAAGAAGGAACTAATGTGCAGCGTGATAAATGATGGTTTGTTTGTCTGTTAGGAAATCACAACGACTGTGAAATGCTTTTTAAAAGGGTCTGTGAGGGGGGAAAAAAAAAACCAACCTGGAGTAATGTAAGAAACTGCGGTTTAAAATAATAAATATCAATAGTAAAAGCATTTAGAGCATGGAAAACCACATGAGAATTACACCGTAGGGCACTGTTCTCATGCTAATGGCAATAGAAGCTAAGGGTGAATGGAAAGACATCAAAAGTCACAGCAGGAAACTGTCAACATATTTCTGGGTAAAACATTAAACTCCGTCCCCACTATGCCCAAAGAAAGGTGTAATAGGGATTTTTATGTTCTGGCTGATTATCCGACTCTTGGATAGACTAATTTCTGTTTTACTCTTGGCTTGGTCTGTTTTTTTTTTAATAGGGAAGAATGGCAGGTTTGAGATTTGGGACTTCACTTCTCAGCATGAAGAAAGCAGCGAAACGACCACAGTTCTGTGGTCATTTGCGGCCTGTAAAGCTGCACGGCTACGTGCGTACTTCTACCGTAAAGCCCCGCAACGTGAGCAGATCTCAGCAGTTCCAGGTGCTCGTGGCCTGCAGTCAGGCTTCGGTTGTGCTGATGTTTGTAATGCGTACTGAAGTGAATCAAGGCACGATGTACTGAGCGCGTAGTGGAGTGACTCTGGAGCAAGGTACGTCCCCCAGCACACGTACTCCCATTGCAGTTTGAACCCAAATAAGGCACTGACTTTTACAGTCAATAGCTTCAGGGAGGTCTGTCTCCATCAGTACCAATGCAGTTATCCAGCTGAGAGTTCTGTTTAACTCAGGATTTTACGGCTGCCTTAAGTTCGGAGTATATTGAAGACTAATACAGAAAGATGCTCTTTGTGTGAGAAGCAGCTCCCACTGCAGTTTGCTATCGTGGTTTCGCTGGTTTGCCATTACTGGATTCCTATTTCCTTATTTATCAGCTCCATCTCTGGCACCTGAATGGAAGTCACACAGGTGCGTCAGGTTTGTGATTCCAGGCGTGCCTAATTTTATTGGAGCTCCACCTCTAAACCACAAAGCAAGATACAGTAATTACTGAGAGCATTGCAAAATTGTTCCAGGTATTTATTGCCTGGACTTGGCCTGGGAGCACAGCCTCTTGCTGTGCGGCTACAAAAGCAGCTGTTCTGCTTTACTCTGGCCAAGGAGCTCATCCTACATGTTCCATTCGCATCGTGCCGTGGCAGGATGAAGTGTTGTCACCTCTTGCATAATCCTACACCAACTATAAGCGAACCGTACTCGGATGAGGAAAATGAAGGATGCATTTAGTGATACGGGTCTTGAAGAAGGCTGTCCTGCCTTAAGGGTCCGTGCTTTTCCTCCTCAGGCGGCATGGGGGGGAAAGGGAAACCGTTCTCGGCGAGCAGCAGCTTCTCCCGAGGCAGCGGCTCCCGCAACCGCGGCGGTGATCCCTGCGGGGCTGCGACCGGACGGCGGTGCGGCTCTCGGCCTCCCGGCTCGGGGCGGGGCGCGGCGGGGCGCTCCGCCGGGTGGCGCTGCGGCTCCCGCTCGGAGACAGCCGCGTGCCGGGCGAGGCGGGGCGCCGTCGCGGCTCTCGGCTCCCGGCCGAAAGGGGCGAAGCCGGCGGGCAGCGCGATGGATCCGCTGTGGAGGGCCGTTCTCTCGGAGAGCCTCCTCGGTAGGTGGCGGCGGGGGGGGCGGCTAACGGTTCGTCGGAGCTGGGGAGGACGGCGCCCGTCCCGTGCCTCAAGCGAGAAGGGGCGGCGATCGCACCGGGGCCGCTGGAGCCGTCGCCCCGAGGTCCGTGTGCCGCACGCAGTCTGGCGGCGGCCGCCCGACCTCCTCGTCCTCTGCCGCGCGCGCCCCTCCGTACGGCCACGGCACTTCTGCTGGCGGCTCTCGGGTCGGTGCGGCGGCTCGCCGTTTGCACGGGTGTTGCGGAGCCCGCCCGGAGCGGCAGCGCTGAGCGGTCGGCGGAGCTCTGCCCCTGTGGCTGGCGGCGGGCCGGGCGCACCTCCTACACAGCGTAGGGAAAGTCGCAGCGCGGTGCCGTGCGGAGCCAATGAGCCCTCAGGTTGGGGGTCGGCGCCCAGCCTGTGCGCGGGGTGGGATGTGTCAGAACGCCGATCAGCCTCCGGCCCGCCACTGAGGAGCCCCGGATCGTAGAGGGTTACTTATTGGGGTGTTTGTTCCCTCATAACGTCACCCTTTACCTTCCCTGGGCTGGGCGATCCTCGCTCGTGGCCGAAGCAGCGGCTGCTGCCGTCGCAGAGGACAGGAGCTGTTTTCTCTTCATCCTCTTTCCTGGGAAGATGCGTTCGTTTAACTTGAAATGGCAAATGCTTCTGTAAAGAAATGCTTTCTTTGAAGGTAACTACAGCCTGCTGTTACCTGAATTGCTTTCCAACTTATTTAGTATTCTGCACATAGGTATAAAATGGTGCGTATTTGTTAATCCCCAGGAAACCCATACTATGTGTAATATGGATTTCTTTCCTTTCCTTTTTTTCTGTTTCAGGCTACATTTCTTGGTCTCTCTACCACGCCCTGCCACCAATGATTTATTACTTCCCTCTGCAGACACTGGCACTTACTGGTTTAGAAGTTTTTGCAGTTGCCTTCTTGTCTCCAGTATTCCTGATAGTTGCTCCCTGTTGGAGGCTGGCTAACAATAAGTACATCCTTGCCCTTCTGAGACTGACTGTGGTTGGTGAGTACGCACTGCTGCGAGTTACACATCCCCCATGTTGTTATCAAAGCATGAGAATAAACACTGCGAATTTCCTCAAGGCTCCGAGGATTGTGGAATGACGCAGGAGTAAGAATCATAGGATCATAGAATGGCTCAGGTTGGAAAAGACCTTAAAGATCATCACGTCCAACTACAACCTAACCATACTCCCCCAACTCTAACAGCCCTCCGCCCAATCATGTCCCTGAGCACCACATCCAAATGGTTTTTAAACACATCCAGGGATGGTGACTCAACCACCTCCTTGGGGAGCCTATTCCAGTGCTTAACAACCCTTTCTGTAAAGAAGCTTTTCCTAATATCCAACCTAAACTTACCCTGGTGCAACTTGAGGCTGTTTCCCCTCATCCTGTCACCTGTCAGCAGTGAGAAGAGACCAATCCTGCTCTCGCTGTAAGCACCTTTCAGATATTGGAAGAGAGCAATAAGGTCTCCCCTCAGCCTCCTTTTCCCCAAACTAAACAGCCCCAGTTCCTTCAGCCTCTCCTTGTAGGGCATATTCTCCAAGCCCTTTACAAGCCTTGTTGCCCTTCTTCGGACCTGCTCCAGCATCTCCATGTCCTTTCTGTACTGAGGTGCCCAAAACTGAACACAGTAGTCAAGGTGAGGCCTCACCAATGCCGAGTACAGGGGCAGGAAGACTTCCCTAGTCCTGCTCACCACACCATTCGTGATACAAGCCAGGATGCCATTGGCCTTCTTGGCCACCTGGGCACACTGCTGGCTCATATTGAGCCAACTGTCCATCAGTACACCAAGGTCCCTTTCCATCAGGCAGCTTTCCAGCCACTCCTCCCCAGGCCTGTAGGGTTGCCTGGGGTTGTTGTGACCAAAATGCAGGACCCAACACTTGGCCCTATTGAAACTCATACAGTTTGCCTTGGCCCATCGATCCAGTCATGTGTTACTTTTCTCTTGAGCTCTTGGGTACGTTCAGAGGAATATTCTTTGCATCCATTGTGGTTGTTTTTAGACGAGTACTGCTTAATTAAAGGCAATCTCATTTCACCCTTTATTTTTATAAGCTTTTAAGTTAGTACAAATGCCCAATAAGAAAAAAGTTTTCAGTGTTGCACAGAGATCAGTAAAGCAAGTGCTTTCTTTTGTATAGCATTTCTTTGTCTCTAACAACAGATAGATCTGGGGGTATTATTAACATAATCTGCCACAAATTAAGCGTTCTTTTTAATAGATCTACTTTTGAAATTCTGGAATATGTGACTTTTTTCCTTCATTAAGTGTATCTGTATGCATGCACTGTATTGCTGGGGTTGTGGGCTCACCCTGGGTGAGAAATGACTCATGCGTTCTGTCAGTTGCACAAGAAAAGGGTTTGACCATAAACTCAGAACGGAATTTCTCAGTACCCATCCCACATGTTCCACCCTAACCCAAGCCGTGCCGGGTTCCCTGTCATTCAGCAAACCAGTGCAAGTCTTTGTTCTTGTTGATTGTCTGCGAGCTTGCTGGGAGGCACGTTATTACTGATGAGTTTGCAGCACCTGTATGAAGTCAGGGGAGATGAGGGTATCCATCCTGCATAGAGGGAGAGTGCTGCTGATAGGTGGTTTCCTGTCTCTTGCTTGCAGTTCCTGGCTCCTTGTTTATCAGTTTAGGATGATAACCAGAGAATCACCTTCCTTATCATTTCCCTCTCTTATTGGAAGAGAACAAAAGAGGACGATCTTATTTACTCTGTTTGCATTGCCTTTTTTTCATAAGAATCCTCATTTCTTACCACTAATCTGAACACAGCCTATTGGTGTCATGACTTCAAATGAAGTGGAGTTCTTATATCTTTCTGCTCCCTCTGTCCCATCCATTCTAATACTTCTTTTTAATAAGCTTTTCAGCGAGTGGAGCGTCGCACTTTACCTTTCTGCAGCACTCCTCGGTGCATTGCTTTCTACAAGGTTTGTTTTTAAAGACTAGAAGTGAGCAAGCATTTCAAATTGCACTCTGCGTTCCTCCCGATATCGCAGTAATTCACCGTTTGCTGTGTTTATTCGAGATCAGTCATTTGGATCATCTTGTTGCATTTACCAGTTCACTTTGCCAGAAGAGGTGGGAATTGCTTCAGTGTGTGTAATTCTTGTTCTGCTAAGTAGAAAGGGCAGCGGTGGGCTTGTTGTGCTGTGTGAAGTCTGTTGGTTTATACCTGTTTACTCACCACAATCTCCTGAAGGTGTTAACTATGAACAAAGAATAGCACCTTCAGTAATAAGCTGGGGAAAGGATGTGTTAATGAAAGGTACTCATAGAAGGACCCCAGCGCATGAGGAGGCTGATGCTGTAAGCATCCTCAGCCAGGGTACCCTGAGCATTGCTTTACACAGGTGAGGCCTCCCCTTCATTCCTGGTTAACTGAAGCCTGCAGTGATTGTGTCCTCCTGCTATTTCCACCTCTCAAACACTCCTAATGTTGTACCCCCTTGGCTACTGTACCCTTATGTTCTCTTCCAGTTCTGATGTACCGTATTCACCTTTCAGTGCTCTACAGTGAACATCAGCATTTGGGGAAGATGTGAAAGGACATTCCTCACCTTCTTTGTTCCTAGCAAAGAGTTTAGCATCAGGTGGTGATTCTCACTCTTGCCTCCCAACTGCAGGTTCTCAGACCCCTTTAAGTTGCCAGTATTTGGCAATATACACTTGCACAGGCAGCGCTGGGCTTTAGGAATATCTGCATCAATTTTCTTACTTGGTTTTCATCACTTGTATTTTAAATAATTTCTGTCGTACCGTTCTGTGCTTCTTTCTCTCCTGTCTCTCAACTCACCCACTTTGCCTTCTTTCCATCTTCATGGCTGGGTGCTTCTTGCTTCTTTCTCTTTGGATCTTTTTTACCATCTCAGAGAGACCCCATGCACTCTGCAACCTATTCCACTGGAAATAGCCAGCCTTTAATCTCACAGTAAAAAAATTGGGAAGTTCTTCATGCTTCGCTAAACCCAGAATATTTAGAACCATTCTTTCTTTTTTTTAATTTGCTTTTAATAAAGAAGACCTTCCCTTCTCCTTCATTATTGTTCACCTGCTTTTTTTTTATCCTTCCAGGAAGCTTTATTTATTATTATTTATTATTATTATCTCTGAAGCTTTTGTTTTGATTTCCATATCCTTTCACACTACTTTGTGTTCTCTTAAAAAAACAACAAACAACCCTTCTGGTAGTGTCCTTTTGAGCCTTATTCTTCAGAAAACACATGCAGTAGATTTACGTGTTTGGTTAGCTATTTACATTTCAGGGATATTTGCTCAGCAGCCAAAGGTGTGTCTAATGTAAACAGGCAAACCCACGCCAGCTCTAACCTGGCTAGCACAAATGATGAAAGATTTGAAGAGGATTTGAAGAGTTGCAGAATTCAGCACGGTGCAGCAAGAAATCTGTGTGCACTGTATGTGCAACCTGTGCTGAAGTCTGTGCACAAATGTCATTCATTGCACTCAGTGATTTCGTTTTGCCATCTTTGCTCTTAGCTTTGTGTCTTTTGCTGTAAGTAAAGTGAGCAAATAGGCAGCTGGAGGATTCCTAGCGTGCAGCACCAGGATCAGCAGCTCCATTTCTACCCTTCCTTGCTTCATCTCTCTTCAGCTTTGACTCATACGAACTTGGCAAAGGGCTGCCAGCAAGCAGTGTTTCTTCTCCCTCTGTTGGTCACTACTCCTGGGTCACAATTTACCACGCAGACTGAAGTTACATGAAAGTGTGTGACCGACCCATAGTCACTCGAACAGTAAACCTGCTATTTAAAACTGCTAATAAAAGTGAGGTTTCCGTGCCTTGAGAAATGGAAGATGTGTGCAGTGTCTCTTTCAGTAAGTGGGGGAGTTACTCTTTTCAGTAAAAAGATGGAACCGGCTGCTGCTGGTGACTCTGGAGGAAGATGCTGGGCCAAAGCAGTTCTTATTTGCACCCAGTAAGACCAAGTGCCTTCTAATCCTCGTGCAATGCATGGTGACTGCTTTTTCTTTTTAAAACAAGATGGACCTCCACTGTTACGATTTTGATTCATGCAAGTGCACAGTCCTGGAATGTCTGTATGCTTAGATACTTTATTGATATTTTATTAATGAACCAATGACCGTAAGTATTCACATTAAGGCAATCATTGCAATCTTGGATAATGTCTTTGTGTTTTTTCTTTTTTTTTCCTGGAAATGCTAACTGAGGCCATACCATATATCCCCAGTCCCTGTCCAACCCTTTTCAGCTTGTTTAAAAATACATAGCCTTGTGTTTGCAGATGAATGGCATAGCCATTCGAATTACAGATAAGGTTGAACTAATGCTCAGGAAATCCTCATTACCAGTTCCCTGTTGCCCACTAAAGCAACCTCTGCGCGCGTGTGTGTGTTTGTTTGTAGGGAGCTTAGCGTCATACCAGGCTCCAAATGCTTCCATTAGACTGTTCATCTTGGCTGCTGGTGTTTCGTCCTCATTGCTGGTTCAAACAGTAACATTGTGGTCAGGAAACAGTTTACAAAGGTATTTTTTTTATACTGATGGAATTATAAAAGACATCTCTCTATCTTAAAACGTGTATTTATGGTTTTGTTTTCTCCCTCAGAAAACAAGATTGTTTTTTCCCCCCCTTTCATACGTGTCAATGATCTAAAACTGATTCTTGCAGGTTCATCAGGATATGGGGCTTCATTCTAGGCAAGATGATGCTCCTTGTTCTTCGAATCTGGTATACATCACTGAACCCAGTGTGGAGCTCACAAGCTGCCAATACTGTCGTGCTGATAATTGGTTTAGTAGCAGCAGCGGAGAGAATTTATTCAGGTAAACACGTAATAGCAAAGAAAGCAGTTATGAAGGTGTCCTGAAGTATACCTGTCTATGTATGACTACTTTTTGGAGTCAAGTTGGAAATGCCAACTAATTGTAGTATCAATAATGCAGCAGTAAAACAAAGAAATAACATGGCCCACCAAAACCAGAATGGATTGTCCTTTCCCCAGCAGAAAATGTCTGTGGCGTTACTGTTATTTTCCTAATTCAATCTGCTGCTTCAGTTGTTTCCATCATGAGATAAAGCTAAGGAACAGCTGATGTGGCAAAGTAGACGAAAAGAGTTGGAAAAATGGGCAAATTATCCTGGTCAAAATTCATCCAAGTTGTTGGAGCATCTGGGTGGAGTGCACGGCAGTCGGTGCTGGCAAATGGCAATCGTGCTTTAAAGGTGTGGGGGGAGTACCACTAAGGAGGACAGTGAGGCTGGCTTGGTTAGTGAGGGCAGCTCATGTTAAACCCTCAGAAGTTCTCAGTATAACCTGAATGAATTAATTGAAAGATAAAACCTCGTCTATGTGTAAGTTGGTATAAGTTGGCGTCGTGTGTTTGTGCTGTGTTTTCTGACTTAAGCTAAGCCTCGATTTTCATAATAATTTAGAAAGGCAGTCTACTGCAGGAAATGAGGAAGGGAGTCTCTTTTCTTCCTACTTGACAAAGCGATACGTCAGTGCAATTGAAGGCACTCCTCTCTCCTTAAATGAATGAAGAAAAAGGAGAAGAGAAGAAGGGGGTTTTTCAGGCTTCTTTGGAAGTGTCGGGTTGTGTTCTTATCAGAGTTTAGCGTTTCAGAGAACAGAATCCTCTGAACAAATTCCAATAACTTTTCTGCTGATTTTCAAAGCCACTTTAATGTTTTACATTCCAATTAGATGAAAAATAATCATGTGGGCAGTTGTTGTTTCAGTATGTTTAAGACCGATAGCTTTTCCTGTTAGACCTAGGAATTCTACTGGAGATTTCTTTGTCTTATCAGTTTTCATGAACGATCAGATAAGTAGCTTTTGTGGTTGTTTGATTTGTTCTGGTAATTTCGTAATGTTGGCTGTTTCTTAATAACCCTTTTTGTTCCTGTTTGACACTTTGCTCAGTTATATTCCTATTCTTATTCTAGTTGAAGACGAGAGGAAACAAGGAGCAAACGCCACTGGTAATACAGTCAGGAAGGCTGTCTCGCAGCCTAATTGGCTTTTGTCAGGAATGGCTTTTGGCAGCCTCATGTTCCTCACCGTTTGGATATTTGGGGAGGTCTCGCTAATTTCTAGATGGGCAGTAAGTGGACATCCACATACGGGTCCAGATCCTAATCCGTATGGGTAAGTGCCTGTGGTTGGTTGGTTTTTAATTACTTGAACAAAACCGTGATCAAAAACCTGTGTCGTGGTAAAAACTGAAACATTTGTTCAACTTCACTTATTTCAGCCAAAAGGAAGGGAACAGACATTACATTACTTAGTGCATCACTGGAAGGAGCTTGGTTACTAGAAAGAGGCTGATGGTATAAATGTTTGTGTAGAATAGACTGGGTACAAGATACTTCGTACAGAGAGCTTAAGCAGTGGGGCCAAGTAGTATTGATCTGTTTTCTCATATTTCCAAGCATTGCATCTATAAAAGTAAATCTTAAATTTCTCTGTTCAAGAATGATTTTTTTTTCATCCACAACAATAACACCTGATCAGCCAGACTGCAAAATTACTTTAAAATTAGGACTGAAGTTGAAGTGGTTATGAATGAGATGCACCTATAATAGACAGTAAATGGATCTAGCAGTTGATTTCATCAAGAAGCTAATAGGAAATTGTATACCTTGGAGACTGCTTACGTTTTTTCCCTCTTTTACTATTAAGCATCTATGTGCAATACTAAAGGATATGCTTCTGCAGAAATTTTAGGTGTTAAGAATTTAGTCTTATGCTGTCAACTGCTCACCTGAGTTCCAAAATCTAGAAAGAGAGTGGATTAGTTATTCTGGTAGCCAATTATGTGTAGCTGTAGGTGAGTTAGTTAATAATTTAGAATTGAGTAACTCTTAGAAGAGTTACTCAAGGCTGTTAGCAATTTTAGATGCTACAGAGTCCCAATGTCATTTCATTGAATCATACAGTATCCTGAGTGGGAGGGGACCTACAAGCATCACTGAGCCCAGCTCCTGGCTCCATGTGGGAACACCCAAGATCCAAACCCTATGTCTGAGAGCGTTGTTCAAACGCTGCTTGAACTCCGTCAGGCTTGGTGCTGTGAACGCTGCCCTGGGGAGCCTCTCTGAAGTGACCAGAACACTTCTGTTCAGGATGGCTTCAGTGACAGGCTTGTGCTGCTGAACACAGCTTGTTTTATACAGTGTTGAACAGCTGTTATTTTCAACTGGATGTTTTTTTCTACATCCAGTAAAGGGGAGAAAACGTAGCAGGGTGTGAAACAAAGGTAATTTACACTGAAGTCAAGCACTGTTTAAAATAGAAGGATTATAAAATATTAACGGCCATCCTTACTTCTATGTCTAAAAGTTTATTTCTGAATGCCAGATGTTTCTAAAATAAAGTAATGTATGATTTCTTTTTCCTTTTTTTTCTTATTAGTGGTACAGTTCTGTTGGGTCTGGCGCATGGACTGATGCTTTCATTTTGGAGTTGGTCCTCTGTTGCCAGTTTTGCCTGGTTTCTAATAGGTAGGAGCAAGTCTGGAGCAGAATATTTGTTATTATTACCTTTAGGTATGCCCTTGGATCCTACATCCCATATCAGAAACGTTAATTTTGATCAGAGCTTCTTTATCGCTGGCTGTAGCATGTGCGTGTCTGACCAGTTGACTAAGGGTTACAGGCCAAATCTCCAGGTAATTGCAGAGCAGTATTGTTCTCTTCAGAATCCCTTGTTGAAGTTCTCTTCCCATGGAGCGGCATCTCTGTTCTCACCACCTGCATTGTGCAAGGCTACAGGTAGGGTGATGGGGCTGAGGTGACACAAGCCCTTGGATTCTGCTGGAGGCGCAATTACTCGTAATGTGATGGGCAGTTCACCTAGGGGCAAGGTTACAGCTTGCTTCTTTAGTTGCCAAGATTTCCCAGCACTAAAATAATAAGAACACAAAAGCAGTTCTGCTGAAGCAATGCATTTGTGAGTCAGTGTGCATACAGTGGGTCTGGTGGGAAAAGGGGTCTGAGTGCTGGATCTGGACATCCATTTTCAGAGAGAAATTATAGCTGTGCCATAAAAGCCGTGGAGAAGGCCATAGAGGAGATCAAAACTGTTCTGTAATTTTCTCATAGAGAGGTGTTTTTTTTTCCATACTGGATCAGCATGGGTAGATGCTTGGTGATGTTTCTCTGCAGCCTTTTTGCTGCCCTCTTTCAGATCCATAAGCAACCTGTAAGAGAATGAGATACTGAGAAAACTGAGACGATAACCATCCTTCTAGTGATACAGTTCTCATGACTGCAAAGCACAGTTATATTTCCCAGGCTTTTTTTTTTTTTTCCTCCTAGTAAGAATGTTCTAAAGAAGAGGGCAGATAACATAGCTGCCTGTGACTGACTTGTTTTTCTTCTGCCCCTTCACAGGTATAGCATCTTCAGCTGGTCTCCTTTACTTACACACCTGGAGTGCTGCTGTTGCAGGCAATATTCTTGCTGTCTTTACTATGTGTGTGTGGCCCCAACTGGCTGGACGCTTTGTTGGTTGTCTGCATCCTGGAAAAGCCATGAGTACAGCCATGTTCACCTACGTTCTTGAATTATTCTTCTGTGTATGGTGTACAGCTTATAAATTTGTACCTGGAGGAGTTTACGCTAGAGAAAGCTCCCATCTTCTTTTAGGTACACGTATGACTGTGAACAAATATTAATAAGCTTGCTTCAGCCCCAACCGGATATTTAAAATATATCTAATGTATAGGCCTTTTCCAAATGCTCTGTGGTAAGAGTTCCTATGTGAAAGTGAAACATGGGGAAAAAAATCTGTTTCTTTACTGTCAGACATAGTTTAAAATGTGGGCAGAGGATGGAATGTAGTTGAGAGAAAATGAAAAAGTGGAAAAATAAGTCTGATAAATGAGTACACGAGAAAGAAAGCTGTTAATCAGTCACCCCAAAAATATGGTTGCACTGCAATCCAGGGCGTGACTGCATCGGTGTGCTAGCTAGCTTTGATGGCAGTTTGGTACCTCAGGTAACAATGTGCTTGCTGGAAACTTGGTGGCTTAGGAAGGCTATTAAGTCCTTATGGGACCGTAACATAATTCAGCACGTTATTTAGCTCTGCTCTGAGGACCACAGTGCAGCGTCCTGCTCATCTGGCTAGCCTGCACTTTTGGGACCTGAGCTTCGTTTCCACATAATTGTCCCTTACGCATTGTGGACATACCAGCGTGTTTGGAGGAATGTTGATAAGCCTGCAGTGTCAGAAATATGTGGACAAACAGAAGAGGGATGGGAGAAGAAAAGAAATTGTCAGACATTTGCCAATGAGGAAGATTTGAGGTGAGCAAATATAAAGGGTTTAGCAAAATGACCCCTTGATTAAGGTGTGGAAGTGGAAATGAAACCAACCCTTTCTAGTTTTGTCTCTGAAGTAATTTTCTTAGTAGGTATTAATGCGTTTCAATAGTGTATTTCACTAGTAACACTTAAGGAGTGCTAAATATTAACTCTGGCTAAGCGTGTGGCACATATGAAAATGTGACACGCTATCCCATGTTGTCTTTCAAAAGGATTAATGAATGCCATGCCTGACTTGTTGCTTCAGTGGTTTCCAATTTCAGAAATGCCCTTCAGCCGCTTTCCTCCAGTCTAGTTTCTTAGTTCATACATAGTGCTTCACATATTGCAGCAATCACTCCAGATTTTGGTTTGTTATACGTAATATAACTGGGGAGGTGGTTGAGTCACCGTCCCTGGATGTGTTTAAGAGCCGTTTGGATGTGGTGCTCAGAGATATGATTTAGCAGAGGGTTGTTAGGGTTAGGGTACCATGGTTAGGCTGCGGTTGGACTTGGTGATCTTTGAGGTCCTTTCCAACCTGAGTAATTCTATGATTCTATCATTGTATTTACTGTAGTTTGCTTTGTTCTGTAAGCAATCCAAGGGGCCTCTAGAAATTGTTACCTCAGTTCATTTAGTTTTATTTTTTGGAGTTGTAGCATGTGGTAGGGAAGCTATTATGCTTTTTTTGAGTAATGCTTTGAGAAAAGAAAAGCTATTATATAAAATCCCTCTCTGTCGCTTCCTTTGAAGTACTCCTGTGATTGATTCACCTGGCAGGATCATTGAATAGAAATACAGAGATGGTCCAAACCTTCTCTCTGGCAAAAAGAAACCTGTGAACTTAGCACCTGTCAGCTGATGGCACTACATGAGCTTATTCAATGTGAGAATGCAGGTTTTGGCTTTCTGATGCCATTCCATTGCTTGTCAAAGGCATAGAAATAATATTATGAGGCTATGTATTTATTGCTGTGCTTCCTTTTACAGCCTGGCTTTCTGGCAAACTGCTTTTTTTTTTTATTCTGGTTTCTTTCAGGCGCAAGTGCTCTTTCTTGCTTCCTCCTCCTGTCCAATATCCTGCCTTTCTCTTGCCGCGTTTCGGGTAGGGAACAGCACTGGCGAAAGTGACAATGAAAGTAAGATCATTGTATTCAAAACTTCTGTGCTGCTTCACTGTGATGTAATGTAATGCCAGGGGGTCAAATCTCCGGTTGTCCATCAACTTCAATGGCTTTGAAGTACGCTCCCTTTGAGAAGGGTTTTGTGTGTACCCACTTCTGCATTACGCTATACCCACCTTCCTTGTTTGCCAACCTTTACACCTAATGTAGCGCGTAGGGCCTATAAGAAAATTATGAGCAACAGTTATTTTATCTTCAGCTATAACTGTGAAATAAAACATGAATTCTGCAGTTAATTAACTACGACGCAAAGGTATTGAAGAAGTGTGCTTCCACCAGCTGAACTCTTACCCTGTTCATTATGCTCCCACGTTTTCTTTGCAGATAATGGGATGCTTCAGCTCCTAAGGAGTATGAGATAAGAGCTTGTAATTTTAATCTGCACTACCTATCCAAAGGAAAACACATTGCAGCAGTTAGATGCTACTTCTCATCCTGCTGCAGTCTGCTTATACTGGTTCTGAACTAACTGTTGAGCAATTGCTCTTGGAGTTCCTGTGTAGAAACGTGTTAATTGTATCTCGGTGACAAAGCAGTTCATTTGCAGATTTAACAGGCACCTAAAATCAACAGTGTAGTTTTTCATCAAGCTAGTATGTTAAGACTCTGTAATATGTGAATGTAGCTTAATTGCTCTTGTCCAGATTAATTCTGGTAAGCTTTGACAGCACTGAGCTGATGTGAGAGTTGTAGCTGTCAGTGGGAGCCTGGAAGTATTGAGCGTACAGAACCCAGCCTGTATTAGCCTCTTTGACCCTGCAACAATACTGCAGTGCTACAAAGATCAACCTTTACCTATGTGTGCTGGCACAGTGTGCCTGGGGAGCTGTGGAAGTAGATGTTGGGATACACAGAAGTGGAGAGGTCTGTTGAAATTGCTTTGCTCCAGATCTAAGGATTAAAAATCTTTGTTTTATGTTGTTCTCCCTGCTGGTGCATGAACAGAGGAAGGGAAAACGTGGCTTTAAACAGATATTTCATTGACTGACAGAATATTCTACAGTGGTACCCAGCAGTACCAGTTGAGTTAAAATATCTCTGTGTTTCCATAGTGAATAATGAAACAGGCTCTGAAGCTTGTAGTTTGCACCCACTGCAGTCTAATGCTGGGGACCAAAATGTTATCTGGTGATGCTGTGATCTTGGTGGGTTGCAAGGGAAGAATGAGAACAGTTCTGAGCTGCATCAGTGCCAGCAGCCCCCCTTGATCTCCTCCTGAAAAACCCAAAAATGACCTGTATTTTGGAGCTCACTGTAGTGAAGACAGTTCATGGTATGAGAGGGGCTTTGGCTAGGTATTTTTGTTAGCTTTAAGTCTGTTCTTAGTCATCAGCAGGCTTAATAGGCTTGCAGCATGCTGTCTGTCTCTCAGGTCCCATTTGTTTGTTCACCCCTCTGATTCACATGTATTAAAGCTTAGCTGCAACTCATTTGAACAAATAGCAAACAACAAATGTTATGGTTTTGAGCTTTGTGATTTTTGTGTCATTATTTTTGTGTGGAATAGGTATTCAGTGGAGTTTCAAATAATCCTTTGGCTCTGAATTCTCACTGCAGTCCTACTGTTTTGAAATAATTATTTTGAAATGCTTATCAGTGCCGTGCTTAATGTCACAAGCTGATTTTAAGGGGGGGCAATGCTTGTGTCATCACTGTAAATTAAACTCATTACTGCTTTGCAGTATGCCTGTAAGACCTTGCAGGCATAGGTAAGGCGACTGCTCTGACAATGATAAGTAGGATATTCTCCTTTAATTAATCTCATGTTGCCTGCATTACTGCATCTGCTATGGCATTTATCTGTTTGTGCTCCCACCGAATTGTCTTTGCTGTTGGATTTGTAAGGTTGAATGTCACACAGCAGCTGGAAGTTTACAAATGATGCATTTATGAGCGCTGCTTAATAAGTTAGAGCTCTACAAAAAAGCTAATAACCTGTTTTTACAGGGTTTATTATGTTATGCATTGGGCTAGGCTTCCTAACGGGATCCAAGAAAGACCTGAACTCCATCTTTGAAGTGAAAAGCGACCAAAAGCCATTTTTTAAAAAGAGTACAGAATACATTAAGCTATGTAAGTATAATTTGACTTCATCTCTTCCATGACTCTAAGAAGCTATCTGAGGACAAAGCATAAAGCAGTGCAGTGTTTTGCTCAGATGTTTCAGAAGTGTTTTTTGGTGTTAGTTCTCGAGCCGGGCCTGTAGTTGGCATTGCCAGTATTGCCCTAGCTCCAGTTTTGATGAAGATATATACTAACCTAGGAGCTGATTCACTATGATCGTGGTGGTGTAAGAGGCTATGCTACCTCTTCGAATATATTAAATGATGACCAAAAAAAAACCAAACAAGGGACAAAAGAAAATGTAAACAAGGATTTGGCATCGTTTGTGGTTTCATTTTGGTAGATGAGAAAGGAGGCCTCTCTGTATCTAATTACACGTAATTATTTTTATGCAAGTTTTCTGGAAGGACTTTATGTAAGATTTACACAAATTTTATTGTGGAAGATGATGTCAGAAGAAAGAATGTACTCCTGACATTAATAAATGTTAAGCAACTTCATACTCTGCAAGATGCAAAGATGCTTACAGGGTCAGTTGAGAGATAATACAAGTCTGGGCATGATGAGGAAGGACTTACAACTGGTTACTGAATTCAGTGTAGATTGTGAATGCCACTGTGTAAGTGAAATAACCACAGAGGGATTTGATCATCAAATTACCATGTGCCAAACCCTGACAGCTTGTAAGTGTCCATTGTGGTTATTTGGGAGGCTATGCGAACTCTGAAGGAGTGTTGGTGTATGTATCTGCTCTGCCTGCTATTTTGGAGGGAGGAAGAAAGTGTATCCATACGCATACAGATATTCTTAAATACACAACTTTGAAATGGTGTTATCCCTGGCAAATGTGGAAATATAAATACGTTAATTCACCACTGTGTGTGTGGGGAATGGCAGTATATCCAGTTCTGTTTAACTGCAGTAGCATTATTTCCTGCTTTAAAAACAGCTTTTCTGTGTTTCTCTGTTTCGAGTGTTGTGGCTGTTTGTTGGTGTTGGCTTGCTAGGATTGGGTCTACGTTATAGAACTTATGAGAAGAAGTTGGGCCGAGGGGTGAGTAGCGTGTATCTGAAAATGGTAATTTTCAAATATACGGTGAAATGTGCCTCTAACTCCGTTTCTTTTGTTAATACTCAAGTCTTTATATCAACACATATATAAAAATCTGTGACTTGATTGGTTACTCTTAGAAATTTAAACTGCTGATGCAAGTGGTTGCAATTATGGCTTAAACTTGTTTTCTTTTGATAACATCCTGACGTGGCCATTTGAAACTTGTTCTTAACATGTTTCCCTGGTTGGTGAATTTTATCCTAGAGAGAACACTGATGGCAAATGCAGGAAAAGATGCAGAAAATATGAGAACTGAGCAGAAAGTATGCGTGTGCATATAAAGTTGGTTTTGTTTTTAGAACTTGATGAGAAGTGTAGTACAAGAAATAGGTAGTTACTCTTAGATAAAAATATTCTTTGTCTTTTTCATGTTCATGTATTTACTATTACTGTTGCAAATTCATTTGAACTACAGTGACTTTTTGCCTCCAGGTAATACTGCAGATTCTTCTAAAAATACCTAAAGACATCTGTAATTCTGTCAGCTTTATTAGGAATACACAATGGTTAAATTATCTTCACTGGATGTCTTTTAGAGCACCGTGTATCTGATGTTGTTGAATGCAAAGGTATGGTATGTAGGAGTCAAATTGAACGTGACTTTTTCTCTGTCTTATTTTTGAGGTTCCAAAAAGAGATTTCTCTGCTATGATCTGGCCGTTTAGATTTGCATATGACAATGAAGGGTGGTCCAATTTGGAAGGATCTGCTACTTTACTTAATCAGACAGGTAACTTTTTTCCCTGCTTCATTTGTATTTGAGAGGCTTCATATGAAGCAAGAGAGAGAAGCAGGAACGTCTGCTAACTAACTAAGTCTCTTCTTGCTTTAACACAAGATCTATTGTCTTTCTCTGGAATTTGGGAGCTGTTCCAGTACAATCACTTCAGTAAAAAGTCCATTGGCAGAGGTAGTCATTTTTCCTTAGATATTAAGGGGGTTTTTGATTGGAGGAAACACTGTTTGTGATCATCAATATCATTTTTTCTCTTATACTGCTGAAAAGTTACTTATCTATAGAAAAAGCCTTTGCGTAAATGAAATAATAAATAACCTTTTGAGCATGGGCAGGCCTTTCCTAGCTGCTACTTCCCTTAGGAACCGGGTAGCTCTTCCTGCTTGTTGTAGCCAAAATTGCAGGAGGACCTGTTATGTGACAAAATTATTCCTCAACATGCAAACACCAGGCCTGTGGTGCCCTGGAAAGGGGAGGTTTCTGTGGGAAATGGGGCTGGGAACCCTTCTGTCACTATGCTTGTTGGCAGATGCAGATTGCTGTAGGCTAATGAATTCTTTGGGCAGCAGCAGCCTCCTTCCTCTTGCATAAGACCTTTTGGAGAGGAATTGGATTTGGTAGATGAGGTAAGTGCAGATGTACTGTGTAGCAAGCACATATTGGTTAAGTTGAAAGCAGTAGACTTGATGCTGTGCTGTTAATCTGTGTACACAATGAATGCCGTATGCTTTTGAAATGGATCACATTATGTACGTGCAGGCCAGATGTGCAGCACAGTCTAATGTGTGTCTGCCTATGTGGCAGGGAGGAGCTGTGGCATCCAGGCGTGAGTATGTTTCCATCAGAGGCTTTGTGGCCTGTGGTGACCAAAAGTTTGGGCATCAGTTTGTTACCAGTGTAGGACTGGCCCTGATTGACTCCTGAAGGACTTGTGTCCATCCGTGTATAATCAGAAGTAAAATAACTATGTTCTGTAATCATATAAATCATGCTTACAGATCACAGTTACTAATTCTCTCTTTCCCATTTTAGGTGCAGATTTTATCACTGTTCTGGAAAGCGATGCCTCTAAACCATTCATTGGGAACAATGATCCAACAATGTGGCTAGGAGAAAGACTAGGATTTTACACAGATTTTGGTCCAAGTACGAGAGATCACACCTGGGGGTGAGTCATCTTTACATGCAGGGGAAAGTAAATAAGTGGAAATACTCCACTAAAACACAGACAATAATTGGAATAATTATCACAACAGTCGCTTGCTGGAGCTTGACTTCGAGAGCATGTGCTGAGTCACTAGCATTACAATGCAATGCAGATGAAGTTGTCTCTGTGTTAACAGCAACCCACTCTTGCTTGCAGGCACAGGCATCTACTTCAGTATTGGTGATGCAGAGAACGGCATCCTGCCCCTTAATGTACAGATTTGGAAGTATGACATTCCAAATAATTAATCAGATCGGCCTTTCCTATTGACTCTAAGAACTTCAGATTTCAGACTTAAAAACGTGATAGTAGTCTATTTATGTCTATTTTTATATTAACGCTTGACCAGTTGGATGTCTTTGAACATCTTTGCAGTCTGAAAAATAGTGTCTTATGATGTGTGCTTTTCTGTTAGTTTTTGTTTCCACGAGACTTACGGATCTGTATGGCAGATGGAACACCTAGTGTTGTTGCAATGGTTATTTAAATTTTCTTGAATGTGTGGGGAATTGAGAAACTTTTTTTTCTCTCGGAGCTTGTACCTTTAAATGATGTAAAAATGGGACAGACAGGTAACTCTGAAATTTCACTGCCTATTTTGAAAAACCCGATGCAAAATGGCTTCAAGGTTGTTTCCAAACAGAGGCTGAAAGAATGAGAAATCTCCTGCTTTAAAGATGTATTCCCGCCTGCTTCTGTTTTTAATACAATGCTTTTAAGTTACTGGTATTACAAAACTCTTTTGTTTTGCCTGGAAATGTAAATTTTGAAGGGCTTCAATATAAGAATTCATCTATCTATGTTATAGATGCGCCTATCTGAAGACCACTTGTAGATGGATGTGTGTCCTTGGGCTGTTGGCAGTCTGGGCTTGAATAAGTGTTCCTCTGAGATACCAAAGCAACATTCCTTTCCTCTCCGTTCACAGTCCTTCTATAAGGATGTCTGGGCTTATCTATATATTTTTTCTTCTTCTTTCTGCATTATTTATGAACTATTCATACAACTTTGTTACCAATTTATTTCAGATTGGGAATGAATTTAGTAATACGTTTTTAGACTCGTACTTCAGTAATGTTTTAGATAAAAACATCAAAGTTCAGAAATATTCACTAGAAATGGTTTAAATTCTGATCTGATAGTTTGAGTTTAGGGACCATTAGACTTCTGATCACGTTTATCTGCTTTCTTCAGATTAGTGATGCTTGTGAACTAGAAAATTTAACTCTTTCCATCTTTTCATGTAGGATTATGGCACTGTCAAGATATCCAATTGTAAAATCTACCCATCACCTTCTCCCTTCTCCAGAGGGAGAAATTGCACCTGCCATCTCTATGACTGTCAACTTCACGGGGAGACTGATTGATTTTGTTGTTGCTCACTTCGGAAATGAAGAGTGTGTATTCTATTTATTTCTTGTTGTGTGTATTCCGCAAAGTTAAACTTAATTGTCGTTAGTGAAATCTGGGGCTTCTTTTATACTCTTTAAAATCTTCCGCTGTGATATTTTAAATACTGAGACGTAGTTAGTAGTTAAAAATTTTGAAGCATTTTTCTTTAAGGGACAAGTGTTGCATGCAGAAGTTGGCTAGGCCTAATACCCAAGCCAGTAGATATATGACAGAAATGCTGTTCTGCAAACTGGGTAATAGGGCTACATCTCAGTGCAGGAGAGCATCCTTCTGACTTTCTGCATGTGGAATAGATCCATTATATTCCACAATGAGTGCAGATAGTTACAGACAGATAGCATTAATGGACAACAGATGTTTATTAAAATAATAGATAAGAGTTCTTAGGAAAGGACAGTTGTCAAAGCAGCAAAAAAATCCATTTGATATCTTTCTATATGAAACCTGCTCTTTGGATTCTGGAATAAAGAATTACGTGTGTTTATATGCAATGAAGAAGACTAGGGTGTATCTTTCAGTTCTTTAAAGTGATGCCCGAGTTATTGAATGTGATGAATATTAGTGAGGGGTATTTTTGTGATGCTCCATGCAGTTGTATTTTCTACTTGTGGCAATATCTAAGATTGTTTCTGTTATTTTTTTAATATTGTTTTAATTTTTGGAAGCATACATTTATGAATTGGATGCAGACTATATGTCATAAAGAAGCTGCTCAGAAAGCAGTAAGAACTCCCATTGTCTGATATTGAGCTTCTTCCCTTTCCCCACTGCAGAAGCTGTGCTGCAAGCATGTTTACAGATTTCCCTTTTACTAAGCATGTATGTCAGAAACTGCTCCTAATCTGAAGCCTAAAAAGAAATTCCATTCTGTGTCTCACATGGATGATTGTCTCTCTGAGAAACTGTGAAAGTAGAAGAAAATAGCTCTGTATTCCTTCCCCGCAGAGACCTGAGATAAAGATGAAGAGGAAAATAGGGGAAGAGACGTGGGGAAACAAGTACAAATTAGATTGTGTTTTGAGATTAGTGAATTTTATAACTAAAGGCAGGCACAATTCCTTTTTTTATCTATTGTTGCTGATTAGGATGCCATAAACGAAGAGACTGGACAACTAGGGATTTTTAAAGACTATTTCTATAATGGTGTCCTTTAAAAGAACCCATCTTCTTGAGAGGTGTATTTCTAGAAGGAGCTGTTGAGTGAGCTGGCAATTTTTCATATATCTGGGTCAGGCTTCTATTTAAATAGTCTTTATCATCTCTCTGTCTGCTCCTTCTCCCTAATGCATTTGCTCCAGTCAGAATTACTACTGTTCAGAAAGCACAGCAGCGTTTCAATCCCTATCTTATTTTGGGATTACAGATTCCAAAATCACATTCTAAAATCAATGGTATGTAGCCCAATCTACCAACTGTTTAAAGTGATTAATATGAAGAATCAGTGAAAGAGAAGCGCCTTGGGTATTATGACAAGGACAAGGGCTGCTTTCCAAGGCAATATTTTACCAGGCTGTACTTATAGTATTACTTTTGGTCATGTTGGAACCATTGCGTAAATCTGTTAAAAAGGTGGAGAGTACTTGGCAAATGTTGTAAATGCTCATGGGATGACATAGGTCTTAAATTACATTTCATAAACCATGTGACCCAGACTTTAAGACTACTTTTTTGCTATGATTTGTCCATCATAAGAGTAAAAGGTTTTGTTGGCATGTGAAGTCCCTATTATGCACCAGACAGTCTGTGGTAGCGCAATTAAATTTCAAGTGCAAGCAGAGACAAAGCCTCAGATAACCAGAAGCAATTACACTCGCTTTGCCTAGTAATGAGATAGGTATTAAAACCAAAACTTCTGCTTTAGAAATTTGTTGCTCATATAATGATCGGGAAGAGAACCCCGATGACATCTACCACTACCTTTTATTCAACATAGTGGCCATTTTGTATCAGCGTGCTGAGGAATAAAAAAGGTGTCAGCCTCATTTTTGTTTTACTATGATATAGCAGCAAGAATCTGAGCTGAAATAAATGTATATTAAATTACTTCCTACTTCTTTCAGAGAGGACTTGGACAGAAAACTTCAGGCTATAGCTGTTTCAAAGTTGTTGAAGACAAGCTCTAAGCAAGTTGTATTTCTAGGATACGTCACTTCAGCTCCTGGATCCAGAGATTATACTGAATTAATAGAAAATGGAAATGTCCAGGTAATGTAAAATCAGTGCTTCCTTTAACAGTTAGAGACAATATATATTTGAAACATAAAATTCAATATTGTAAATGGGTAACTTAGAAATAGACATGCAAAGAGAGATGCATGTTTTCAGAGTCTTCAGCTACCTAATGAAATGTATGGAGAAGATGGAGTGAAAACAAGAGGCAATGTGCATTAGTTGCTGCAAGGGAAATGCCAGTAGTTAGTTGCACTGAGGGTTTTCAAGACTGAGAAGAGGGGCCCAGAGTGTTTGTGAAACCTCCATCCCTGTAGATATTAAAAACGTGGCTGCCTAATCACCGAGCACTCTACTCACAGTTACTTTGTGCATAGGGCTGGGAGTGGGTGAGCTCCATAGGCCCCTTCCAATGTTAGATTATATGATTATTTTGTTTTAAATTTGAGTTTTGAATTTTGTTTGTCAAAAAGTCTGATTTGTCAGACGCTGTGGGTTTTTTCCCTTTCTACCTTGCTGTCATGTTTTAGGTCAAATATTTTTCTTCAGCAGGTTTATACACTGATTACAATGGTTCTGTTACTGGTTTGAATCCTAGCCGTAAGGAAAGCTTAATTGTTTCATTTTTTTTTCTCTTGGTCATAGGATATTGACAGTACAGATCGTGACAGGTGGTGTAGCTATATTATGTATCGTGGAGTAATAAGGTATGTTAAAGAAGGGGTATGTTAAATTCAACTTATGACAATAAATCTTATACTTTTCTGTAGTTAATTGTGTGAGATTCTTACATCCTGTAACAGATGTATATGAGCAGTTAAGTTTGTAATGAAGTAATCTGAAACATCAAACCTGAGAAGAATTGGTATATTTCTAAATGTAATTAGCAAAGGCAATGTTAGGAGTTTCATCCTTCTGTGTCAAAAACCATCAGATCTACTCTATTTTGTTAATGTAAGAATACTTATTTCCAGGATCCAAGCTCTGGCTTTGCATCTTCATTCTAAAATGTGAAGGCTAAGCCATAACTTGTATGCGACACAGAAGATACAAATTATGAACTATGATTGTAGGGTACGTTCAAATAAAATGCTGATCTAATCCAACCAAGCTGTATGCTGGATTTAGTGGAAATTTTAACTGTGTAAAGCCCATATTGAAGTACTTTGCCTGGGTTGTATGCACTCTATATTTAGTAATAGCAAATTGCTCCTAAATCATCCTCTTGCTAATGTTTATACCAGAATGAATTTCAGTTTATTCCAAAATAACTGCAAATTCTGCAGTGGTAAGAAGAGCATACCTAATAAACTTAGGTACCTGTTGTAAGTAACTGTGCTAAGTAAAAATACCCCACCATTTGCAATCTCATTTTTCTGGTTACTTTTGCCACTGATACTTGAGTTCCTTTCTTGAATTTCAGAATCTCTTCAGTGACATTGGTGAGCTTATACCAGTATGCATATTCTAAAACTTGAAACCTAAATTAAGTTTCTAGATCTGAGGTTTATTTTTGTTGTCAAGCAGAAGTTCACTTCTCAGTTTTTCTGCTTATGACATTGAGTGATGATGCTCAAGTTCACGTTGCTCTACAAGATTTTGGAAGGTGACAGAGATACGAAAAATTTTATTGGTAGGTTAAATAATAACTCCTGGGAGAAAAAAGAAGAGACATAAATTAAGAGTGTGATGAAGCTGCCTTGAATTACTTCTTCAAGCTAACTCTTCTTGTATCTGATAGGTTGGGCTATGCCCGCATATCTCACGCTGGTTTAAGTGACTCAGAAGTCCAAATGGCCAAATTTAGAATCCCAGATGACTTAGATAACTATGTTGACAATGACAGAATTGTCACTGATCCCAGCCAAGTTCCTGAGGATGTCCATTTCAATCCCAGGTCAGTATATCTCATAAAAAATTAATTGTGATATGCACGATGTCTAGGAACAAGCTAGTTCGTAAGGTGGTCAGTACCAAATCAAACAGAAGGTAGGGAGGCAATAAATTCTGAATTCTGATTCCATTTTTTTTCACTGACTTGGCATATGCCTTGGGAATATCAGTCTGCCGTGTTGCACCATAAATTGAAGGTAATGGTTATTTCACCCAGATGATTAACCTCTGAGATTATTTGATAGGGATGTTTGCCAAGTGATGTGGTAATTCATTTTATAGATGGCAAATCTCTCGTGTTTCTCAGCACTCTGAGGATCAGGATCTTAATACACAATTATATAGAACACAAAATAGAATATCTGTGTTAAATGCTCTTTGTATAAGTATTTTAAAATACATTATGTAACTTGAGCAAATGTCGAGGAGGATATCTGATGCAGTTTGTTACGTATGTCAGGAGAAAAAAAGGACAAGACTTTAACATGAGAAATTATTTCTTGATTGCTGTTTTGTTTTTTTTCCTCTGGCACTGCATGGCCAAGAGAAATATGGAGAATGGTGTTTATTTTACATTGAGTATCTGTGGAGAATCATGAGGTTTGAGAAACGTCTTTCCACAGAGGAACAATTTCCTGCAATGCCAAACTTACTAAGTTAACTTATTTCTAATTTACAGTACAGACAGTACAGAATACAAATGGAGATATGTATTTTACATACACCTACAGTTAAAGTTTCTTTTTTGTTTACCTCTCAATCACTGGCTTCCTGTCTAAGCAGAGACTTGCCTAGATGAAACTTGCCCAAAGTTAGAATTACAGTTTCAGACTTTTCAAATTGATTTTAGCTGAGACTTTATGCCACTATCTCTGTTATTTAGCACTGGTATTTTGTATAAGTACTATATTTTACTTTTGCAAATCCATCTACCTCGTAGGCAATAATCAAAATCTTGAGGCTTAAGCAGAACATGGAAAGGTTTCGACATAATTTTAGAAAGATCTGCAATATTAACAATAGAGCTCAGTATTTGTATGCAGTGAAGGGTGAAATAATATCCCAAATGAAGTCAGTGGAAAAAACTTAAAGAGCATGGGATTTTACTGGATGAAAGTATCTCTCACCATGGTCAGTTGGAGTTCCATGTATAGAGTGCCCATGGCATTAATCCAGTCAGTGTAATTAAATGTCTCCATCTTCAAAGGCCTCTAAGTAGGTAGCTGACTTAGGTAATGACTTATATGTAAGTTGGATAGAGGCCTGTTTCTGAAATCAACTGTGTAGAACATTAAGAAGAAATATTAACTATACTATAGAAGTGTATGATTTAATTGAATGAATTAAATTTTGTTTTTGCCTTGTGGAATATTTTTCCTAGGTTTGGATCTTATAAAGATGGACATAATTATGATGAGAGTATTCATCACTTTCATATGAGCACCCCTAAATATTTTAAGCAAACAAATTAGAACAAGAAAATAATGTATCACGGGGAGCAACAAGAAAGGTTTGTTGTTTGAAACTGAACTGGCAGCCGAAAAGAATACACTGCTTAAGGATGAGGAGTTCCTGTGCTGTATAACACTGTGAACATCTGTGTAGTAGTTGGCGACTCTTTGATTTGTCATTGCTGTGAGAGAGAAGTTGCATATATTTTGATAAACTGGAATCCTCTTGAGCCAAGTATCTGTTTTTTATGCATGAAAGCAAAAATGGGATCTTGCTTTGGCAATAATTTACTCAATTTTATTAAACATATCATATGTTGTACTGTTTCAGAGTTTAATGGATCTATCCTTTTCTTTAGTGTTAAGATACGACTCCTTTCCTCTCTTGGAACAGTCATAAGCAAGGAGTTGCAGCAAACTTCCACACTTTTTTTGTGTGGACAAAGCAAACTAATGTGGTAGTGAAGATAATCTGCTGGTACATACTGCACTTTATAGTTCTGTTGCTATTACAATAACAAACTTGGCCTTTTTTCTTTTTCTTTTTCTTTTTCTTTTTCTTTTTCTTTTTCTTTTTCTTTTTCTTTTTCTTTTTCTTTTTCTTTTTCTTTTTCTTTTTCTTTCTTTTTCTTTTTCTTTTTCTTTTTCTTTTTCTTTTTCTTTTTCTTTTTCTTTTTCTTTTTCTTTTTCTTTTTCTTTTTCTTTTTCTTTTTCTTTTTCTTTTTCTTTTTCTTTTTCTTTTTCTTTTTCTTTTTCTTTTTCTTTTTCTTTTTCTTTTTCTTTTTCTTTTTCTTTTTCTTTTTCTTTTTCTTTTTTCTTTTTCTTTTTTATTCAAAATAGAAATGAGACTATTTTTAATTAGGAGATATGCAAATACTGTGTTTGAATGTATGCATATTTTTCACTTCTATCTTCTGTTATTCCACATTATATTCTTAAAAAACTGCAGTTTTTTGGACAATTTGCAGATGACAGATACAGTATTGGTGAAAACTGTGATTCTTACAGACTTTAACAAGATATTAGATGCTGCAGTGTTTTTACAAAGTGCATAAATACCTCTGAATAGCTGCTGTTTTATGACATTTATGTGAACACAGCATGGAAGTTGTTTCTTTTTTTTTTTTAATCATGCTTACCATAACACAATTTCTGTGAAGGGAGAAAAGTTGATTGTAATTTCTGTTCCCTGTGCTTACAGTAGTTTTCAGCTGTAGATGCCAGCAGCCCGTCTCTCTCTTCTCACAGCCTTCAGCAGGTACTGGCACCAACATTACATGGTGGTACAGAGTATGCTCACTTCTCTGCAGTGTGCTCTGTTGCTAGCTCTGACTCGTGTCCAGACACAGGCTTGCCTTTCCAAAGCCCGTGCAAAACATGACATCAGCTTGCCACATTACTTGTTATTTTCCACAGTCTGACTCTACGGATACCTTGTAATATGAGCAGTTTCATCATGTGAGATGGAGGAAATAGCAGTCATAAAAGCTTGAAACCTCCTTATTTTTTAACAATTAAAAACTGAATCAGGGCATCTTTCATAAAGTCTGACTCCAAAGCATGACTTGTAGTAGCAGATCAGACTATATGTCATCTCTGTGTGTGATATTCAAAGTCTGTGTACATACTTGAATGGCTTTTCTTGGGATGTAGAAACATTCTCCCCATTAGAAATCTTCGTATAGACATTCATAAAATCTCAAGTTTAAATACTCTGTTCCTTTGAGTAGCTTATGCAGTGTAGTGCTGGTACTTTCGTACCTCATAATGTCTAAATATCCTGCTGTATGCAAATGTAATGTGTATCAATTATACGTCAACAGTTGGATTATTACCTCAGAATGACTAAGAGAAGCAGTGACCGTGAGCTGTATAGTGCTTCTATTCTGTAGTTAGAATTTTGAAGCTAAAGCTACACTTGATTTGTCCTTGAAACTTTGTGTTGTTCTAATCCCCTTCATCTGATTAGTTTAGAAATATGTGGAACACGTTTCTTAGTTGCAATCAATGCTTCAAACTATGAAAGAAATGTGCTAGAACAGGTCCTGCTGCAGGGGCATGTGACTGATCTTGCTGTTTTCTAATCATACTCTTTTCATCTCAGCTTTCGTAAGGTGGTATGTTATGAAATAGAACGTATGTGTGTGTCTTCGACTGTACCTTCAGAGATAGCATGGAAAGATAAAATGTGTGAAATAAGCATGTTTTATTTTCTAAATACCTGATTTTTTCCTGTCAGTAAAAGGTCTTGGAACAGCTTGCCCAAGGAGGTTGTGGATGCCCCATCCCTGGAGGCATTCAAGGCCAGGCTGGATGTGGCTCTGGGCAGCCTGGTCTGGTGGTTGGTGACCCTGCACATAGCAGGGGGGTTGAAACTCGATGGTCATTGTGGTCCTTTTCAACCCAGGCCAACCTATGATTCTATGATTTCCAAATAGTGTATTTGGTTGTACTTTTAATTCCATCCTCCCTGATACTCTGTGCAGGTTAAAGTTTGTAGGGATACACAGGAAGAGACGTTTCATCTGGAACCTAACAGTCTGTACTTCAGAATAAGAAAAAGGGTCTCTAACGTGTGAGAAAGAAAATTCTGACTGTAACTGTACTGGATTCTTCAGCAGGGTGGAGACTCCAAGCTCCTCTTACATACGTTTCCACTTTGGGCCCTTGACTCGGATATTCATGTGTGTACAGCAAGCTCAGGTTCAGAAGCAGTAGTCCAGGGATTGTGACAGAGCATCCTGAGACCTGGGAGATGCAGCTCAGACCTTTTGGGCCAGGAAGGATCTGAAATTTTTATTTCCTACTTTCAGAGGTGTTGCAGCTACAAGCTTACTAAAACGAAGTTGGGAGCACCCTTCAGTTTTCAGCTGGACTTGTTAGTAAAACAAGTGAGTTTGGTGCTGCTATAGTGGGCAGGTGTAGCTCACTGAGACAGGGTGCAGAAAACATTCAGGCCCTCTTCTTAAATGGGGGGGACCTTTGTGGTCGCAGACAGAGGTGCTGGTTGATTTGAGGTACCTCCAGCATTCAGGCAGAAATTCAGAGCTGTTCTCTGAATCTTGGCTGTTTAAAACGTTCCTAATTATTAGTTAAGCAGATTGTTTTAAGAATGTCAAACTGAAGTTGAAGGAAACTAGAAATCCAATTTAAGGATTTAAATATGAGGTGCTAAATGCCCTGAAGAAATGAATATTACATTTGTTTGCATGGTGTAACAGCAGGGCCCTTAGGGTCGAAGTCATACATCTGTAAAGTAAGTGTAGCAAGGAGCATGGTATGATTTCATGGGGCATAGCAATTAACGTGAGCTGAGCTACTTGAGGAGTGACTTGAAAGCAGTTATATAATCTGCAGCTGCTGCTTTCTGCCACCTGAGGTCCTCTTTTATCCCTGATCAGTAGTGTTCTGCTGACAGAGTACGGTATGTACAGGAATAACACACAGTTGAAATGCTTCATTGCAATTCTGAAAACAAAAATTCTTTTCAGAAGCATTATGTAAAGCTGTTTGTATTAAGTTGGGTATCAGTGACTTTTTCATATCTGCAAATGATTTAGAACTGCGATTGCTGGGTTTCTTGGTTGACAGTTTCTCGCCTCTGTAACTTGCTTTGTTGACACTGAATTTGCTTTGTTAATGTTTAGCAAGTTCAGCTTTGTTAATGTTTTTATTTTTGATGCAGTTCTCTTCCCCTCTCTGACTTGAAAAACACGTAGTGATTTGTGGTGCCTGAAATGAACCTTCAAGTTTATTTCTAAGCAAGGCAAGGTGAACGCAGGTATTTGGGAGATAGGGTGACTTGAGCAGTTTTGAGTTGGATAACCCTTGGCCAAGAAGAAAACTGAGAGTGCTTTTTTCTCTCTGCATATTAGGCAGTATTTTTCACAATCCATGGTGTTTTTCTTATGTGATTACCATTTAAAACTGTGAAGAAAGAAAAAAAAGCAGCACAAACATAGAAAGGTAAACAACTGCCTTCCTCGAGGAAAAAAAAGTGGCCTTTCTCCTTGTGAAGGCAGGTGTAGATTGGTAGATGTATTTCCTGCCCCTCTCCAGATCTTGGTTAAATGGGGTTAAGTATTCCTCTTTTGTGTGTTGATGGGAACATTTGCATGCATGGATGATGGGGAGCTGTATCAAGATATTGAAGATACTGATCTGGTGGTAAAAACAAACCAAAACAACCAGACAACCTGTTTTGTGGGGCAGGGGCAGTCTTGCTCTTTGACCTACCAGTTGCATGCTATCTCACTGTCCAAGTGGTTGTATTGGCACAAAAGATGCTGGGAGGATGAAGAATTAGAGGAACACCTTTAAACTATCCCTGTCCTTGGGAGAATGCTGCATGAACCACGACACAATTGGTGTGCTTTATGTAAAGTATTTCTATTTTGTAAACTCAGATGTCAAGAAATGAGACGGACTTGGAAATAAATATGGGCTTGTTGATGTAATATCTCCCTCCCTGCACTGCATGGCAACAAAGGGGAGGTTTGTACCTTCTTAAGTTTGGAGTGAAGGTGTGTGGTATAATGGCCTGGTTCTTGTGGGGCTGGCCTTTTCTGGCTGCAGTCTACATTCAATTGTTTGGCAGGCAGAAGTGGAAAACAATGTCTCTTTTGTTTTTTTTTCCCTATGGATTCCTTTGCAGATCTAGTTTTATGGATCAGAGATCATACTTGGGCAGTCAAGTATTCAAAAATATTTTGAACTTTTGTTTGCCACATTTACAGTGTTGTTTGTTTTACAGCTGTGAATAGCAGTAGTGATGGAAGCTATAGTCTAAGGAAAGATTAGTAAAGCCAAATATTACATTTAATTTTAGACTAATGTAAGTGGGGGAAAAAAAACCCAAAACCCTAAACCTTTCTAAAGTCAAAATGCCCTCAGATAAAAGTAGGCAGTTTTGTCTTTGTGTGTAGGAGATGCCTTTCTTTAGATATCTATCAGTTTACCGCTGCATGAGAGTTGAGCAAAGATTTGTGTGCATGTATGAGAGAGAATGCTATCTTATTCCCAACCAGTGGTCCATGTACTTCAGTGTGACTAACAGGCACCCCTAAAGGAATCGTTCCTCAGACCAGAATTGGAACAGATCAGCTGAATTACAACTTGGTGCTCCTACTGGGTAAAAGCCTTTGGGATGACATACACAGGTGTGAATGTCTGGCATGTGGGGCATCAGAGCTAACTGAGAGGTGAAACCCACTTACTGCTCTGGCTGCTTTAAGCTATCCTACACATTTCTTTTAAACAAACACAGTACTGTAAAATATGTGACAACTGCTGGGATGATGGAAGGAGAAACAGTATTATAGATGGGCAGGAGCTTCTAAAGAAGTAATTCTGTGCTAACTCCTTGACGTTTCAAACAGTGGGCTCTTCTCATGTCTTAGTATGTGATCTGTGAAGAGGTAATTCGTTCTCATACTCAGTTTTCTCCTCAGTGAAAGGCAGGGTAAGACACGGATGTCCCACTACCTGAAGGCTCCATGCTAACGCACTGCCTCTAAGTGACAGCTACCTGAAGGCTGGCACTGTCTCAGCACTGAGTACTTGATTTTCTTTTAACTTAACCTCTCGGAAGCGTATGCATATTTTGGCGTGGGTTATTTCTATCCTAATAATGCCCTACTATGCCGAGGCAGCGCCCGGAACTGTTCCCTGGCGTTCCTGAGGGGAGAGGCGGGTGGGTGAGCGGTGAGCGCACCGCGTTCTGAGGCGCAGAGCACCCACAGAGGAGCGGGGTCCCAGCCGGAGCCTCCCCGACCCGCGCCGGTTGTCGGGCCGCGCAACACGTGCGTTCGCTTATTAAGCGCCGCAGCTAAGGCACGGCGGTGCGGCAGAGCCTGGGCTCGTACCGGCAGGAGAGGACCGAGAAAGAGGTTGCGGTTCGCTGAAGCCACCTCCCTCAGCGGCCCGGGCGCCTCCCGGCACCGATCCTCCACCTCTCGAGCCCCGACGGCCCTTCAAAGCACTGCCAGCGCTGCCTGAGGGAGCTCCGCCCTCAGGGCTGCCCCTCGCGGCAGAGGCCCCGCCCTCCACCCTGCTGAGCCAATCGCACCGGGCCGTGGGCGCGGCCCTCCTGTTCCGCAGCCAATCGGAGGCACGGCTGACACAAAGTGGAGTTCGTTGCACGCGCTTTCAAGACCAGAAAAGACTGCCAGCAATAACGTCCAATCGTAATGAAGGGAGGCGGGGTTCGCTCGGCCACTAACCCAATGAGAGGGCGAGAGCGGGACAGGGAGGCGGTGCGGGGCGGGCAGAAGGAGAGTGGCAGGAGCCTGACGCAATAGGAGAGCAGAATCCCGAGCAGGCCGAGCCAATGGGTGCCGCCGGTGGGCGGAGCGGTGGGCGGCCGTGCCTGGGCTCTGTGATTGGGAGAGGGGCAGCGGGAGCCGGGCCGGGCAGGGCCGTGTGTGCGCCGCACGAAAATGCACTCGGATGCCGCTGCTGTCAGTGAGTAGCGGCGGGCCGCGCCGCGCTCCTTTGCCCGCTCCGCAGCGGCCCTGGCCTGGCTAGCCCGCCGCCAGGCCCTGCCACCCGCCCGGCTCCTCCGCACCTGGCTGGGGCGGCGCGGCCGTGCAGCGCCTCTCGTTCGCGGGGGACGGCGCCGGGCCGGCGGGCGCGGAGCCGGCGCGGGGAGGGCGGCGGGCAGGCCGGGGGCGGCGGGCTGGGGGGCGGCCCTCGGCGGGCTCCGGGCGGGCGGGAGGGGCCGGCGGGGAGGGGCGTGCGGCCGTGGGGGCGGCAGAAGCGGCGCGGTGCGGTTCTCGGAGGCTATGACGCAGTTTCCCCGGCCCGGCTGGGAGAGCGGCGGGCTGGGGGCCGCGGGCGGCCCGAGGGGAGCGGCGGCCCGAAGGGGAGGAGGGGACGGGGGGAGGCGGGCGGCGGCGCTGCCCCGCGGGAGAGGTGTGTGCGCGGCGGGGGGCGGTTGGTTGAGCGGTTCCTTGGGGCCGGTGCGGGAGAAACGGGCAGCGAGGGGGGAACGGGCGGCGCATTGTGGGAGGTGGAGGCTCTTCCGCCGCTGCCCCGCGCGGGCGGGCCGGGGGCGGGGGGGGTCGTCGGACTACAACTCCCGGCAGCCCCCGCGGCGCCCGGAGCCCCGCCCCCAGCGGGCCGTGTTCGCAGCCCCGGAGCCGAGCGGAGCCCCCCAGGCCGGGCCCGGTCACGGCGCTGGGGGCAGCCCGGGGCGTTGGGAGGGCCTCGTCTGTGGGATGCCGCTCCTGGCCGCGCTCCCTGAGGTGCTCCCGGTGCCGTGAAGCCGCCCGGGGTGGGGGCGTTGGGAGTCACGGCTCCGGGGCGCTCTCCTCTCTGCTGCAGGGCTTTGAGAGTGGGGGCTGCGGCCCTGCGCGGTGAGACGGCCGCGCTGCTGGGCAGGGCCCTGGGTGCCGGGCGTTATGAGGGGCAGCGCCTCAGCGGGCCTGGGCTCCGCGAGCCCTCGGTGCTCCCCTGAGTGAGAAACTGGGCAGGGAGGGCCTCGCAGAGCCTGCACGGTGACGTTATGTAATGTCTTTAGCAGCCCTGATTTCTTCTACCTTTATATTTAGGGATCATTACGTGGTGGTGGTGAAGGCTCCCACTGAAGCAGAAACAGCTGCCTTATGTTGGAAATAGGAGGATAATTTTTCTAGAAAGTGCCTTTTGTTTGCTCCCTTTGCAGTATCCTCTGTCTAAAAACCAGAAGGAGCAGGTCTGTATTACACACTTGTGGGCTGCAGCTGCAGATACTCCAGCACTCCCTGATGGAGGGTGCTGGAAGTGGTGCAGTGATTTTTGGTTAATTTCTCTGCGTAGAACACACACAGTACTGCTTCTGCTGCTTCAGCTGCTGCTGTCTTATTCAAAAGGTCCCTTGCAATAATTCCATCTTTCAACACAATGTATGGCAAGGCTTTGAAGTGCCTATATGTGTATATTTTTAATAGGAATTTTCCTGAATTAACTTGTGTCGTTACCTGTAGATTCATAGCACAGCTTTCCATTTCTCCTCTTAGAAGTTTCTTGTAGCTCCAGTAGGTGTGATTAAAAAATGCTTTCTATTTGCAAGGCAGTCAGTCAACTAGAGGCAATGTGCTGAATAAGGCAAGAAAGCAGTCTTCCTCTCACCATTTCTCTTCATTATTTTGTATCAGGATGAGCTTTTATTTGTATAATTTTAGTACTTGATTTGTTTTTGTCTCGGTAACTTGAGACTTGGTAACTTGTGCTAACTTGAGGTGAGTTGTTAATTCTCTATCTTCGTTACTTTTTCCCCCTTGCTTTGGAACCAGAAAAACAAGGGCTTCCCCCACCTCCCCCCCCCCCCCCCCCCAAATCATTACATCCCGGTTCATTTATTTGCCTCTTCAAGCAGAAGAGGAAATCATGCTTGATTTCTATAGCATGCTTTACGGAAAGCAAAGAGCTGGGGTACACGTTAGGAAAATTCACACCCTTTGCACTCAATTTAGGTATTAGAGCCCTTAATGGTGGTGATGTTTGTCTTTCTGCAAGAAGTAATGCTGCTCACAAGGACTTAAAGCAGAAGTCTCATTTTAAAAGTACCTACTTGCAGATCTCATATAAGTGCTTTTCATGTATTGTATTTCATGTAATTAGACATTTTCCTTAAAATGTAAGTCTGAGATTAAACAGAATTTCTCATTTTGTCTCATAAAGAGATTTTTTTTTTAAAAAGCAACAAAAAGACATCCAGTTCATGCAGTGATTTTAATTTGATTTTAAAATATACATTGTTGTTTGAGCCGTGTTCCTGTGCTGTTTGTTGCAGGTGTGTGAGGGCACAGGCACTGCTGCACCTTATAGCTGAAGCTTACAACTTCCATGGCTCTGCTGGCATAGGGCTTTAGAGGAGCACTCTCTAACCCATCAGTCAAATGTATCTGGGTTAGCTCTTGGCAATTCCATAAATTGGCTCAACTGACACGGTAGGTTTTTGCCTGCAGTGGATTAGGGAACGTGCCCATGACCTGTGCTGCTGGCAGAGCTGCGGGATCTGTAACTTTTGGCAGAGAGGAGGAAGCAAGCAGCTGGGGCAGCAGTGCTCGTGCCTGGTGTAGCTGTTTGTAGGCTGCTGCAGTTTCATCCTGATGTACTGATCTGTGTTGTGCCAGACACCCTAGCAGTGCATGCCAGGGTTGCATTTCTGCTGAACTAGCTGGAGCACAAGACACAAAGTTTTTATTAGCTTTATACCCTTTGTAGGATGGCAGATGATACCTAATCTGGCATGAAGCTGGGAGCAGTCCTGGCAGTCTGTGCTGTGGCCATAGCATCCAATGACACAAAGTTAACTCATTGACGTATTTTGGAATGAATTTGATGCTGGAGTAAGAGAGTGGATGAGTACCCTGCAGCAAATGGGTGCAGGCTAGCTCTGCATTAAATGCCTCATAGCTGCATTTCCCCTCTTCTGCTCATGATGTCAGCAGCATGAGAGCACTGAAATACTGTTTGATTTTGTAATGTATGCCTTAGAAATAGGTTTAAAAAAGATGTGATTACCCACCGCTTTGTTTGTTCTTTCCCATCTGTGCCTGGTCATTCCAGTTCTATGATATCCTGACAAGAATCTCCTCTAGGAATGCTTATCAGGCACATTTAGTGGGCACACAAGCTGTGGTATTTGCAGCAACAGAAAGAGATGTATTACACCATAAATGCACGCAGTGTTAGGTCTTTGGCTAAAAACCAAAACAAAACATGAGCCAGTGTGCAGTGCTTATTTTAAAGCGTATATGATAGGGTAGCTCTGATTTGTTCCAATTCAATTAAAGATAAGTGGACATTCAGAGGAAAGGAACAGCTATGCAACGTGTCTGCTGCTTAAATTGCTCCAAAATTCTCAATGAACTTTAAACCTCAGTAGCTCTTTCTGTAAACAAGCCCCCAGGTCAGGGTGCTTATTACATACCTGGGTAAAAGAAGGATTGGTTCCCGTGAAAGAAAGATTAGTGCTTTTCCCTTTCCCTATCAGTATAGCGTGCAGTAATTTCACAATGCTTTGCTACAAGTAGTGTGAGTGACTGCTGATGTAATACCAAATGTTGCGGTGAAGGTTTGCATTAAGATGATACCCTTCAAGTTAAGTGTACTTCAGTGTGCTGTCATTTCAGCCACATTTTGTTGTCAGGGCTTTATTTTAATAACGTGAACCACTGTTTTGCTTCAGGATGTTTTGGGGTGTAGTGTTTGGAAGATGCGTGCAAGCTTTCCCACGTGTATTCATGCCGTGCTGGCGTCAGCAGTGCTGGGTGTTGAGTTGAGTGCTGTGGTGCACACGTGCCCGCAGGGGTCGTGTCCTGCAGCATGGCATTGGGAATGGCAGCTCCTGCTGCTCCAACAGCCAGGAGGGCTCAGCCCGCTTCTCTTCCATTTAAATGGGAGCCCCTGCACTCCTGGCAAGAATTCACTTCTGCTGTCTTTCTGAATCGTGCCCCGTATTCAACTCCATCAAATCAAGGAAGTCCCCGTGTGGGAATAAAGTGGCATGTTTCTTTCTGGCTGGGACTTTGTGACAAAGCTGTAGGCATCTGTAACGTTGTGAATTCTCACTCGCTTTCTGATTGGTTAAGAGCAGTGAAACAAAAGTGTACCGATCTTGCCAAGGTCTCAGAACAAAAACTGTACTGTAACCCTCTTGTGGAAGTTGTAGAGCCACCACCTGTTGTGCCCAAGCCGGATGGAGAAATCCGAGTTAGTTGTCTCGTTCAAGGCAGCCTCGAGTCGGCCACAGGCTCAGAAAATGACTTCATCCTCCCTTGGACAGGAATGCAGTGTCAGCCCCTGGCTGCTCCATATGCCTACTGTACTGCACTTGGGGATCTCTGCCTTTAGAAGTGTTGTTTTCCTGTAAATGAAGACAAAACTGATGCACGTTTTTCATTTGTTTTCTACACTCGAATATAGAAATTCTGCTTTCTGCATGTAAGTACTGAAGGCTTCCAAACGTAAGCATCAGATCTGAACGTCTAAACTCATTGGTCAGTGTAAATTGTCGTGCCATTAGGATAATTCTGTAAGCAGATCAGGGAGTATAAGTTACATTGTGTTACGATGTAGTTTATAATGATTACATGATTCTTTTATTGGATAAGTAAGGTTCCCTCAAAATCAGTTAAGGAGGCAGTACTTTGGACTAATATTTCCTCTACTGCTACAAGTTTTCTCCACTTCTATTGTTTGAAGCCAGGGACTGTATTAAATATATATAAAAAAGAAGGCTGAAACATTCCATTCTAATTTTCAGGGCATGAATCTGCCCAGTATGTGTTTCTATCTAATTGTTTTCTAAGAAGCTTTTAGCAAATGACAGCATTTATACTGTTGGATTAATCTTTGCAGCCATAACAATTACTATGACTCCTTCCAGACTTAAGTTCTTAATGCAGAGTTGCATCTATAGCATTTATGTGTCACGTCTGTCTGGCATATTTTTAGACAAGCTGTTACTGTTAGAATTTAGACTGAGTGCTACTTGAGATTTTCTATTTGCTGAGATTATTTAGAAGCTTTTAATGGAAGCTTGGGAGCCTACTGCTGGTCTGATCTGGTGCTTGTGCAGGTTTGGTGGTAGGTGATGGTGCACCCAATGGCTGTGGCTGTGGTTTGTCAGAGCTTTAAAGTGATAATTTCAACAGCAGAAAATAAGCTACGGGTGTCAGGCAGGTACGTGCCGTGTGTGGGTGGGCATAGAGTTGGAAATACTCTTCTTAGGTATTCATTTGTGGTCTCATTTGAATAGTTTGGCAGCATTGTTTCCTGTAACAAAAATTACATTAGTCTTTTTTTCTTTTTCTGAACATGTGACTTTGTGGATTTGAATTTGACATTTCAGATAGAAAGTATTCAGCTTCCATTCACCTCTGTCATAGAATCATAGAATGGCCTGGGTTGAAAAGGACCACAGTGATCATCGAGTTTCAACCCTCCTGCTATGTTCAGGGTCACCAACCACCAGACCAGGCTGCCCAGAGCCACATCCAGCCTGGGATACAAGCAAACCTGTCGGTTACTTATATTTAAAATATATATTGAGGTTTTTTTTGGGGGGAGGGGGAATGGAGTGGGGGGGAAGGAGATATAAACTCTGTTGTGTTTCATTGTATTTCTTAGATTTGTCTCAATGAAGGATGTAGAGCTACTTTTATCATAGTGTGTTATGGAAAAAAGCCCAACCAGCTGCTCTCTCCTTTACCTCTCCATAACTGTCAGGTCTGTGGTGTAAATTTTAATACTAAAATATTTTAAAGGTTATTTTTAATCTTTTTGCTTTCTACAATTAATGTGTATGTGACTGGGACTAGTTAAATAACCCAGCCGTTAACACTTGTTCTTAACACTGAACTCTGGATAAGGGTGAAGTTCCATTTTATGAGGCTGGTGCTGGCATTTCTTTCCTTTCTGGCTGGATTTGCAATTATTTTACCCAGAATTTTTTTTCCTTAGCTGTTGTGTTGTGGATTACTTCAAAACATTTAGTAGCATTTGGGATTTCCATTGCTTCAGTCCATTGCTAAAGATAGGCTAGCATCTGCAAGAAAAGCAAGCATATATGTTTGTGTTGGTTTATTTGTTTGATGCAAACCTCTTAGGGTTTGTAACATACCATGTCTTCAGTATTCCTGAAGCAAGCAGCTTTCCTCCTCTTGATCCCAGGTTCATGTTTTTCCTTTTCTACAGTAATAAAACCAGAATAGAATCATAGAAGGTTGGAATCGTTAAGGTTGCAAAATACTGTGATTATCTAGTCCAACCACTGATCTGTCACCCCATGCCCACTAACCACATCCCTCATCCACACAGTTCTTGAGCATCTGTAGGGATGGTGACTACCACCTCCCTGGGCAGCCAGTTCCAAAGCCTCACTGCTCTTTCTGAGAACAAGTGTTTCCTACTATCCAACCCGAACCTCTGGTGCAACTGAAGGCCATTACATCTTCATAGTTCCAGGCTGACTGATTTCCACTGAAACTCTTTTGTTCACATGACAAATGACTTCACCTAGGCTGACTTCCTTCACATGGAACCCATACCAGCTGCTGCTGGGTGCAGAGCTCCTGGTGGTGCACCTGGCTGGGCAGCTGATGGAGCACCTTGAGGCCGCAGGTAGCTGCTCAGCAGTGCTTGATGTGACTGCACCTGGTCCTTCTGCTGGCTTTCCAAGCCATATTACAAGAGTGTGGGAGGGAGTATTTCTCAGATTCTGTTCATTGAAAAACAGTTTTTTCTAAGTATACCTTTTCAGTGTTGTGGAATTCTTTGTGTGCCTGTTGCTTGCACTGTGGATACAACAGGCACTGTGACCAAGTTCAAAAGGGAACTCGAGCTGTAATTAAATTTCCCAATTATTTTGGCTGCCACTCATGTTTGCCTCTATACCAGTAGCCGACAAAGCAGCTTATTTTCGGTTTTGGATCACATCCCCACTTTGGAAGCATCCCCTGTGGAGAGACAAAACTTTGGACTCTGGTTTTGTTCTAGAAGCCCTAGTATTCATGTGGATATGGATTAATAGAGTCCTAGAATGGCCTGGGTTGAAAAGGACCACATTGATCATTGAGTTTCAACCCCCCTGCTATGTGAAGGGTCACCAACCACCAGACCAGGCTGCCCAGAGCCACATCCAGCCTGGCCTTGAATGCCTCCAGGGATGGGGCATCCACAGCCTCCTTGGGCAACCTGTTCCAGTGTTTCACCACCCTCTGTGTGGAAGAACTTCCTCCTAATATCCAATCTAAACCTTCCCTGTCTCAGTTTAAGACTATTCCCCCTTGTCCTATCACTATCCACCCCTGTGAACAGCTGTTCCCCCTCCTGTTTATACACTCCCTTCAAGTACTGGAAGGTTGCAATGAGGTCTCCCTGGAGCCTTCTCTTTTCCAAGCCGAACAAGCCCAGTTCCCTCAACCTTTCCTCATAGGAGAGGTGCTCCAGCCCTCTGATCATCTTAGTGGCCTTCCTCTGGACGCGCTCCAAGAGCTCCATGTCCTTCCTGTATTGAGGATACACCATTCTGTGCACAGCCAAGGTGTGATGCTTGTTGTGTAAGAGCTGTAAAATGTATTGTTGCGACTCCTCCAAGGCCGTCACAATTATGTAAGGTTTTCTGAAGTAACAGCTTAAAGTTGTAAACTGTTTTCAATGGATGTGTGAAACATCCCGGTGTGAATGCTGTGTTTTGAAGTGCCAAGGAATGCTTTATTTCCATGGCAGTGCCTAGTAGACATAATCCTACTTCTAGAATATTTTTTTCTGTTGTTAAAAATTCTATCTAAAATTACTGCTTTGTATTAATTTAGAAGAAAATATTTGCTTAGTTTTAGCCACTCGATGGCTCCAGATATTACTTGTTTCTCTAAAGACCTGCATTCTTTGTAGATCTTAGACTGTGCAATAGTGGAGACTGTAACGTTTGTGTTCTGAGGAGCTCCGTCTGGGCTGGCGGTTAGGAAAGACGCCTTTCCTCATTTTAATCTTGCTCTTCTCAGAGTAACTCTCAACTTGTCTTCCCCTCTCTGCACCCCCAGCTCCTCTCCAGTAAGAGGAGACAGACTGTTTCTGTCTTGGTATAGATAAATATATCTGAAGTTTGAAATTCCATCTCTGGCGTATCTGACTTAGAGAAGTTGTGTTGCTGTGATGGGGAATGGGGGAGTATAGGGTGAGAAATAAGCAGTTATTGGTGAAGTGAGACTCTCCAGATAAGACAATAAATAAAACCTGTGATTCTTTGAGATATCTCTTTTTATTCAGCACATTGAGAGGATTCTGTACTGATGTGTGCAACAAGCGTGCTCCTTCAGTTTGTCATTTTCACTGTCCTAAGGGTCTGATCTTTAATGCAGAGTGCTTGTTTTTAGATTCTGGGTCATCTTCAGTGTATTTTGAGAGTGTTCTCTTGAAATGAAATGTGGGAATTACATTTTTTCCTTGTATCTTTTAGGCGTAAGTGGGGAAAGCCACATTTGCTGGCAGAAGCACTGCAGCCATTAGCACATAGCAGTGACACCAGGCATGCAGAGTCGCATTCTGCTTGCAGTGTTTTGCTCGCCAAATGGGATGTGTCTCTGTGTTGTCAGTGTTCTCCTCTGCTCAAGTTCCAGTGGGGCTGCCAGTTTGCTTTTGGTTTAAATGGAAGTATTTTGTAGTGGTTCGATGTCTTTTACCTCCCTCAGCTGCTCTGTGCCCAGCTTCTGAGACTCGTGCTGGTTTGCATGCTCTCTGACTGGATCATAGTGGAGCTTTTTTGTAAATTACTTCTTATCTAGTTCTGTTCTGGCCTTGTTTCTAGCAAGAAGAGGTGATTTAATAGAACAGAGAAGGACCAGCTTGTCTCCTTGTACCAGCCGAGGCAAACTCAAGTGTTTATTTGTGAGACAAGGAAGCAAAGTCAATATCTGCGTTAGGGCTTCTTTCATGAAGTGTCAGAGATCTACATTTTGGGTTCTGTTGGCTTTGGTCATAACTGCTGTATCGTGACTTTTGGTTCATGACACAGAAGTCATGTTTCAGCTGTGTGTGTCCCAGTAATTTAGTTTTGAAGGAATTGAGTATAAAGACAAGTACTTGTTTTATTATCTTTTAAAAACCAGTATTTTCAGTGGTCATTTTAAAATGTTACATGATAATTAAATTGCCTTTGGAGTAGATGGAAGAGGAAGACTAACATGGAAACTCTATATAACGGTTCCTCATCTGAAGGACGAAAGTTGTAAAATTATATTAAATGTGAAAAATTTAAATCATTTACATTTAGCTATAGTTCTGTTTTGCACAATATCATCTGTGCCTTAAGAAGGATGCATATGTGGGATTTCTTCTGGAGATTTGACTTAATATTTCCCCTTACATGTTGAAAATGTTGGTGCTGGAAAAGGGTTGGCTCTTGTTCTATAGTCTTGCCACGGGTTGACTGAATTACCAGAATTTACGAAGATCTCAGTTGCTACAGCTGGAAACCAAGCAGTTGAAAACTTTTCTTTTTCCCCTCTAGATTTTCAACTGAATTCTCACCTATCAACACTGGCAAATATTCACAAGATTTACCACACCCTCAATAGGCTGGTAATGACTTGCCATTTTCTCTTGGTGGAATTGCTAGGGCGATAGGTCAGAATGTTTTTGTGGTTGAAATCCTTTAGTGATTGCACTCTTAAGAACTATCGCTGCCTGTTTGGCCGAGTGGCTGTGGGTTTTGAATCTGGGAACTGCATAAGCAGTAAATACTGCTGGAAGGTTATACATCAAGGTTCAGAGTGGAGTTTTAGCCAAGTACAGTGCAACACTGGATTTGAAGTTTTTTCCCCAGACAAGTTTTCCTAGATGATCACATGATGGTAATCCTTATTACACTCACAGCTTCCATTTGTACACTTCCTAAAAAAAAAAAAAAAAAAAAAAAAAGGATAATTTGTTTCCAAGATTCCAGCTGAGTTCTAACCAGATTTTGGGGGAATATGTGTGTGTGCACATAAGCATTGCCTCTACTGTGGTAAAGACTAAACTCAGGTTTTTAATACGGCATTTATTCATGGAGTTGTTTAAAAAAGCACTGCAAAATTCAATGCACAGTTACTTCCACTCTTCAGACGTTGTTTGTTTTTGAGTTTAAAAAAATATTTAAAATTATTTTTCATATTACTTGCAGATTATCCTTGAACTTTTTAGATACATTTGCAAGTGTGATTGTTTTGGTAAATACAAACCCAAAACAAAAAGCATCTGCAGTTTCAGCTAAATGCTCCTTAAATAGTGAAGATGAATACTAATGTGGAATAAATGGTAAAAGGTTACTGAATGATGGAGATTACAATCTTAGTAAACTGTATTCATTCCTATTCTCTTGCAGAATCTGACTGAGGACGTTGGCCAAGACGATCACCAGACAGGTATTTAATATGGATGCAGTAGAAATAGATCACAACAATTTAATCTTGCTTTGTGAAATAAGTGTCTCTAGCATTATGGAAACTGAGATGTTAGGAAGCTGAGGGAGTTTTAGAAAGCAACTGCAGGATTGTTTTGTTTTTTTTTTAAAGATTTCTTCAAAATATTTGGGCTTTTAATTTCCCCAATTGAGAAGAACTGACAGGTTTCAGCAGTATGTTGTTTTACAATTTCTTGATGTAAGTTCTTTAAGAAGACCTTACGACAAATTCCTCTCACTCCTTGGACTCAACCCATCAGACTAGCAGAATATCCATGTTCTTACAGTGTTTTGACTCTTGAAATTGCATTAGTGAGAACAGAGCAGAAGCAAGGCCTCTCATGGCTATTGTGTTGCCTGTGACCGAGTTTAAATGCTGTGCTCCAAACAACCCAACCCTTTTTTTCGAGTGATTTTGTTGGATGGAACTTGTTCCTATTTCTCGTGTAGATTTTCAGTAAATATCTAGGGGCTATTTCTTAGTTCCCAGTTGTTTTCTTTTCTACAGAATGTCATTGGTTTTGAGGCCATCATCTCAGGCGTGTGGTACTAGCTTGCTGCCAATTCTTGATTCACCTCCATTTGTGCTTTGTGGCTTGATATCTTTCAACGTGTGCTACTTCCTTTTGCACTTGTTCCTTAAAGCTGACATCTTCCTTGATTCCTTTTTTTTTCATTACTTTCCGTGTTTCAAGCATGATACTTAAGGAGGAAGGAAAATAACTTGTTGGCTTCAAGCCCTAATATTTAGCAGAGCAGTTCTTCAAAACTGGCCACATCTGTCCTCTCATGTCTCAAAGTTGTTCTTTCCCCTGAGGTGTTAGCTATGTGTGCTGATGTTACCCTGAGCACTTAAGTGAGGAGAGCTGTCTGCTTCTCCTGGAGATTTGTGGGACAAACTTGTAAGTCTACCACTCTCTTGGCTTAGAGCAATGTGAAGAAGTATACTGGGCTGGGATCTGACAGAACTCACCTGTGGCTTGTGTCACCTCCTCCATACTGACTTTGTTTTGTAGTTGCACTGTCTTACCCTGCCAGAAGGCTCCCATCTAATGTTTTCTGTCAGTGTGCTTGGTGATTTCATACCTGAAGTTAGCTCATCATGTAGAAGCTCTGCAGAAGAGGTTATCAGATGCAGGTAGTTTTGACAGACTGCTACTGTCCATTTGTTAGAACTGATGTCTTCTTCTATCTCCTAATGGAGACTTGGAATTTTCCCCCTTGTGATCTAGGATCTTGGACAAAACCTGGATGCATCCTTATTTTGCACATGAAAATCTGTTCTATAGTCTTTTCTAACTTTTGATTGCCAAATTTTTCTGAAGCATGAAGTATTGGTTTTGAGGCTATCAAGTTCTGTTACTAATCAATAGAGTAAGTAAGTGTGCTTAAGGTATTCGGAATTTCTCCTCTCTTGCTTAGCACTACCATCATAAAAGGTCAGTTAAGAAATCAGCCTTAGCATTCCCATTATCTCCTTGGGAACGTATTTAAGTATGTTGTTGATTTTAATGTACTGCTTTATTCTGACACTTGTTGTTATTGCCTGCTCTGTGTTTGTTTGAATTAAGCTGTTTCAAAGCTTAAGCATACTCATTGAATGAGTTTGGACACAATATCCCAGTAAAGAATGTATTTTTTTTTAATAGCTGTAAAAGAGCCTTTCAAACCAGGAAAAAAGTATGAAATAAGAGCTGAAAGGAGAAGTTGCTACTGGCAAATTCTTATCTTCAGATTTCATTCTAGTGTTCCTTATTGCTTCTGCCCTGTTTTATGTCTCTTTGCAGGAAAAGGTGAAGCCCCAATGTTTGCATAACTTCCAGCCTTGAGTTCAGTTGAAAAGTATACTTGGCCTTCCTCATGTGAGGACAAGTAGACGTGCAGGGAGCTATTTTGGCCATTGTGAATATAGTGCAGTGATGTCTCATGTGCCCACTTGTTAGGGGACTTGACACTCGTGAAACATCTTACAGGAGAGTCTTACGTAAGTCTGGAAAAAACACCCCATCTTTTCCAAATCATTTCATATCATTGTGCCTAAGTTTGATTGCTTTCTATTCTCTGGTATTACTTATGGTGCAGTAAGAAGTATCAAGACCTATTCATTTTATTACACAGCTTACAGAACTGCATAGATCCTGTGGATTTGTTTGAGATTCTACATCTAGAACTCATTTGACAGTCATGTTAATAAGTCTGTTGTGAAGGTTTCTTTGGGTGTTATCAGACCCATCTAGAGATTTTTTGTTTTGTTTTGTTTTATCTTTTCTGAGATGTTTTTCACACTTTCAGTCTTCTGGAGCACGTCTTATCCTTAGAGATAACTGTTTTTTTTCTGACGTGTATCCTGGTTAATGTTACAGTGCAGTCATGTATTAAGTCACCCTGAAACAGTGACTTACATCTAAATTGAGTTGAATCTTCTAAAAGCTGCTTGGAAAAATGGAGATTTCAGTTTTAGGTTACCCTTTATTTATAATGAACTTTTAATGCTTATTGTATTCCTTCAAAGCAGGTATTTTTGAGCTAACATAAATATTCTGGGCATCTAAATTATTTTAGACAAATTTCATCTTTTCTAAGTGTTAATGTTCCTTTTCTGGGACCATAACTTAAGCATTTAAGAGCTGGAAGATGGGTTTTTCAGATTTTCTTCAGTGATTTGTGAACTATCTGGGACTTTATTTCAAAATATATCACACATTACAATTACAGTCTCATAAAATGCTTTAGCATTGAGTGTGTTGATATATATCTGAAAAATAAGGTAGAGTGTAAACGTGTCATGGGGCTTTAACTTATCAGCTGTTCCTAAGGGTGAGAATCACAGACAGTTGGATTCATTAAACCGTTGGCTCTTTTTTCCCCCTCCTTTTTATATGTATTAACTTGGAAATTTCCCTCCTGAATTTGATATTAGTGTTTTTTGTCATGCCTTACAAATCTAGCAGCTTGTCAATAGCTCACATTAAAGTCCTACTTGGATTATTTAATTGTGACTTGTTTACTTATCCAGACTGAAATGTCTGTACATGTCCTGCTGTCTCCTGACTGTTTTAACACAAGGAGGTAATGACTTCAGCCAAAAAAAAAAAAGAAAAGGCTTCATTGCTTTTCTTGAAGTTTGGAAGGGGGTGGAGGGGAAATTATTTTTCTTCTGCTTTTTTTTTGTTGTTGTTTTAGAGAAGAAAATCCTTGCAAGTCCAAAGCAGTTCTGTAGTGTGGAATTCAAGATAGAGGAGATGATTTTTTTTTTCCTCTTTACCTGGTTTTACGAGAAGATTGTAAATGGTTTGGTGGTTTGGCAAGTACCTTAGCTTTTTTCTCATCTCATATCTAAAAAATGATGATTGTTAACGGTGTTTGTGGTGGTCTTATTAAATCATTGAGTGAGTTGCTTTATCTTTTTCAGTTACTTCAGCATTCACAGTTTGTACTTATTTTTCTTTTGAAACATCCATCTACTTAAACGTCAGAAGAGCAGAAGTGTTCACAGTTGTTGTCTAGAGAGTAGGTGAAATGATGTGTCTTTAAGTCTCTTCTATAGCGACACAACTTGCAGAATTCTTTTTAATTGACCACTGTTCTTTCTTTTTTGTTTGTTCTGGTTTTGTTGTTATTCTAGGAGTGTCTCTCCCTTGTGGTGCTTATCTTACGTACTGTTTTATATTTCTTGGGGTGAGTTTTAGCTCTTGAGTTGACATATCTCTGGTAACTTTGTCTCCTGCAAATTTGGAACTACTGAATAGAACGTTTGGCAAACAACATTTATACTCGGCAGGCTTTTGGCTGGTGGTGGCCTATTCAGCAGCCATTTGGAGGCTCTACCTTGCAAATGCTAGCTTCAAGTGTCAAAAAAACAGTGAGAACTAGGAGGGTTCTGCCAATCTTGAGTTGAGACCCAGAAGTAAGAAACTTTGAAGATAATCACATCAGAGAAGCTGCACTTGGTAAGTAAAGTTCCTGTCAAACTTTGCATGAAGTCAGAGAGAGCTGCATGTGCGTTTGCAGATGATCGGACCTGTGAGAAGTGAAATTAGATGGGAAAACCCAGGCATTAGTAAGGTCTGTATAGAAAAGGTTAATATTAATACTACTTGGTGAGCTGCGCTGTAAAATAAGAAATTGAAAGACTTTAAATGAAGCTGCATTCGGATAGTTTTTAACTTTAGATAGAAGTAACAGAAATATCCTGCTTTTTTTTTTTTAACTTTAAGAAACTGCAAGAAAATTATAACTACCCTTCAAATTTGATATACGCTAATTCTAGTGACAAAAGTAAATATTTTTCAAGTAATGTTCTTGCAGTGTGGTTTTCAGTAGTTTATTGATCATTCAACAGTTAAAACATAGTGAAGACTTAGTCCGAAACTAAGTTATTAAGATGTTAAATCTCTGAAAGCAGAGATATTCTAGATTCATATATATCTATATATGATATAAACATATGTTTGTCCACCTTGTGTCTTTGTGTTTGGGTTGAGTGTACACATTTAATAATAGCCATTTACCAATTTCTGAGCTCTCTTCTCTTTCCTTTTCTGTCAGTTTGATAACTGCAACTAGTTACATTCAAACCAAGAAAGGGTGTAAGTTTTTGTATGAGTCGTTGGAGAAATTGGGATGCGATTAATTCTGTTATCATTTTAAGACTTCAAACAGGAATTCTTGGATTAAATTTTTTGGTTTGTCTGGGGTTGCAGAGCTGATAAAATGATTTTCCCATTCTATAACTTTTATTTATTTTCATCTTCTGCTATGCATCTCTCTTCACAGAAGCCTTGCATATTTCTTTTCCCAGTAAAATAACAAGCATTAGCAGGAGTAAACTGGACAAATTCTAGGGGGTTTGGTTTGGTAGTTTATGTTTTACCAGCATCCAATGTCTGTGGCATCATAAATAGATTTCTAAATAGGCATACAAAAAAAAAAAAGTTTTCAAAGGAATGAGGTGACTGTGGGTTGTATTCAGATACTCAACTACATACATACTTTCCAAAGTAATCTATCTGTTAGCACACGGTTTGATTTATTAAGTTTGTGTCCGAGTTTGTTCATAGTTCTGAATCTGTTGGCTGCCTGTAGCCATCTCTTAAGTTCTGCTGTCATCTTAAATGTCCTTAGTTAGTGTAGGTTTTTGAATACCAGAACACTATGTAGAAACTTGATTTAAAAATCCATAAAACATCATACTTTGAGTAATTTATGGAAATACAATTTTATGGTACCGTTAATTTACAGGTATGATAAGATGGAACTAATGCAGTCATAAGAAGAGGTTCATTAGTTTCTTTAATCTGGGTAGTAAAATGCTTTGGGCGTGCTATGAAATTTTGGTGGTCTCTGGCTTATCTGTTTCAATTATACTTACTTTTGAGAATATGATTATTGTTAATATCCTTTTATTATATATTCAGTGTAATGCTTTTAGAAGTACATTCTTCTGACATAGCCATTAGACATTATATTTTGATATGATAGAAGTTTGAGTACAGTGCTGGATTTCTTTTTAATTACTAGTTAAATTATATTATAAATACACAGTGCTCTTAAAACTTTCTTGCTAAAAGATAGTGTAGGTATGTCTGTGCTTTCCTGGGAGAGGAGCTTAGCTGACAAAAGAGAGAAGCAGGAGGGGGGGGGGAAAAAAGGTATAGAAAGAATATATAAACTGGAAAGAGTATTTCTTGAACTAGAGAGAGAAATTTTCTTACCAAAAGTGAGTGTAAAGGTAAGACCAAAGAAGGCATGTTAAATTTAAAACTTTGTTAGTTGAAACCAAATTTGTTAATGTTCATAACTGGTATGACCATATTGCCTACTATCAGAACAATCCTTACTTTTATATGTCTAATAGTTTCAGTGCATGTTTACAATAAAGTACATACAGCAAAGCCTGTAAGGTGTAAGGTTCCTTACATGTGTTTCTCCTATAACAGGAGAGAGACTTTCAAAGATACGAAGAATAGGTAAGCATAAGATTGCCATTAGTATTTGTTGGGAATTGGGCCTCTGATTTCAGTCTGTTCCCCTGGTGTCACATGGTAGTACAAGTTTTATTGCTTAATTCTGTACTGTGATTTAAAATAAAAGATTTTGTGAACGTGTTAGTAAAGCAGAGCTAAACTTGGATGCTGTTGAAGCTAAGAGAAGGTAGCTTAGGCATGCTGTAGTTTTTCATATTTTCTTGCAAGTTTCTTTGGCATCGCTTTGTTTCCAGATTTTTATACCTCACCTCTCCCTTCCTTTCCTTCTAAAATTTCTCTGCATAACATTTAGAGCTTTGTTAGCTCTTCGAGCTGCTTCTACACGTACCTTTTTCTGGTGTCCACGTAGTCTTCAGTATATGAAAGCAGGGGAAAATTTTGCCTGACGTTTTAGCCTATTGCTTTCATGAGGCAGCAAGGATAATTAAAGAACTTGCTGTGCTAATATACAGAAAGGTTTATGTGGGGATTGGTTTTTTCTTTTTTCTTTCCCTTCAGTTTAATTACAGGTTTGGTGAGCTGGATTAGCACACTGAAGAGTTACCAGAACTGGCAAAAGGAAGAAGTAGGAGTATGCAGCTAGCACCTGTTTTTTAAATTGGCCATTTCCGACTTGCAGAACTTCACTGTTTAAGAACTACCTGAGCAAATTGATGCTCATTTTTTTTCCTAATGGTCGTTAAACATCTCTTTGCAAAAAAAAAATCTAAAAAAAAGACAGAAAAAACAACAACAAAAAAGCAGCCACCCAAACAACAACCAACCAAACAACAACCTCAGAGAAAAAAAATGCATCCCAAAAGAATTCCCTTACCCCACCTCCTGCAACAAATCAAAGACGAATGGAAAAAAAACCCCTCCTTTCCTTGTTGTCAGTATCACGAAGAAGTGTGGATTAAAAATAAAAAGGTTCTGTTTTCTAGAGCTATGCTGCTCTAATCTTTGGGTTGCATCTGTATTTCAAAAAGTAATGAACAACTCTCAAGTTCTGATCTGAATTAATTACTAAAAAAATCAGACTGAAGACTTAAATACTTCTTCAGGATAGGCTTAGTTCATGCCTTTTGTCAGACTGAAATGGCACTGGTGTAATTGTATATTTTGGCATAGTACTACTGACTTGAACTGAAATCTGGTCAGAGAAATACCATGGAAAACAGATTTTGCTCTGGAAAGGGGGCCTTTTCTAATTTATAAATCCACTAATTTCCTCCCTTCCCTTTCCTTTGTAATATGCCTATTAGTGGACACAGTTTGACTGGTCTGCAATAGTTTCATCTCTTGTACTGGTGTTTTTAATTCCCTCTGTAGGAAGTCTCCGGTCTTGCAGTTCATCAGACTGCTTTAGTAAAGTGATGCCTCCAAGGAAAAAGAGGAGACCTGCAGCAGGAGATGATTTATCTGCTAAGAAAAGTAGACATGATGGGTACGTCATCTTACCATGGGCTAAGACTGATGGAATATCTAAAGATGAATAGCTGATTTGATCATGTTTTTAAATACTAATCGAAATGGTATTCAAATTTGATTGGTTTCTTGATGTGGAACCATTGCCTGTGATTGATGTGAACATCTAGTTTCAGTTTGCTTCTCACCTTTTTCTAGCCATATAACAGGCTTGTAGGGAGCTTCTGTTCTTGTTTGCCAGCTGTCAAAATTGACATACTTGCTTGTTGGAAAGCTTGTAAGAGATATAGTAATGTCTTCATATGTCAAAAAAGTGAATGTAGTTGTAGGCTATTTGCAGCCACAGTCTTACCTGAAATTCTGCTAATCTTTCCCTGTCATGTTGGTGGTTTTATGCTGATCATGCAAGAGAAAGTTGAATATTGCTCGGGCAAGTTTATAGCTAATGGTGGAGTGCTGATTGCGGTAGTGCTGCTCAACTTCCCTCTGAGCAATGGAAGTGCAAGTGGGTTCTAACAGTGTGGAAGATCACTGTGCTCTTTTGGCACAGGTGCTGCTTAGCTGACTGTTCTGGAAATACTAGATTTTCTGTGAACGTTCAGTCAGCCTCAGTCCTTCAGCATCCTCTGAGTGTGCTCCTTATGTGCAAGATGGTAATTACATACGTGAAATAAAATCAGAACTTGTGGGAGACTGTGCTCTCCTGCACGGTAGGTGCCATCACATGCTAAGGAGAGGGCTATAGCATACTTGTATGGTATCTTGTTGTTGGAAAGTGATGTTTACAACCAGAAAATTTGGCTGCTTCTGCGTCTGCCAGTAGAATGTGAGCTTTATTACATTCACGTATTACAGGTGACACAGAAAACTCAAGCTTCTGTAACATGCACCTTCAGAAAGGTGAAAAGATGAGTTTCCCCTGTCAGCCTGAAGTGAGGCTGCATACTTTCCTTTTTATTCACTAGCATGAGTAATAAAAATGCTAGCAGCCAAATTAAGACTCTAGTTATGCCTCTGTAACTCCATTGTGCTTAATAGGGTTGCACAACTGTAGCTGCCCTGGAATTTATTAAGTGATCTGCTGAGGCAGAAGAAAGATTTAAACTCCCTTTCATTGCTTTGAGTATGTAAAACCAGCAAGAGCAAAAAAGCACTGCACGTTCTCAATATTTTTTGCTGGTTTTTGAGAAATATTAGAAGTGAAAATAGGATTAAATGTTTCTAGAATCTAAGTAGAGATGTTTACAAAATTTAAATTACCTCCATTTGGCAAGACCCTGACAACAAAACAAAACAAGCTAAAACCCCTAGGAAGTAAGGTTGTCTGTAGTAGAAGATACTGATCTGTGTAATTCATATAAGAAAGTGATGAAAAGCTGATTTCTTACTCTGTTAGTAGCTCATGTAATCACTAAGAGCTTTTTGAAAGCATAATTTGAATGCTTTTTCTATCTGCCTTTCAGTTTGTACCTAATGGATCTAGTCTTCATTCTACTGCCATCTAAAGTTTACTTCAGGGGAAAACCTCTGCCTGCTTTTAGAAGTGGAGGTGAAACCAGATCTGTCAGCTGTGGGCCAGAGGGGGAATATCCTTCTCTGATGTGGTTCCAATTTTTGTTTTCCTCCTTAACTTCTAAGGTTTTGGGGCTTCCTCAGCTTCCTTTTGTTTCCTTTCTTCTGCTTTGATCTTCAAGAAAATAGCTTGTATTTCACCGGACCTGGCAATATGAATTAATTTACTGAATATTCAGCTCTTATTTTAGAGCTGTATTTTCTTTTGAGTATTTCTTCAAATCTGGCTTAACCTTTTTTTTGAGCAAGTCAGCTCTTCTCTGCTTTTTGGATAGAGCTCCTGCTTTTTTTTCCCCAAGGTTGGACATTTCAGTGTGTTAGACAGCAATCAATATGAAATTAGGAATCTCTGCAGCAGTGTGCTCTTGTGAGCCTAGTTATCTCTAAAGCTATTGCTTCTGACGTTGTGTAAATGCTTTATACTATAAAAATGGTGCAGGTAGTTCAATGCTGGTATATATAATAAGGGGCTCCTAGGTCTGCTTCTTTACTAGTGCTCTCATTTTAGATGCAGACTTGCTTGAAACTTCATACTGGTAATAACTCAGCATAAGCCTTCAGGGGACATTAGCCTGTGTTGAATCTGTACTGTTAAACAAAAAAAAGGTAGTCAGAGTCTTCTGGAACATCTACTTTTCATGAAAAACAAAATGTATTATCTGCAGGAGAGATGATATTTCCTACCAGAAAGAGGATTTGTCACTTGAAATGTTTTTGGAATTATCTAAGTTTTGTACATTGTAGAGGAATGTTAACAAATTCAGTAATTGCTCATCTCCCATTTGCTTTCAGTGTGAAAATGTTGGATGATACTCTGAAGATTAGCAATGGATTGTCATTGTTAAGGGTGTTGGCAAAGCAAAAGCCAAATGTTGATAACTTCCCCTGATTTTTCTACACATACACATATATGTGTGTGTGTGTGTGTGTGTGTGTGTGTGTATGTATATATATATATATATAAAATATACATAATCCTTACATGAATAGTTCAGTTGGATGATCTTTTCAGTCTTCACTTTTTGTGTTCCTATATTTCCTTCAGTTATAGGAGTACAAACAGTAATACTTAATACATATTCTTTGTAAAAAGCTTATTGCAGCAGGGCTCTGTACTGAAAAAAGATTTTGAAAGGCTCTTATCTTCATAAACTCTAAACAAATATGGTACCAGGGAACTTGTAATAGCCTTCGCCCTTAGTTTCAGGCTGTTAGGGATACAGCCTCACTTTGGAATAATTAGTGGAATGATGATGCTGCCTTTTGAATAAAAGTATTTATAGGAACAAATCTAGATGTCATTGAAGTTATTTGGAGAACTGATTTTGTGTGTAGACTAACAATGGAAAACAAAGATTCTTGCTTTCTTTAGCATCCCATCCTTACACAATAAGAGCTTGAATTCTGTTAGTTAATGTTCATAATTTCACCTTGAAACATTAATGGGATATTTTAGTGGGAGGATTTTTTTTTTTTTTTTTTTGCTGGAAGATTGTTTTGCTGGAACAGTGAAAATAATTCAGTGTGTTCATCTCTGGATTTCAGTAAGATTTAGCCCATTTTAGAGAATGGTATTGGAAAGAAGACAGTTCAGTGCACACCTATCAGAGCATAATGACTTGAAGGCATTTTATTTCCTTCTTGGTTTGGCAGTCTTGACCACATTATACTTTGAATTCTCACACTCCAGAGTATTCTCAATTTGGATTTAAAAGCATGTGTTCTGTATGCTGCTCTTCCATCATAATGTTATGGGTATTACAAAGGGTAAAACAAGTTTTGTGTGAAGATGGTTGCTAGGTAGGAGTACAGTCCCTACTGTCTATCTGCATATCTGTTGTGCAATCTCTAAGCCAAAGGCTGTCTGTTCCTTAGGGAAAAACAGAGCTATGTAATGTAATGTCTTCTTTCTGATAGTCTCATTTAAACAATATTTCCACTCTTTTCTCCAGAATCATGCTGAGGGGAAAAAACTGACAGTAATGTATGTTTGGACCTTAGAATGTTGAAAACTGGGGAAATATATCTGCTTCCCTGAAAGCTGTATTAGATCAGTAAGTCTAATACATGGTTGTATGTTTGGACCGCATAAGGAAATGATGATATGAAAAGCAGCTTTACTTTGAGTTGCAAGCTCTATACTTTGTACTGAAATAAACTTAAATTTTTAAAACACAGTCAGTGCTGTACTACTAATGTGGGAAAGTAAGACAGGAGGGTACTAACCCTGGAAGTTTTCAAAATCATTAGTATAGATAGGCTTCTTTATTCTACTGTTATTTAAGCAATTGGTTTGGTTCTACTGCAGGCAGGCAGCCCGTGTTGCCAATTGTCATAGGTGTCTAGTCCTTACTCCTTGAAGTAGAGCTTTTCACATAGGCACAGGTCTAATTTTCCCTGCCTCTGTACCTTTTCATCAAGCTTGACTTAATAGTTCTGCAGAAACTAGATGTGTGACTGTCAGGGTGTATGCTGTTATACTGTCCCTTAAGTGAATTCTGTTACATTTAAAATGTTAGTTTAAGTTTTTAGAGATAACTGTGAGCCTTTGTATAGGGAGGAATATGGCATGTTGATAGGAAAGAATTACCCGTTAAGTGAATTTATCCTGAGGGTTGCTCTAGACAGTCTTTGTCACACCTTGTTAACATTAAAGCTTTTTTTTTTAAACATGGTTTACTATGTAACATATGAAGCAATTGCTAAAATTGGAAGTCTGAGTGAATGTGTGTTCTTTCGCTTCTGATGTGTGGCTGAAATTGTATAGGTTTCTCTTATTCTCTTTTCATCAATGCATAAGCAAATTGCTAGTCTGTAATGCAGTACTTGTAGTTGTATATCTGTTCTAAGGTACTGATGCTTGGCACTGTGAGAAAGCTATGAGCCATTGACTTGAGTAAACTGAAGATCTGTTTGGTAGATGTTTGGTTCTTAAAGAGTACTCAGGTATCTAACCTGTGCACTCTGGCAATTTGAATTCATTTGTGTAGCAAAGGGCACCATCCCTAGCACAAAGCACATCGTCTTATAGTGTATGCAGAGAAATTCTGAAGACAAGAGAAATATTCTACGATCCAAAATTGGTGCCAGACTTTTCTGGTGCTTTGTGGTTTTCCTCTCTGCCCATGATTCTTGAAGCAATCAAATCTGTATTGATGCTAGTTCAGCGGACACAGTCTCTGGGACCACCCTTACACAGTGCTGCCAGGTTGAGCTTGCAGTGACATTGAAGGGAGCTGTCCTGGGCTCTGCTCTCAGATACTTACTCAGTTACTTATTTGTAACTAGCTCTCATCTCTCTTCCCAATGCACTCTAGGAATTGGGAGTCTCTAATGGAAATAGCTGGTTTGTCTAGACTGGGAGGGGAAACTCATTTGGTATTTACAGTAGGTGGCGTGAGGATGAGCTTCATCTTGATATGTGATGGCTAACTAATACTAGGTTTGCTTTGGTGTGCTTGCATTTGTCATCATTTTACTTCTCAAATGATCCTTGTCTTGCAAAATATATGCTCTGTTGTTACTTCCTTTAGGCTGAGAGAGTGACACGTGGAATTCATCCAGCCACCTTTGTTGCATGGTTGTAGTTTACAGCAGAGATGAGGTAGTCCAAGATGATATCCTTTATAATTTTTGAATTTTATGAAGTAGTTTATTAGCATCATAGCTTGAAAGATCTGTGATCAGTTCTGGTTTCTGAGAAGTCAGACTCCCCTGGCCAGATACTGAGTTACCTGGCCACATGTTGGGCATGCGAACTTTCACTTATCGTTGTTTCCTTCAGTTCCTAAACAGTGACTTTAGCTTTAAACACAGCAAATCCATGTTGGTTCTATGAAGACTTGCTAAATGTAGATACAGTGAATGTATAAAAAGGGGTGCTTTTTTATGTTCTGATTTTCTATTCTTCTTTGCTTGTCATCGTTGGTGTCTTGGTTCAGGCTACACTATTTAATTCTGCCAATTGAAAGAGCAGGAATCCTTTTTCTTTAATACTTAGATGATCGGGAGTTCTGTCAATGTATACATTTCTTGAGGGTTCCTTCCCAGACCCACTGTTCACCTACTGACAGCCACTGTGCAGACAAGTTAAATGAGCAAGCAGGGGAGGCACTTTCTTATCAGCCCCAGTCTTGCGGTGAGTATCGTTCTGTCTTAGGGAGCTACACTAGCTTTCCATGTTCAAACTCCTGCTGCTATCAATATTCAAGTTTATATTCCAGTTGGAGTTTTGTCATATTTGCATCAAAAAATAAGGGGGTATTGAATAATTAAACTTTTGTCAGTGTGGCAGAATACCTTCCTTTGTCTCTGCTTTCTTTTTCTGCTTCCTCTGAATTCAGAATATCCTGAAACATGTTGGATGAGTCATTCCTAATCATAGTTAATTCTGCAACTATGAGGATGCTTTTTTTCAGACTGCTTCCAAAAAAAAAAAAGAAAGTAGGTGGGGAGAGTTCAAGGTAGGAGATTGCTCCAGCTTTGACTTTATCTAACCTAATAGCTTCTGGCTTGGTTGATTCCTTATTAGGCAGCAAAGTCATCCTATTCCTTTGCAACTGCATTAAAGCTTATGCGTGTTAGGTAATTCAAATAGGAAAAAGTGTTTTCAAAATTAAATAAAGAGTAAACTGAGTCTTGAGTATGTCAGTATATGTTTTTGAGACACATGGCTCATTTGTCTGCTTAGTTTCTGTTTCTTGAAGGTCAGCATGGTGCAATGCAATGTAGATTTTTCTTTCAATCTGGAAATTTCTAAAGATCTTCATTTATGTTTTTCTTCTAATTAACAGGTTATAATTTTTCTGTGAACATTATTACTTTTCTAATGGTTAGTTGCTTTAAAAAAATGATGACAACATAAAATAGTTGTTTGTGCTACTGTCAGTGCAATGTGTGCCTTTTACTAGATAGTTACAAACAACTAGGTGGAAAATGCTGGTAGCAGAAGATGATTGTACCACAGTCTTATAAGTAGAGAGACCTTTTACATGTCTAGCTAGAAGGACAAAATGGTGATGAAATCAACTCCATTTAATCTCATGAAGTTGTTTCAGAATGATTGTGGAACCAGCTTGGTTGTCTGCCCCCAGCAAGTTTTGATACTTTAGGAGTAAAGGCTGCATGCTTGGAGCATTCACAGAACTGTTTGTGGCTTGCTTCTCTCATCTTTGCTCCTCAGCTCTTTTCCATCTTTTAGTCTGAGCTATTGTTGAGTGATGGAAGTGGATCAGATGGTGCAGCAGTGAACAACTACTTGCACTGCTGAGTCTCTTCTCTTTAACAAGCTGCCACAAGTGGTGTTTTCTGATTCAGAAGAGTTTAGAGAATGGAGTAATTTCTGTGCACGTTGTATGTTTAATGTGATTCAGATACTAAATTCAGGAGGCTGGTACTTCAGTGTTATTTCTTGAAAGCAGTTAAAATTCATTAGGTTTGAGGAGGACATCACCTTGTTGGTTATCTCCGTGAGGAAAAGAGCACTACTGATTTAACTTTTCAGATAGCTGTTGATATAACCTATGATGAATGGGGTTATTATTATCAGTGAGGATCTGTAACCTCCTCTCTCTGTTCTTTTGTTTTTTGGGTTCTTTTTTTGTTTGTTTGTTTCTTTTGTTACCAACTTACTGCCTTTAGAATAATGTTACTATGGGTCATGCCTGTCAAGAGTCAAGGCCTCTTTATGCCTTTTCTAGAGTTTTTGAAGAGGCAAAAAGTATGTACAGTTCTCCATAGTTAATAAATAACGCATGAAGTCGTTGTATACCTACAAGTAGAACTACAATTAACAATAACATGGAATTACTGTGGGTTTAGACCCACAACCAAATTGCAGCCTATCTGTTGAATATGGTAGCTAGTAATATGCACAAGTCTTATTTGGACTTGCATAAAGCACTTTGGGGTTGAATCTGGACCCGGCTGTCTCTGTTGTTAGAATGGTTCATGCACATGGATAAGGTATGGATCAGTTGAACTGTGACAGACTGAGCAAACACAGTAGATTCAGTGATTCTTACTCTGCTAAGTAGCTCACTAAATGACTCAATACAAGGTCAGAATGTTGAGTAAATTCACTGGTGAAAGTAAATGTATTGCTGCTTACAGTGGCTGTTGACTAGACTGTTGCTTTTCAAAAATTGATGTACTAATTATTTGTTTTGTTTTCTTTTTTTTTAAGAATGTATAGAAAATATGATTCGACTAGAATAAAAGCAGAAGAGGAAGTCTTTTCAAGTAAAAGATGCTTAGAATGGTTCTATGAATATGCAGGTTAGTGTGAAATGCAAGTTTCCTCTCAGTAACAATTTAACCTATAAAAATGGCATTAAGTGAGCTGAGTGAATGGACATACTTGACTACTCTAATTTATATTTAAAATTGTACTTCTGTACAAAATGTTACCTGTCTGGCTCTATAAGTTACTCCATCTGCCATGGAGTTAGCACCGAGTTAGCACCGAGCAGTGCAGAACTGTTCCTAGGGAAGGTATGTTTGTAATGTAAAAATAACTAACTAAATAAAAAGGTAGTGGAGGTAGTAAAATTAACTGTTGCTGTTAAATCTGGTTGTTCTAGTTTCTAGCACAGAAAGAAATAAACACAACTATGCCATAACAGTCTCTGAATAGTTTTCCATTAGAAGGTACAAAGAGGATCAACGGAATTACTTATTGCTTTAATGTATGAGAACTTCCTTCAGGTATTGTAGGGTTATTGATTATGATCAATGGTCACAACAGATTATCCATTAACATTGAGTGAAGTCATCGGTCATTATTTGTTTTCATTTTTTTTTTACACGTGCTTTTCTGAAGGGGAGAACTTCAAGTATGGGAAAAAAAATCTCATGACTGTAAAGAAGACCAAAAGGAAATGAAATAGGTGTTTGACAAAGGAAACAAGGTCATCTTGCAGTTTTCTGCCATTGTTTTGGATAACATTGCTCACAGTTTGTTCTGTTTTGTCTATCCTTATGTGTAATGAAGAATGACTTGATTTGATGTAATAAATCTTTTTTTTCTTCTAATAAAATTGTATATGCTAAATTAAGTAGTTTGAGATCTCACATGCCTGTGGCAGTCTGTGAAAGGAGATTCAGACAAATTCAAGCCACACCTTACCTGTTAGATTCTGCCTTTCTGATCAGCTTGATTTATTTATTTTTTTACTCTAGCAAGGGGAATAACTCATTTTTATCACGACTTTGGTGGAGAGAAGGGATGAAAGGAAGGATGTGTATGAAAGAACTTTTGATTTTCCATTGTCTGCGTACACCAAGATATAACAGAAAAGTGGAGAGGATGATCTTGTTTACTGTATTTAATAACACTGTGAAAAATGAAACTTTTTTTCAAGTAATAATCTCTTTTGTGCTCTTTAAAGTCTTCTCCTATACGTCTGCAGACAGCACGGGATTTGTTGTTTTTTTTTTCCACTAGTGTGTCTTTATTACAGAATGAATTTTATTTTGAAGGCTCTGATTACAGTCAAAAGTGTGAATGGGAGGATGTCATAGGAAGATGGGAAAATATTTAATTAAACCTTATTATTTCTAGAATAGTACGTCACCTAATAGTAAAGCTTAGAATTATTGTCCCTTTCTTGTACTCTTTGTACCTCTTTCTTGTACTCCTTATATTGAATAGAAGTACGGATGTCAACCTCTAATGCTTTTCTTCCCAAAGTAAGCCCTTCTTAATGCGAATGAAATAATTCTAAAAAAAAAGTCCAAATATGTAGTGTATTAAAAGAAAAAAGCACAATACAATAATGCCTATAACTTTTTTCAACAGCGTGCTGTAGGTGCTACAAACATATTGATTGAACAGCATTCTGAAAGTAGAGTATTTTAATAACGTCTGTTTTTCAACCTTTTTTTCATTTTAAGTCAGCAAAGATATAGCTATATGTAATTGATATTTTCATTTCCCTATGCAGTACTAAAATTCGTGTAATGTGCAGCTGTAGTATTGTTGCCATATGAATAAACAGGAACGTGACATTTTTATTTCAGAGTCTTTCTTGTAGATAACGTTTTGTAGAGTTAGCATATGAATGAAACAGTATGGCATAAGATTCTGGGAATGACAATCTCTTGTATCATAGATATCTAGACACCATAATGTTACATGATACAATGTTATGATAAGAGTAGAGATTCAAACTGAGAAATGAGTTTCAGTAATCATTGTTCACTCATTTAACCATGCTAATATTACTTGGATGTTCTGCTAGTTTGTGTTGTTAAAGATCTTATTCATGTACTCTTCCTAGATACTCTTGGTAACTGGGTGGAATAAAAGATATTAGTAAGAGTGAAAATTTGTTCTATAGTTTTTCTGTCTTTGTTTTCAAAGGTGAGATAAAGATACGCGTGTATCCACGTCTGATTGTAAGTGGGGAAATATTTATTGCATGCCAAATAAACCAAACTAAAGCATATGAAAGTTCACATTGTACTCTGTGATTAAATTTCTCTTATGCTCTAAAGATCAGTCCATTATAATTCTCAGAGATGTATAAAGTGGGTTTTCTTTGCAGGCACCGATGACATTGTAGGGCCAGAAGGTATGGAGAAATTTTGTGAAGACATTGGAGTTGAACCAGAAAATGTAAGTTTGAGGTCCACTCAGAAGGTGCATAGTGTGTTATGATGTTGATGAACCTGTCTAACTTCTCTTAATTTTCCATCAAGAATTAAAAAAATTCAAATAGAAATTTTGGAAGAGAAAGGAATATAAACCAGGGAGGTTTAAGTACGCATTTGGAACCAACCTGTCTTTGTTCTGAAACTAGAACTGTTAACTTGAGTAAAAACTCAATTTGCCTTTTCCACACCTTCCCCCCCCCACACCTTTTTATCCACTCTTTTCCTGCCAAAAGAAGAAAATAAAAAGTTTAAAAACAGGTGATGACATCTTTTCTGAGACAACACTGGAGATTTAACACAACTACCAGCTGATGTTTTCTATGGGAAAAAGAGGTTTCGAATACTGTGAGTGGTATTAGCACTCCCATTATGCTGTTTCAAAATCCAAGTAAGGTGAAATTTTATTTTTATGTTTATTTATTTATTTTTATATTTTTATATATATGAAGGAGAGAGAGAATTTTAGGAAGCAAATAGCTATGCTTTATACAGCCTTTTTTCCTGGTGTCTAATACATGCTTTTTAAAATGTATGTGCAAGTCCCATCTTTTGCAAGATTTGTAAACCATCGTCTTTCATTGGTTAAAATGAGAGATGTTTTTGAATGATTTGCTGGTAATATAAGTTGTAATTTCGTACCTTTGGAATTTATTAGTGTGATAAACCCTTGAGATTGATAGGGACATTTCAGGTATATAAGTAGATATTCTGACTTTGCATTAACAATATAGAGCTACACTAGTATTAGTCAGCGTTGCAAATTTAAATTGCTTGATTACACTTTTTCCTTCTAGTCTGCAGGGATAGTTGCCTGCCACTTTTTGCATGCATATATCTTAAGTATCCTGAATATGACAGTAATCTTCCAATACCACTTTTCCAAATTCTTTATTGCTTCAGCATTCTATGTGAGATATTAAAAGGATTCTGTTTCCTTTGGGGCAAAATTGAAGCAATTATGAATCAGCCTCTGGATTGATATGTGCTGATGTTAGTTCATTCAGTGTACTTAACATCTACTTGAATGTTCATGTTCAGACTTGCAAAATTAGATGGGGTTGACAGTACCATGTGGTAGCTGGATTCATGTGGGATCATTATCACCTTAAGAACAATTGGATTTCATAAAGATTATGGCTTGCAATGGATGCTTACCTAGATGAGTTTAACAAATGTAACTTGTCTCAAGTTAGTGCTTACATTTAATCATTTTGGGAAACTTTTTCTGTACCCTGTGCTGGCTCATCTTCCTCATGGTTACAATGCACACTAGCTTACTACTGTGACATTCTGTGCCTGCTCCCTTGAAGTAAGGTGGCTAACCTAACTGATACTGACTTTCTATCTTTGTGCTGCTATCTCATGGTTTGAATTATGTGCAGGTTTGTTATATGTAGATTTCTCTTTTAAAGTAGGTGCTCAATATCAAAGTTCTGAATGTTTTGTTTATTTGAATAAAGTATTTGTAGCCTACTAAGCAGCAACTGAAAAACATGCAGATATTTTTGTTGCTTCTCTTCAGCTTTCACTTTTTTTTACCTCTGAAACAGGTAGTAATGCTTGTATTAGCATGGAAGTTGGATGCACAAAACATGGGCTACTTTACATTACAAGAATGGTTAAAAGGAATGACATCACTACAGTAAGTGCTTTGAAAAAATTCTTAAGATTTGTTTTTATAGTAAATACAGGCTGCTGTAGAAAAAATGCACTTTGATGTTTTAAATCATAACTTAAAACAGTGCTCTACTATAGAGCAGAAGCAATATTTTTTTTGTCGCTGCATCTGGTGATATGGCTCATTCAAAGACAACTTGAAACCTGGCTGCTGCTTGTTGAATACTTTTAAAATGTCTGCAGCCTCAAGAAAACAGAAATATAATGAGGCACGTTGTTTCTGTCTGCATGGACATCTGTCTTTGTGTGACTGGGTAGGACCTATTTATTCCTGAGCTTTACTGTCATTGCATGAGTGTTAGATATTGGTATGTTGTTAGAGCATATTCAGTTTAAAATGCTAAACATTGCAAACATTTTTTTTGCAACCGCATTTTCGTGTTCTTTCTAAGAGTTGCATTCTCCAGTTGAAATTTTATCTTTATGGCATAATTAACATAGCAGTAGTTGAATAACCACGTTTCATAGAGCTGGGGAGAAGAGCTATGTTTTGGCTTATCTTTACAGAGCAGAATCACCAAAACTTTCGGAAGTTCTATAGCTCTGCTGAAGTATTATTTCCCTTCTGTGGTTTGTTGGTGGTTTTCCTTTTGTAGACCAATTTGTAGTTTAATCTCATGGGGAGTGCATTTTCTACAGCTTCAAACAATTCTTTATCACAGTACAAGCATAAGACCTCACTATTTTATCTACATGTGTTTTGTCCTGCGGGTTAAATCAAGGTATCTTACACAGGCAAGCTTATGCCTTCGTATTTTATGTAGTGATGGGGATACACAGTAGAGACTCTTTTTCTAAGAACACCAGACATCTGTGCAAGAATTTAGATTATGAATTCACTCTTTGCTTTTCTTCCAGATGTGATACTACAGAAAAATTGAGAAATTCCCTGGATTGCTTGAGATCTTTATTAAATGAGCCTACCAATTTTAAACTTATTTATAGATATGCATTTGACTTTGCACGGGTGAGTACTGCAGAATGCTAACATACAAAACTAAACTTTACTTTGATAGGTAATGCTTAAGAGTAAATATGTTTCTCTTAAGATATCACTCAAGATTCTTTCTAACAAATGTTTGTGCTATAATGACTTTTTTTTTCTTACTGTTTGAGTTTTCTAAGCATAAACATATTTAAAACAGGAAGGTATTTCAGCCTTTTCTGCGAGTGGTAAAAATAGTAAATGTGATAAGAGGTGATTATAATACAAATATTGGTTTTAAAAAGTCTTGGAAGATCTTCAGTTATGTTCTTAACGTTTATGAAACCATATGAAGCAATGTCCTGGTATCAGTGGAGGGAAGAGTAAAAGCAAGAAAAAAGTGTGGGCTGCGATAAGTTTCATTAAGTGAAGGAGAAGTAGAAATAGAAGAAAAAGGAAAAAAGCAAGTGTTGCAAAGACAATTGCTCACCATCTTCCATGGGGAGACCTAGACAGATGACTAACTTCCCTAAATCTGCTCTCTCCCTTTTGTTGCTGAGTATGATGCTGTATGGCATGGAGTATCTCTTTGATTGTTTTGGGTTATCTGCCTTGTTGCATCTGCCCTCCCAAGCTCTTGCGCATCCTCTGTCTATCCACTGGGTGGGCAGAGAGAGAAACAGCAAAGGACATTGATGTTGTGCAAATAAAATACAGTTTAGCCATGGCTAAAACACTGCTGTATTATCAACTTTATTTTGGTCAAAGATTTAGAACACCTCACCAGACAAGTTGCTGTGAAGAAAATTAATTCTGTCCCAGCCAAAACCAAGTACATTGTGTGAAGGCTTATTCTGCTAATATTGCTGAGAATAAAATACAGAGGTTAGAAATACTTAACACTGCCAAAGAAGTTCAAGATACTGGTGAAATATTTTGAATTGATTAAGAAAAAAAAAAGTTTGACTAATTGCAAATCTGTGCCAGCTGTTGGCCTATCAAAAGTAAGTGACAGGCCATCAAATAAATCACTTCTAAAGAGGTCAGTGGATGGAGTATTTTCAAGAGGTACAAACGGGTCTGACAAACAGTGCTCTCAGGAAAGGTTTCTAACACAAACAGTCTGTTTGTGTTAGAAATTTCTGACATCTTTTGAAAGAAACAAGAAAACACAAAGCTGTAGATTTGCAAGTTGATATGATTGCAATTTGTGAACCATATCAACAGAATTGTTGAAACTATATTAGATTAATAGAATTATTGAACTTTTAATAGCATAATGTCAAAGGAGGTGTACAGGAGAGTGGCACGTAGAAAAATAGAAATGAATGCTAATAAGGGGCCATATATTTAATTACATGCAGCAGATGAATGTGTTTTTTATCTGAATGATGCATGTTATTTATATAAAAAAGTTAATGGGAGCAGCTTTGGTTTTGACTTGGAAAATTTGTGTGATTTTCATTTTAAAGGCAATTTTTTCAGGGAAGTGCTCATTAGCAAAAATAGTACATGTATAGGCTTGTAACTTTCAAGGTATACCAAGTCACGTTATCAAGTTCATGAAAACTTTCCTACTAATCAGGTGTAATGAATCTGCTAGATACAGATGGTGATGTTTTTTCTTTAAGAGACAAAATAACACAAAAGCAACAACAAACAGTGAAAAATTAATTCCTGGCCCTGCAAGCCTGAATGTAACTCCTGCTAAGTTGGCATAAAACTGGGACAGTTCTGAGAGAAGTCTCCATTTGCTATATGTTCCGGTATCGTGTTACCTCTGCTTGTTAGATAATTCATTTAATCTGAATTTAATGTGATCAGTAGAATAACAGACCAAGGAACCTCCTCTGATCACTTTCACATAGCCATTGTTAACCGATAGCTGCTTAGTTACCTTCTGACAGTTTGTGTGGTTGTAAGAAAACCTCAGGAAATATGTGCAGTGATGCTATGTCAGGACACTTATGGCCATGCAGATATGTGCATACAAACATGGGTATGACTGTTGTTTTCTAGAAAGTTAGGAAGTCACAAACAGGAATACATGCCTCATCAGTAAGACTTTCTCAGATAATTGTCACTCCTATGGAAAGCATCCTCTACAGCAAGCCATTAGCTGTGAGGAAGGAAGTTTTACTAGAAGGTTGGGTTTTAATTTAAAAAAAAGTTAGATATTGCTGTAAATAAATGTTTTCTATGGTTTTTTTTGCCTTTTGACTTTTTTCCATTTCATCCAGGAAAAGGACCAGCGCAGCCTAGACATAAATACTGCCAAGTGTATGTTGGGCCTTCTTCTAGGAAAAACATGGTCTCTTTTTCCAGTATTTCATCAATTTCTAGAGGTAAGGATGTTGAAATACTTAGTCTGTCTTGTCTGACACTATTTTACTTAGATATAGAATGAATAGATATTTTTTTCTGAATTAAATTATACGAACACCCCCAAAATGGCATTTGTAACTGGATATCATTACTTTCTTCTTATTTCTCAAATCCCTATGCTGTTGATCTTTATTTGATGCAAGACAGAGTATAAAATGTCTTCGATTTACTTCTTGACTTCTGTTCTTATTGATGCATATTCATCCACTAAAAGATGGCTTAACGTGAAACATAAATTATTCAATACTAATTTGATTGTTTAGTGGCTTCTTTAATCCTATTTAGTTTTAGATGAGTTGCAAATAATGATAATTCATTCTGAGGCTTAAATTTCCTGCACAAAAACCTGAATTTGAAGGAGTTGAAGATATGTTTCAGTAACTTCTGTTTCTTGCCTCAAGCAGCAATCAAAATACAAAGTTATCAATAAGGACCAATGGTGTAACGTTCTTGAATTCAGCAGAACAATCAACCTTGACCTCAGTAATTATGATGAAGATGGAGCCTGTAAGTACTACCATATGTTGGTGTTTGAAAATAATTTATTTCTCTGAGCTTAATCATTTGGTGCTCTTTTATGAAATTTTGTAAAATACAGTTATTTGATCTCTCTACAGGGCCAGTATTGTTGGATGAGTTTGTGGAATGGTATAAAGGAAAACAAATGACGTAGGAGTTCAACTATGCACAGCCACTCAAGAGTCACTGTTACCACAGTTATGTCAACCATTAGCCATAAACTGCTGTTTGTATCGAAGTGCATGCTGCTTTTCTTGCACTGCGTCCCTTTTGCAGGGAACTTTTGGTGTTTGCCATTTAACAAGCTAGCTATGCTTGCTGTGTAGCATTGTTCTCCTTGAAGGCTGCTTTGCATTTTGTATTTACACTACAAATTGGTGAACTTGCCAGCGTCTTCACTGTGATTATGTGTATATTGCTGTCGAAATTTTGTATATGTGTATAAAAAAAAGCTTCAACTAGGGATTATTTCTGCAGAAATGTATTGTTAAAATAATTTTGTGGCATATTTCTAGTCATCACTTACATGTTTGTTGAAACTTCAGTTATTTTGCTTTTCTTTTGGTCTCAAACGTAGCATTTCAGAAAATGAACAGACTGCTTGGACATAGTTACGGTGAAGAACTATTGTCAGTTTTAATGTTACTATCTGAGATGCCAATTTGTGAGGGGAGAAGAGATGAAGTGACTTTCTTAGTGGGAATCTGCCAAACTTGACCTATTGCTTAATAGGAGTGAAGCATCTATGTCTTAATAACAACAACAAAAATCATATATAAATATTAAAACACTGTAGTAGTTGTACATGCCACAGTTTATTTCCATTTGAAGAAAAAGTACTGACTTTTTAATGTTAAAACTGCAGTGGTCGTTACAGGTACAATTGAACAAATTAAAGTACCTTTTAAAAAATGGGTGTTAGACTTTTGTAAATTGCCTTTGGCACACTCCTTTTATTTTTTGTTGTACCGAGAGTGTTTGGATTTTGTTGCAATATAGTGAAACTTAAAGTTCTCGCTAAGAATAGTGGTCTGGGGAATAAAATCTGCTCACCTCTAGCACATAGGTAATAGAGATTTCTCTTTTCTGATTTGTAACGTTGGTCTTTCACATGGTCTCTAACTTTATGTTTCTGAGTAATTAAACATATTGTCAAAGCGTTGCTTTTTCTTTCACGCTGGGGATTGGAATTCCCTAGCAGGGTGTCCATTGCAGGCAATGGGCACGTTAAACACCAGTATTAAATGACTACTTTTTATTAGGGACCGCTTCCTACTTCACTAATTTCTTTATCTGTGTAGGACAGTCCTACTGATTACCTTGGGAAAAATGAGTGAGTGAGTGGGATGATGCTTAATTTCTGTATTTTTGTTGCATTGTCTTTGCCTTACCCTTCTTTATTAAAAAACTGTTATCGTTGACTTTTATAAATAGGTTCTTGAAGGATCTGGTGCTACTAAACTTAATCTCCTAAGGATTTATTGAAATGTTCCATATTAATTCATGGAACCTTTAACAAAAAAGGGCCGGTGGGCACTTCAAAACAAAGAATAGCATTACTTTTCTGTAGAAATATATGATGAGGTATTGGCAGTTTAGATATTTTTCAGAACGCGGTCCAGGGTATGAGAGGGGGAGGGTGTGTTTTGGGATTGAATGTGAAATTTTCAGCTGTCCCATTCTGATATCATGAAGTCAGGAACAACTGTCACTAACTCAGCTACTTTCAGGATTTGTTCTGCAGAAGCATATTGGTTTATTGCCCTGGTCTGGGAGGTTGTACCTGTTGGTATGGGTGGTCTAATTGTGTTCAAATCTGTGTTTTGTTGGTGGTTTTTGTTTGTCAGACTAAGCTGCCAAAGACAAAAATTGTTCGTGTGTTTGTGTGTATCTGTATATACATAAATATACAATAAGGACACATATACAAAACCTGGAATTTCATGAAGCTAAGAAGAAAGTACTACCATTTCCCATAAAATAGTCACCTTTGGATTTCCGTGACACTAAATAATAAATAGCATCCTTTAGAGTTAGTAGTGGTAAAACATACATAGTCATTGCTTTTCCTTTATTAATACATGTAATCTTAGTTCCATGTTTGATGCCAGTTTTGCACAAGAAATTAATTCAGTGAAGTGTGGTATTTAATGTTTACAATAAGCCTCTGACACACACTTTAATATGACTTCTGATGTAAATGTGTATATTACCATAGTATAACTATAAGTAAATATCAGTGGAACTGCTGATTTAGTTCTTAAAGAATGACCTTGGAAGCAATATGACTTGTAACATCAGGCTACATTGTGTTTGCTAAAATATTAAGTGAAATACTGTAATTTTCTTAAATATTAGGCTACTTAGTGACTGTAGAATTTAGCACAAATTAGCATGAACACTGCTAAAACACAAGGTTTGCATTACAAGTTTTGTATGTCAGAAAAATACGGCTTCCAGTAATGGAAGCAAGAGCCAAAGACACTTTTAATCTATCACTGTTACAGGTGTAATTTTCACGTAATGGGGTCAGCAGAAATCTGTTCAGCTTAACTGGGTGCTCTTTTTCAAGGTTTTGTAATGTTTTGCAGGATACAAAGTTTGAAAACAAAGAAAAGAGAGAAAAAGAGACCTCAAAGTACTCACACTGTATGAGTAAACTTTTCATTTTCCTCTTTGGATAAAAGTAATTGTGAGCGATGGAAAGGAGGAGTGTGTTTGGGAACAGATCAGATACTGCTCATTTTATCTTCCACTCACAACCAAGATGAATTTGTGTTCTTTGACAGGTTTATAATGAGCGTAAGTAAGATAGACCATAAATGCAACTGCAGCTAGTTGGCAACTTTACCAAAATGTACAGGAATGGACAGAAGTGGTCTGAAAAAAAACCCCAGTATGGCTTAATAACCATCCCTGTTATCCATCCTTCTGTTTTTGCTTTATTTTCTGACCCACAGAGAACCCTAACACTGCGAGGTCTTGTGTTTTGAAGGAGTTCTCTCTCATGTTTAAACAATTGTCGAAACTTAACTATGTTTGTTGAAACTTAACTAAGCCACTCAGTTTACCTTGCTTTTAGTTCAACTTTGGTGTTTGCTTTTTAGTTTGTTATATTATCATACTGTTGATGTACTTCCCCTCTTCTTCTCCCCCTCCTCCCCCTTCCCCGCATACTTGAGTAGTAGTATACAGAATATCCTAATTTCTTGAATACTGGGAGGTCTTTCTGGCAGATGTGTTCAAGGGTCTTGTGCTTATCCTGTGGATGTAATATAACTGCACTTGTAGCAGAAACTTGATGATTTATGTGCAGCTCATGCCTGGTACTTGGAAGATGTAAAATGGAGAGACAGTTGATTAAAGGAAACAGGAGACTGAGTATTAGACAGCATTTGATAGGTAACAAACATTTTAGAGCTCTTTACTGTCCAAATAGCTGTCGAGAGTAGTAACAAGTATTCCTCAAATTAAATTAGTGTATATTTAATTATACAGCAAAAATACTGTAAATTAAAATACTAATTTTAATTCTTATTGATTTTTTTATCTTGTTTGCTTTCAAGAAGGGCAAGTAGAGGAGGATGGAATTTCTGGGAATGCAGTATATATTTAAGCTTTCAGTTTAAACTTGTTTAAGACTGTCTTTAAGCTAAAATAAATATTTGAGTTACCTTTACATGGCCTTTTCTGACATATGTAGAGGAGTGGAAGCATGTCCCATTTTACCACAATTAAAATACATTTTATTTTAACACAAATAATGTTTGCACAATCAAAATCGATTTTATCTCATTGTTACTTGGTTAATATTCCTGAATTACATTTTCTGGAGGGAAAGAAATAGAATTCAGTTATGTAAGAGTTTCCCCAGATTTCTGTTGACCCTTAGTCACAAGCCTAACAAGTTGTTAAATGCTCTTAAATTCATATAGACAGCTTTAAAGGTTACCATGTGCCCTGCTTTTAATTATAAGTGCTATAATACCTCTTTATAAGCCTTATATTTTACCCATTCTAATTGCTATGTAAGTGTATAGAACCCATTCACCAACTAAATAGGTCATTGTCTGTAACTGAGACCAAAATGTGTTTTTTTTTTCCCCTCTCTATATATATGTGTGTGTGTGTGTGTATGTATGTGTGTTGTCACCAAGTAGTTCCTAATGAAGCTGCTGTTGGAACAGCAGTTAACCTGTAACTGTGAATGCTTTATGTCTTAGTTATTTGGGTATTACATGCATAAGGTGTGCTAAACTCGTATGACTTACAAACTGGTGGAAATGCTGTTATACCACCTTACATGAGTTCATCTGGTTAATTTTTAGGTCTTTTGCTGGTGTTGATGTAAAATGGAATCCCACAAATAAAGAGTATTTGTGTTGGTTTCAGAAACGGACTTAAGATTTTTCTGTGGTTCGTGCTTCAGAAATTCTCTGATGTGAATATGCTTCTCTTCCACTGGCAATCCTTAACATCTAGCAGAGAACTTCCTTGGGCTCCGAAGTTCTGTTGAAGGAGAGTATATACAGTCTTGTGATTCTTACTCACAGTGTTACAGTAAATTAATACTTAAAACGTTTGGAAACGGGTATGTTTCAAGTGGGGTGAGTGGATGTAAAACAGTGTTGTTATACAGTTTTTTTTAACAGGAAGCGCTGCTGCTGAAATTGTCTTTTTATAGGATGGAATCTGAAGGAAGCATCTTTGTTACCTGCTTATCTTGACATAGACTTTTGACACTGTCTTCCCCTTAGATCCTGCTAGAGAAGCTGACAAAATACTGTCTGGATGAGCATATGATGTGGTGGGTTGGAAACTGGCAGAAAGCTGCACTAAGAGGATTGTGATCAGGGGCACAAAGTCCAGTTAGAGGCCTGTAACTAGTGCTGTACCCCAGGTCCAGGCTGGGCTTCAGTCCTGTTGAGCATGCTCATTAACCATCTGGATGATGGGGCACAGCATACCTTCAGCAGGTGGCTGATACACCAAAGTGTTGTGCTGTCATGGAAAGGGATGTGGTCAGGCTGGAGAAATGGGCTGGTATGAAGCACAGTAAGTTCAATGAAGGGAAATGCGAAGTCCTGCACGTGGGAGGAATAATCCCAAGTGCCATACGAGGACTAGACTGGCTGAGAAGCACCTTTGCAGAAAGGAATTTGAAGGTCCTGGGGGACACCAGGTTGAACCGTGTCAGCAATGTGTTTTTGTAGTAGAGAAGATTAATGTTTGGGCTGCATCAGGGGGAGTGTCCTCATCAGGTTGAGGAAGGTGATGCTTCCCTTTTACTCAGCACTGGTGAGGCCTTACCTGGAATGCTGTGTCCAGGTTTGGGCTCCTCAGTACCAAAGAGACACGGATCTCCTGGACAGAGTCCAGTGGAGGGCCGTAAAGTCGATGAAGGGAAAGGAGTGCCTCTCATATGAGGGAAGGTTTTGAGAGCTGGGATTGTACAGCCTGGAAATGAGAAGGTTCAGTGCATGTGGAATCCCATCAGTGTTTACAAATATGTGAGGAGAGGGTGCGAAGAAGAGGGAGCCGGGCTCCTCTGAGTGGTGCCCAGCGCTAGGTCAAGAGGCCGTGGGCAAAAACTGGATCACAGGACATTCTCTCTAAACATTGGGGTGCACTTCTGTGCTGTGAAGGTGATGGACCACTGGAAGAGATTGTCCAGGGAGGCTGTGGAATGTCCTCTTTGGAGATCTTAAAAAGCCTCCCGGACGTGGGCCTGGGCACCCTGCTTTGCTTGAGTAGAAACTGGACCAGATGGCCTCCACGAGTCACTTCCAACCTCATCCACTCTGTGATGTGAAGCATGTGCTAAAAAAAAATTCCAGGTATTATTCAAATGTAACACTGGAAGCGAACACCAGTCTACTAGTATTTGAATGTGGTGGTATTTCTGGAAGTGTGTTTGTGAGTCCAAATATGTGTCTTTCTCTTATCTGTTAGAATACTTTGTTGATTATTTTACTTATAATGGGCTGTTGAGTTGATCTTTTTAAAGCAGAAGTGATAATATCAAAGCAGAACAATAGAAAAGTTGTTAGCGATAAGACATGAATATTGCAGCCTAAATGTATGTAACCCATTCTTGGCTTTAGTTTTAAAAGGAACCATTAGCTAATCCTACTATTTTATAGTTCTTTCTGAGTTCCATATCTACTTTTGAATAGGAAACAGACTTTTAAATCCTGACAAAATGAATAAAATATACAATTTGGGCACATCTCTGAAGATTTTGTTTTAAATTTTGTGCAGTACTTAAGCTACCACTTAATATATCAATACCACTATATTTTTGACAATATTTTAATGTAAATATCTTTGTCTTTAAGTAATATTCTCATGTGGAGACTACTAGGGAAGCTGTTTTTCAATAAGTTCAAGTTGATGATCAAAGCTGGAATTGCCTTCAGCACTCGTAAGAATGCTGCCTCCTCTTTTTATTCAGTATGAGGTGAGTCACAGTCTTCTGTACTAGGAACATTTCCATATTGCTGCCCAAATAGTTTCTGATGTTAATTACATGTAGATTAAATATGGATGTCTTTGTATTCAAGGTTTGTTTTCTAGCCCGGTAATTAATGTTCTCTGGAAAGACTGAAATGCTTTGTGCCTGTGGCAGACCACTTGTTAACTGTCACTGTATTGTAAACAAGTGGTTGAAAATCCAAGTTTTGTTTCATTCTGAATTTCTCCACCTTCTCAAAGACTTAAGTTTTTTTTCCTGCACTCATTGACTCTGAGGGATACAATATCTTTCGACCCTTGAGCTGAGCACGTATAAGAAAGGTGTGCCCAGACCATTACCAACATACTGTCAGATCTTCATTCTTTGTTTGAGAATTCATACAGTGTGTGTTCAGATTGTGGTTTTATTGTTTTGTTGTTGTTTTCTTTTACCTGAAGTTACTGCTGAAGTAACTATAGAAGTTTAAACATCTCTAGAGCAGTTGAGTTACACCTTTCAGCATGTATGACTTCTATGGAGGAAAAAATAATAGGTATTCTAGAAAATGCTCAGTGATTAAATGAATGTTTTCAGTGCAAACGAGGTGTAGTTGATTGAAAACGGCTGAATTGTAAAGAAAAGTGAATAACAATAGAACCTCAAAGGGGTGCAGGGAACAGGAGGTTGGTAGCTTTGGGTACAGAAGGGCCTGGAGAAATAGGGTGGATGGAGAAGAGGGGAAGGCACAAAATAAGAAGAGCGATGGCCGGAAGCCACAGAAAGTGTAAAAGGTTTTTGCGTTATCTCTAAGAGCAGTTGCTAATGATGTAAGGAAGTATTAGAAAGGAGAAGAAGCTGAGTATTTGCGTTTTAACAGTAGCAAAGCAAGGGTGCAAGATTAGGTAGAAATCTGAAGGTAAGTTTCAGGCAGAACATCAACAACGTTGTGACAGTAGGAGGAAGTAATTTGGCACATATTAAGAGTTCCTTGATGAAGGAGCAAATGTATTTTCTCTGTGGATCTGATGAGAACAACAAGTAATCTGAAGCTGTATTGCACAAAAGGAATCTTAGGACACTTGCTGCTCCTCAGAAGTAACGTACTGTGTGTAATGCTACTGCAGCATTCTGGTGGTTGGAGAAGATGAGAAACAATTTTGCCAATGTATATTTTGAAAGCCTGTTGAACTGCAGTAGCAGCAACTGAGCAGATGTTGCTGTGACACCAACAGAGTCACACAGACACCTTTTTTTTTTTTTTTTTCTTTGCCATGATCCACGAAATTGGCTCACTTATGTGGCCAGATGTCTTACTGTGTTAGCAGCTGACACAAGCCAAGGTCAGTCAGTGCATAACATAAAGAGCAAGTCTGCATTGTCTGAATGTATTCCCTTTTTAAAGTCGCACTGGCCACTCTTACCTTCTGTGACCTATAAGTAGTTTGCTTTACCCAAACTATTACCCATGTCTTTTTTTTTGGCTAGGCAGTGCTTTCTCTTCATGTAGAATATTCATTTAATAATCCTCAGAAGTTAAAAGCATTGGTAAAGTAGTCTTCATTATCTTGAATGAGGGTAGAGTAACATTTGTAGAGCTTCAAAATTGCCAAGAAAATAAGAGATGAAAAACTGAAAATTTATTTGCAGTTACATTTTTTTGCTTACAGTTGTTATCAATAAAACTTGATAAAAAAGAAGTGAGGAAAAAAGGTCTGCTTGTAGCTCTCACACTGCTTGTGTGCATTCGAGGGTTCTGACGACTGACATCCATTTATTTTTATTTATTGGCATGCTCTCATTTGGAGAGGTCCTATGTGATGTCAGCTCTGCCCCTCTACCTAAACATACTGGTTCTGCATTTTGCAATGAATTCAAATGCCAGAGACTTCTAGGAATGCAGCACTTGAATACTGCTTAGATTTTATGTAATATTGCAAAGCTGGGGAAATTCAGAGACTTGTAATCCAGAAATTTGGTTCACAAAAGCAGAAGGCAGTAATATATTCTATTCCACATATAGGGTGATTCCTGTAGCAAACATAGAATCATAGAATCGCCGAGGTTGGAAATGACCCACAGGATCACCCAGTCCAACCATTCACCCATCACTAATGGTTCTCATTAAACCATGTCCCTCAACACAACGTCCAAACGTTCCTTGAACACCTGTTGCATTTATTTTTGACAAATAAAACTGTGTGTTAGAATTTACAAAGGAAACTAATATCTCAGTACCAACGGTAAGCAAGTATATTACTAGACCTCAGCAATAGGTTTATTAGCAAACATAACTACTGAGTTTACTCATTCAGGAATCGTAGAGTTGCAAGTACAAGTCTGTGGTATCTGACCTGTATGTACACAGATATGTGTCAGCCTGAGTTGCCCTTTGGAGTAAGTTTATTTTCTGAATTAGATGAATCCATGCTTTACACAGCACACAAGTCAGGTCTGGTTCCATAACCTGCGTTTCTGAAGTTAAAGGCAGATAGCTGTACTGAGCAAAGATAAGCAGAAACTCCCCCTGACTTCATTCTAAGATGCAGCCACTTTGCACCTGCAGGAGGTTAGTAGTACACCGCTGTGTCTCAACCATCAGAGTCTGCTCTCCTACTTTGCAAAATATTTGCAAATCCATCAAACGCTCTTTTCTTCTTAATGAAAAGCTGGCCCTGGCCTAAACTGGCCTGAGGTTTTTGATAGCGCTTTTCGCTGGAATCCAGGAGGCTGGCAGCTGTTGTAGAACTGTTCTCTGGTGCTGTCAGAGAAGTGTCACCTTCCAGTTCATTAGGATTGGTTGTTGGGCAGGTTTTGTTTCCTGCAGTGTTCTGTGGGAACAGACCTGAGCTGCGCTGTGTGCTTCTGCTCAGGGAGCTGGGTGGGACTGGGGAGGAATACACGTTCTCTTCATTCGGATCCAACTGGAAATAATTTTCTATGTTGAAGACTGACTGTGTTTTCCCATGAGATTCAAGGTGCAATTTTGCCATAACGCTGCATGATTGCATTTCGTCAGAAGGGCTGCGGTTGCTGCTGCCCTGTAATTCCCCGTATTCATCACGTTCTTCACCTCTTTGTGTTTTATCTTCGTGAGGTCTAGCTGAATTAATGTGCTCACCCTGTGGTAATGACTCTTTCTCCATAATAACCGTAGAAGGTTTTTCTGTCGTGTTTTCAGGTAGGGGTGGATGAAGTGATTCGTTGCTGGCTGTGCTGGCGTGCGGGAGAGGTGCTTTTGTAACAGTTGCCTTCAAACCAGTGTCAAGGGGAGTACGATCAAAATGATCGTTCTCAGATGTAATCGTGTTCCATCTCAGAGCAGTGTCCCCTTCCCCACAGTCACTTTCAGAGGAGCTGTCATCTGTGAGCTGCTCTGTGCTTACCTCTGGTGCGCGTTCCTTCTGTTCTGTGGGGCTGTGTCTGAGGAGGTGCTGTGGTTGAAAGGAAAACCGATGCGGCTGCAGCTCAGCATCTTCAGGAGTATTTTCGGTATCTGTTGTGTATGTAGGAGAATGTTTTAATGAAAGTGCTGTATTGCTGAAGTCTGCATTGTGCTTATAGGGAGAATCAGAAATGGAGTTTTGTGCTGTTGACTCTTTGGTAAAATAACCAAGTGTGTCAGGAACTTCTGGACTTGAACTAATTGAGTCTGAACCTGACGTGCTTACATGATCGCTGCCTTTGGCAGCACGAGCTGATGCTGCTTCAGGCATGATGGTGTCCGACCCATAATCAGTCGTGGTTCCAAAATATGCACTGTGCTTATCTCCATGTTTTCCAATACGCCGAAGTTCTGCAGCAATACTCAGCGATTCTAATGGTGCTGAGGAGTTACCAGTTCCATTTGTGTCAGCCTTCTCCAGCGATGACAGAGGAGCTGGCAAGTTGCTGCTAACGCCGGGTTGTTCCAGGTCAAAGTCTTCTAAGGAGCTGCAGTCACTCATTGTGAACGGAGTCCCTTCATCTGAAGAACTGTCACCGAAGAGATCTGCAAAATTACCTCGCTCGTTTCTACAGTCCCTTTTACAGCTGTGCTCTGTATGAGGAGCATTCTCAGGTTTTTGGTAAACACTTAAGTTCTCAATATTTGCATCTCTCTTGGAGCTACTGGGTAAAATAAGATCACCCACATCACTGTTTGTATTTATGTTGCTATTTAGACCAAATTCTCTATCATAGATTTGCCTTCCAGACATAAATTTTGTAGTGCTTGTAGGTTCATGGTGTGAAATGTTCCCTTTGTATTCAGGTGTTGCCTCTGACTGCTGCTGACCAGAGCTGTTGCCCACCTCATTGTCCCTGGAATCTCGCACACTGGTTTGGGGTTGTACTGTGGGAAGTGGGAATCCAGCATCTCCTGTGCAGGGTAAATCTGTGTCTGCAGGGTCCACCTGAACTGAGTGAGAGCCAGTGTTGTGTCTGCTGGGCGTGGGAGGGACTCTGCTCTGCTCTGAGTCTGTGCTGTTTGCGTACTTCGGGTCTTCCCATGGTGACAAACTACTCCCCGTTAATTTCCTTGGTGTTACTTCATTGCTGCTCTCGTAATCCATCCTTGCAGTAAGCTGTCCTGTGTTTACATACATGGCATCACTGCTATTAGTTTTGGTGTTGGAAGACACGGTATTTTTCTTTATGTGAACCTCACTATTGCTTTGTTTTGGGAACTCCTCAGTACTCGGTGTGCGTCCAATGCCACCAAAGACATCTTCGTACAGCTGAGCAGTTTGTGTAGGAGAAGCATGTGTGTCTCTTGAAGAATTCTCATAAAGAACGAACGTATTATGCTGTGTGTTCACTGGTTTGCTCGTGGAGTGCTCCCTGCTTGGGGTTTCATCTGAAAAAGCATGGTTAGCGTAGATGTGTTCTGGAGCCGGAGCTTTGTTCCTGCACATGCGCATCCACAAGCGTGTGAGGCAGGGCCTGGCCAGGGCGCCCAGGCAGAAGGCACAGAGGAATGTAATGAACACTGAGAGGCATACAGCCAGCGTCAGGTCCTGCTGCGTTCCTCCTGCTCTGACACCGCCTGGGTTGGTGGCCCGAGTTTTTCTAACCAGAGATGCTGGAACCCTTTCTTTCACCTGTACACTGTAGATGAGATACTTCTTCCTTGCTGTATTAAAAGCACACACATATAAGCCCTCATCGGTTTTCTCAGCATTGTGTATTACTAAATTATTAATTTTATCCAGTGTCAGATGAGGAGAACTGCTTTCCTCTGAAATTCTGCCTTTAGGTGTCCACCAAGAGACTCCATTACCTGAAATGAAAGAGAACACAAATTGAAGTTTTCTTAAAAGCAGAGTATATGTGGCCGATGGAGTCAGGTTATTTCTACACAGGCATACCTATCTGTGATAATTTTCTTGTTATTTCTATGAAAATCTTTTTTTTTTTTCTATCCATGGTCGCTTGTCATTGTGCCAAAATATCTGTTAAATAGGCTTCTATTTCCTCTGTATTTAAAATACAGCACGTGCAGTGTGCTAACAGCGGGCTTTACGAGGAGAGTGGTGTGGATGAGGGAGGAGGACCCCAGGCTGATGGCTGGTCTTTGCCATGCTACAAACCGCTGTGGCTCTGCGTGGTGCAGGATGCACGGGCCTAGCACAGTGTGGCTGTGCTGCTGCAGGCAGCTGAGAGCAACCTGTCAGGTCTCTGCCAGTGCTTTAACTGCTGCGTTGTTCCTGTGGTTACTGCTCAGACTGTAGCAAAGACGGTTGGCAAACCAAGGCAATCTGTGTGCACCCAACAAGCGTTCCAGCCACTAGCAAGTGTAGGATGTGGCTGGTTTCTACCTTTTGGAATGTATTCCAATGTTGTATGTACAGCTTTGCTTTTCGATTGTTTGGGCTTCCACTTGAGTTTAGGAGCCATACACTCTGTTGACTTGAACCCTGATCACATCTTCTATGATTTACTTGGAAAGCGGAACAGAACGGTGGTTCTGATAGACTCTAATTATTTTCATTTGGGGATAAAGTTCCCAAAGGGAAAGCCTTACACCCTGTAGTACTATTAGTTTGTTAAATAGTATTGCCTTGGGTTGATGACAAATGCCTCTTCTGCTTTGAGTTTTGTCTCAGTGTTCCTTCTGCCAAGTCTGAGCTCTTCAGGTTTTTGTCCCCTGAACTGTGAGTGCTGTGCCCGTGTCTGCTGAACTCTGCACTGAGCAAGCTGTGTGCTGCAGTCCACGGGGGCTGCACTTCTGTAGGGGAGCGAGTACTCTCCCTTTCAAACACAAATAAACTTTCAATAAGGCCAAGTGCAGGGTGCTGCACTGGGGTCGGGGCAAGCCCAGGTATTTATACAAACTGGGGGAAGATCTTGAGAGCAATTCTGGGGAGAAGGACTTGGGGGTCCTGGTGGATGAGAAGCTGGACATGAGCCAGCAGTGTGCGCTTGCGGCCCAGAATGCCAACTGTGTTCTGGGCTGCATTTAAAAAGGGGTGGCCAGCAGGGAGAGGGAGCTGATTGTGCCCCTCTACTCAGCTCTTGCGAGGCCCCATCTGCAGTACTGCGTCCAGGCCTGGGGCCCCCAGTACAGGAAGGATGTGGAACTCTTAGAGTGGGTCCAGAGGAGCGCCACTAAGATGATCAGAGGGCTGGAGCACCTCTGCTATGAGGAAAGGTTGAGGGAACTGGGCTTGTTTGGCTTGGAAAAGAGAAGGCTCCGGGGAGACCTCATTGCAGCCTTCTGGTACTTGAAGGGAGCGTATAAACAGCCGTTACCACTCCTGTTTATGAGAGTGGATAGTGATAGGACAAGGGGGAATGGTCTTAAACTGAGACAGGGGAGGTTTAAGTTGGATATTAGGAGAAAGTTTTTCACACAGAGGGTGCTGACACACTAGAACAGGTTGCCCAAGAAGGTTGTGGATGCCCCATCCCTGGAGGCATTCAAGGCCAGGCTGGATGTGGCTCTGGGCAGCCTGGTCTGGTGGTTGGTGACCCTGCACATAGCAGGGGGGTGGAAACTCAATGATCATTGTGGTCCTTTTCAACCCAGGCCATTCTATGATTTATTTCACTCTGCTGTGACCAAATACCAGAAATTCTGCTGTATCCTTTTTCTACATTCATCCAGAACTGCTGCCCTACAGCTGTTAACCACAGTAAAAGCCCATTCTGTGCTTTGTTTGCATTCAATAATTAACTTACACATTTGCAACATATTGCATACTGGAATTTGTATATGGTTGGCATCACTCATTAGTTTAACACAGGAAAGGAGATGAAGGCATGGGGGTTGGAACTAGACGATTTTTAAGGTCCCTTCCAACCCACGTCATTCTATGATTGCGTTCTACGATACCTATGATTCCACTCTATGATTCCACCTTTGGGAAAAATGACTTTCAAATTTTCTGGTGTAATAATTATTAATTAGCATGTTAAACTGTCGCTTGGTTATATTTAAAGCAGCACCTTCAGAAGCCCACTTTTCAAACCAGATGTGTGTGAGCATTCTGCACGCAGTAGGATTTTAGCCCCGCGTGGGGCACAGCCCGGTTCCACATACCCAGTGTGTTATCCACGCTGCAGCGCAGCACTGACGTCTCCCTCGGTGGGACCACAGCTGTCCTGAACAAAACGCTGTCGTTGTAGTTCAGGTGGAAACTTGAAAGATACAGCAGAGGCTTCTGTGAGCTGGCGGCAGATTTACTGCACGATGTAATCAGCTTTTTTCTCATGGAGGCAGAAGGAAAACGGAGTAAGTGTTTGAAGGTGTGACGTCTGTAGTTACATATCCAGGAATTGTTGAACACATCCACTTTGAGTTGAAAGACGTTCAAATTTATTAATAGGTGGGGTAGAATGGTTGTCAGAGGGTTTTCACGGAGATCCACGACCTACGTGGAAGTAATTCATTCAGAATTAATTTCATAGCATTCTCAAGATTGGAAAAGACCTTTCAAGACTACCACATCTAACTGCCAGCTGGTCACCCCATGCCCACTAACCATATCCCTCAGTGCCACATCCACACAGTTCCTGAACACCTGCAGGAATGGTGGCTCCACCACCCTCCTGGGCAGCCCATTCCAATGCCAATTCTCTTTCTGAGAATAGTTTTTTGCTAATCATTTGGTAAGCCTTAGAACAGAATCTGAGTTGCAACATCAACCGTAACATTTATTTTACTAAAAGAGCATTCTTGAAGGAGTGGGAACAGTATCTGTGTTCAAGGTTTCAAACATACTGCACTGAGGTTTTTCATTTTAGGACAGGGGTTTGGCAGCCTGTCATTGTAGGCTACTTCTGTGTGGCTGGGAACCTGCAGGGCTCTTGCCAGAGGATACCTGGAGTTCATGCAAGGGGCTGTTCAGTCTTTTTATGGCTCTCTGGTCTCCTCAGAAATAGCCTCTTCAGCCTCATTTCTTCTGTAATTCATGCACAATTCCTTCTCAGCTTGGCTGTGCCAAAGTTGATAAAGGCCCATAATAGCATTCTAGTGTTTTGTGTTTCATTGAGGAGTGGAAAGGGCGTGTGTGTCTGAGCACACGTGGAAGGGATGGGGGAAGGAAGGGAAGTCTGTGTTTAAGCCAGTTATGAGCTGGCGTGTGGCATAGTTAAATGGGTAATTGTATGGTTATATTTTATATATTTACAATTGTAGATGTGCTATATACAAGTAACGACTATTTAAATTATTTGCTTAAATTTTATAATTGTGTACAAATAATCAGACCAATCTAATCATTGCTAGATAGCTGATTTGAGAATCTTTAGCAGTGATTAGCACAAAACACTGAAACTGTTGTAATGCTGCTTTACGACCTGTAGTTTGTTGAGATCCTTGAAGGCGTCGGGATGAATGTTTGCTATCTTGTTGCTTTGCAGGTAGATGTTTTTCAGCTGCAAACAGTTGTGAAAATCATTCAGGTCAATCTGCAGTATGCCATTGAACGACAGATGGACAGTCTGTAAAGACTGCAGCAGTCCTAGCCCTAGGAAGAGCAGAATTATTTTACATTTCATATTCTTGTTTTCCCAGCTGTGTAACATCAACAGCGGGCATTGTGATATATTCACAATCAAAGGACTTCTTTTTAATTGCATCTCCATAAAGGCAGTAACATTCCTTCATGCTGTGAGAATCGTTCTGATCTCTGTACTTCTAGCCTGCTTCTCTGGAGAATGAGTGGGGGCGAAGGAACAGTTTGAAGAGAGGGACTGTACTCCGTTAATTACTCCAAATATTACTTGCAAATAAAAGATGGGGATGCAAAAGGTGATGCAGATTCTCCTCTTCACTACCACCTGCACCTTTTTTAGATGGGGAATGATTTGATCTGTAACCATAGGACATAGGCCTGACTGAAATCGAAAGCATGTTGTTGCTTCTGTACCTGTGTCTGCCTGTGGATTAAGTGTGACAGTACGTCCTTCAGCAAACCCTCATGAGGACAGCATCTGTCCTGCATAAGCAGCTCTATGGAATGCTGAAGATGTCTTGTTTTCTTATACACTGTGCAGGGAGCCCCTAAAAGCCCCAGTTTAGCAAAGCCTTAAAGAATTGTTAATAGGTGTCAATTTGGGTGCCAAATGGCAGATTTGAGTGAACTAAACGTATTTTCCCATCTTTGTGAAATACTGAATTTGGGGCCAGCTTTATTTAGAAGAGTATTGACTTTCTTCTGAAGAGTAGTATGAAATTCCTTTTGTAATTTTCTTAGATATTAATGTTCACAATTGAATTGTAGAGTCTGGTGGTTTTCCTTGCCTCTTAGGGGGTAAATTTTAGTTATAATTGACTGACATAAAGCATTATGATTGAAAAGACTATATAAAACCAAACGAATCCCACACAACCCATTTGTTGTTCAACAACCTCCAGTGTGTATTTGCACGCAAGTGAACCCTGGCCACACCTGATACATAACCAATGGAGATAGTCTCATTCTAAATCATAGAATCATAATCATAGAATCATAGAATGGCCTGGGTTGAAAAGGACCACAATGATCATTGAGTTTCAACCCCCCTGCTATGTGCAGGGTCGCCATCCACCAGACCAGGCTGCCCAGAGCCACATCCAGCCTGGCCTTGAATGCCTCCAGGGATGGGGCATCCACAACCTCCTTGGGCAACCTGTTCCAGTGTGTCAGCACCCTCTGTGTGAAAAACTTCCTCCTACTATCCAACCTAAACTTCCCCTTTCTCAGTTTAAAACCATTCCCCCTTGTCCTATCGCTATACACCCTTGTGAAGAGCCATTCCCCCTCCTGTTTATACGCTCCCTTCAAGTACTGGAAGGCCACAATCTACTAAGATGTACCAAATTTTATCCCAAACCGATTTACTCCTTGTGAGTGATGTCCTTACATATTTTGAAATGCTCACCTGTTGGAACTGCATGGAGATTATTCCTTTCAGCTGACAATACTTTCAAAGCAGGCAGGAAATGGTGGATTTCTCCAAATGTTTGAGATACACGTGCAGGCGTAGGTGGGTCCAGTGTGAGGGTGCTGATGGAGTTACCATTGAGGTTTAGAGTTTCCAAAATTGGTAAGTTTCTAAAAGCAGTGATGGAGATTTCAGAAATCAGGTTGTTACTGAGATTCAGATGTTTCAGCATCCAGTCTTCATTTCTCCCGGTGGTGCACAGGAAAGTTTTAATGTTATTGTAACTTAAATCGGCTGTTACGGCTGTTAGTGATAGATCTTCAGGAACAGCAGGCAGTCCCATGAAAGAGCAATTCACTACGAACTTCTCATCCCACCAGCAGTCTGTATGGTGATGTGTATTAAGAAGCTGCTGTGACTTGGTTCCCGCTGATCCAGGACGATTAAAGTAAAGGAGCAGCACAGCTGTGACACTCAGGTGAATGTTATCCATAACGTCTATACATAAGATGTAAAATTACGGTAAGTTCAGCATAACAAGAGGCAAAACAGAAAGAGGAAATACTTGGGCATTTAAAAAATCAACATTGAACAGACAGCCAACCATTACCAGCGTTCTGTCTGAAGCACACAGCTTTAGAGGGTTAGGTATTATGGAAAAAAGCACTTCCATAAAGTGGGGAGCTTCCCCCCCCCTCCCTCCCCCTCTCCCAAAGACAATCCAAACCTTTTCTTTCTCTTCCAGCCCTTCAGTTGAGAAACGCAGCTTCTCAGGAACTCGTGAGCTAACCACAGTAGAGACTTTTGAACTGTAACTTCAGGTATCATATACAGTTATCACTGATCAAAGTCCGCCAAATATAATCTATGACAAATAGCTGTGGAATGATTTTCATACTTACAGTTAACGCCATACGAGTTTCACTGTCAACACAAAAACGTGTTTTAATGAGAAAAAACCCATGTTCTTACAAATAACAACTCCAAACCACGGCTGAGTCTTAAAATTTATTTTTTCATTTAAAAGCAAATTTCATTTAAAAACAGAGATTAGAAATGCAATTGTCTTCCAGCTACTGAAGCAACCACCGCCTTTACAGATGCTGAGAACTCATCACCTATAGGTTGCTTTGGTGTACCCAGTAGATATCTCACACAGAAGCACGTTGAACACAGCATTTCAACTGCATCTGTGGGATTGAAATAAATAGTGTGCCACACAGTGTTTTAAATAAGCATAGAAAAATGTACTTCGGGCAGTCAGAAGATAAACAACAAATAACTGCACAACGCGGGGTATGCGATGTCAACGTTTCTCAAACTGTGTAATGAAGGCAACAAAATACTTTACCAATGCATAAATAGTGGCCAGCAAGTCAATAATTCATATCATTTGGTATTTATATGACTGGTTTTGCTACATTTTGACTTAAAACCCACGCTCCAAAATCAATTCTCCAGACCATGATTTGAGAGTACCTTTGTGACACAGCTCTCAGCTATGCTGTGTATAGTGTAAGAACTCTGGATAATTATAGGTCTGGAATCCATTCCTAGCATATAGGCATGATATCAAGCAGAGAAGAGCTATAAAGTGCTCTTTGTATGTATTCTACGTGACCAAGGAAGTATCTGTTGTTTACCAAGTTCTACTATTTCAGCTTTGAGAACACTGCTGCTTATATTTATATATAAATACATGCACCAGTATTAATTAATGTCAGTTATGTACGTCAGTATTTGCATGTATATGTGTGTTTGAGTAATATATATGAATATAAGCAGCATTGTATAAGGTACATATATATATATATGCATTTATATGTGTGTAAATAAAGTGACAAACTGTGCCATTATCAAGTGAGTGCAAGTTCTAAAAGTGTAAATTTTATCTCCTCAGGTGAAACATCCTCATTGGGAACTGCTTAGTACCACAAACATGCATGTTTTCAGCATGATTAATACATATTAACTGTAGTAAAACTACGAAGTTCGTGAAGGCCATATGCAAAACATACTTTAGTATGTTTGTACTTTCCCATCACCTTTAATGTAATTCAGTGGCAGCAGGAGCTGACTTGTCTTTTGGAATTCAGTGTACTTTGAGACCTATAAAACAAAGGTAGGTAATTCATATTCCCATTTAATTCTGAAGTTAACATTTAACTTCTGCACAACTTTTAGGAAGATAAGTATGTGCTTATCTAAAAAAAACTTGTCAAAAAATGACTGGCAAAGTCACCATTGTGGCCTCCTCTATTTAGATTACTTGATGCTACTGTAAAACAAAACACACAGCAAACCTATTTCAAACAGAAGAGTACATGGGTGAAGGATGAGGATAATGAGCTGACCTCTTTTTAGCACAGAACACCGTCCCTCTACAAAAGCAGTTCTAAGGCTACAGTAGTTATTTATTTATAAGGCCTCAGCTCACCATAGACACAGTTTCACTGTTGACAAATGCAGATATACCTGTGGTTATTCTGTTGTCACGGGCTCCAATACCATCACACAAAGAATTGCAGACTTCAGTTTAACTTCAGAATTGAATACTGACAATTCACAGGAAAAAAAGAGACCCGACCTTAGACACTGCTGCTTACAGTTATGCTTCACTCCTTTAAACATATTCTGCCGATCCCAATTCAGGAAGGCATTTCAGTATGCACGTAAACTGAAAGCTCACTGAATCAGTGCTGCTATTATGGCTAGCACAATGATGGCATGAAACTGCTGAATGTAACAGCCTGTGCTTAAAAATATTACGTAACAAATGTTAGTATAAACTCTTGTAGAAACAGAAATCCTTGAAGGCATGCAGTTACTTCATACAAATACATGTAAACACATAGGAGAACTCTTCTGGTAGTGCTTTGTGTTTTAGTGCGTGGCTCCACACGGATTGACAGAGGTCTGACAACCCATGTTGTGCCCTGTCACTTGCACCTTGAACAGCGTGCCATCTGCACACATGCAGAGCTTGAACCTCAGCCAGTTGCCGTTGTTAAACTGCTCCCCGTAAGAAGAGCTTGGCAGTCGCGACGGGCTGACCATCACAGTTCCATTCAGGATAATGCTGTTCTCCTTTAAAGAGGGAAGGAAAAAAAAGAGAGTTTTTAGGAAGGACAAACTAGTTTAACAATAAATTATGTTCTTAGAAAGGTTGTAGAAACCTATAGAATATAACATAACATATAAGAAGGTTTCATTGTTTAATTAAATTCACGAATAACACCCATTGGTTTCTCCATTACAGCCACTGTACTTTGCTATTCCAGTGGTAGATCAATACTGAGAAAGCAGTGGTAATGTGGTAGGCAGTTCTTCACTTCACAGACCTATAAGCAAAGGCAGCGTATTAAAAATAAGTGAAATGAACTAATTTTAGTCTGCTCTTCTGTTGAAGGTCGCTGTCCACAAGAAAGCCTCGGGAAGAGAATATACGTTCCCTTTGGTGTTCATTTCAGTGCAAAAAACCAATAGCTTACCTTGAATCCCTTCATGGGACTTTAGTGTCTTGCAGTATTAAATCAGCATTACCTGAACACTACTAAACCACAAATTAAAAGCATAGTAATTATCTACCTTTAAAAAATCCAATTGAATATGCTGACTGCCACCAAGCTTTTATCAATTACTGTTTTATATAAAATTTGAATTGGTACAAAGCTAGAAGAGTTTACTGTCAGCTTGGACTTGAAAGAAAGGCATCCAGAAAATGCTGCTGTGAAATACTTACTGCTTTAAGCTCCATGTTGCCCCCCATTCGGAACTCAATGGTCTTGCCTGTGATGAAAACGCCTTCATTTCCACGGACAATAGCACGGCCATCAACCTTTATGTTTAGGTCACTGGTTGCATTGCTAGTAATCTACACAAACACAAGTATTACAGATCAGTGATAATGTGCCACTTGTATTCATCTGAGTAACTTTAATAATCTTGAAAATATTGTTCAATAATTTAATAAAAGAACTTCAACGTGTTTTGTGCCCTTCTCCCATTATGAAGATTTTGCCCACTTGTTATTACTTGTTATCCACATTTACGCTTGCATGGCTTACTTAATTTTGGAAGGTATGAACACAGTTTGCCTGTGCATCACTTGATTGTGATAAAAGTAACTCACGTGGCAGTTGCTTGGGATGCAAAATCAATGCTGCAAGCAAATGCAGCCTTCCTTGTAAGGAGTGATTATGTAAGCTTGTTCCTCTGTTCTTATTTAGCCTGTTCCTCTGACGTATTTAAAGTTCTACTTGTTATTTTTCTCTGCATACTTCTTAACTGTGAGCCAGCAGAGAAAACATAAGGAAAAAATTGAAAAACACTGTCTTTTCATGGTCCTAAGACACACACAACCTTCAGTAAACCCACTGACCCCACTCCAGTAGCGTTACACAACAGAACTGTGTGCACTATTGTGTTTGGAAAGCCTTCATTATGACTGCTGTGCAAGAAAGAAGTTTTAGTCTGATTCTAAGACTGACATTATGCATACAAAAATATAAAGGTTTTTGGTTCTCTAATAAATAAAGCATATTTAATGTAGAAACCAAACTAAGAACGCACTCAACCTGGAAGCCATGAAGTAACAAAGCTCTCATAATGCCATGACTGGAGCCAGCATGGTATTCTGGATGTTACGCTCACTTAATAATGTCAGTTTTCATTTCTATTCTAACTTTTAGGGTGAGTTTGGTTGTCAGAGGTGCTAAATTTAGCTATATTGAGTCCAATTTCTAAATATGAAAGATGAAATTAGTAAAGTTCTTCCGTGTTCTCCAACTAAGGCAATTCTGTGATTAGCTTTTACAGAGAGTACTTCCAGAAGCCAATGTTTTAGATGTTAAAGATGACATACCCTCTCCGTAGAGGCCTTTTGCACGTTCAAGATCTTAACTCCATTTGGCAGATGAAACTCGTGAGTTTCATAGTCAGTGCTGAACAAGGTATTTTGTGTCCGCGGGTCAACAAATTCCATGCCGATATCGCTGGTGATGGAAGTCTTGTCTTTTTCCACGCTAAGCTTGGTCGTTCCTTGCTGAAATACAATCTTCAGAAGCAAGAGCCTTTAGGTTAATGACGCTTCAAACATTACGCTTATTAATAACCCGAGCGTGATTCCAATTCACGATATAACTTACGGGCTGATTATTCCCTGTGATCACCAGATCTTCATTCCGTCTGCCTCCCACAGTGCTTTTATACAGTGGGTGTATCACACCCATGTCAGAAACTTGCTTAAACCGCAGTAAGCCGCTCTCATGGAACTCCATGCTGTCACAACCATTGGGGCCGATTCGAATCACCGCCCAGATAACGAGGGTAATCTGAAAGAGAAACAGACACTGTCAGAGATGACTTTGATATTACAGGTAGCTTAACAGTGTATCCTGGATACATCTGTACTGCACTGATAATATTTTGTTTATTTCCTGTTGTGGAGTCTGGGGAAGGGAGAGAGAGCATCAAGGCTCTCTCATCAAGGCTCCTGCTCCTGTGGGTTCATGCTGGGACCACGACAGTGAAACACTAATGACTGAACTGGAAGGATTCTTCTGTCTAATCCCACTCAGAGTACAAAGGAGCAAAGAGGAGAGGGAATTATAAGTCTCCTTCAGTACTTTTTATGTCCTTTTCAGCCGTATTGGAGTTCAAGTTCTCTTTCTCTTAATAAACAGTAAAAACGAAATACATCCTAACATTGCTTACAGCCTAAGTGTTGTACTCACAATCAGATTGATGACAGCCAAAATGAAAAGAAGGACAATCACGCAGATGGCCAAGTTGCCTTTCCTGCCACGTAAGCCTGTCTTATGGAGTCGGTCTTCATCAATTGGAATGTATCCAGCCTTAAAGTTACTGTTGTGCTCCTTATTGACGTTCCTGCGCTCTACAGCCTTCTCACGCATAGATTTCTTCACTGGCCCATTGGAACTTTGCTACGATACAGAGCACAGGTTAGCTGTTGCGAGGTACGTATAAATCCACCAAAGTGGATACACAAAAGATACACGACTGACCAGTGGAATATATTCTATTCTACCCAGGATTGTGTTATATTACAGTCTGCCACTCTGTACTTACAGTATAAAGCCACTGCCAGCCAACCTGTCAGGCGGAACGGGCCTGGCTGGCTGTAACTTACTGGTTGGCAGTGATTGGGTTGCAAGGTGTATCCCTGCAAACAGTCATATTAGCGTACATCAGAAGCTCTCACAGACATTCATAGGGAAAACAAGCTTGATTTTCCCGGCTATTTTGCTAATGTGAGCACAGACCGACGTGCCGAAGCCAGCCGAGCGCGCCCCGCTCCCGTACACGCCGCGAGCCGAGCGCGGTGACTCACGCGCGGCTCTATTTATACCGCCCGGGTAACGGGCTGCTCTGCCGCCCGGCAGCGGCGCGTTCCCACCCGCGCGGCACCGCCACGGCTCCGCGCCAACACGTCAGAACACCCCACTTCCAAAACGTACTCTCTCCGCTCGCTTCCCCGTCCCCCAGGCCCGTGCGCGGGGCTCCGGCTGCTGTCACGACCGCGGCACGCAGTCAGCCTCTCGCCGGCCCCAGATTTTCGGAGGGGGACATCCGTTGGCCGCCGGGATCCCCGTCCCGAGAGCAGCGCGGCCCCTCACAGCGAAAGCGGCGCTCCCCGCCCGGCCGCCCCCCGCCGCCCGCGCTGCGCCCCGCGCACCGACCTGCTCGGAGGCGGCCGCCGCCATCTTCCCCGGGTGCCGCCGCCGCTGCGGCTGCGGCGGCTCCGCACTCCCCCTGCCGGAGAGAGGCGGCGGGGCCGCCCGCCAACCGCCCGCTGCTCGTCGTAAGGACGCCGACCGACCCCGCGGCTCCCTGCGCTGCGGATCAGCGCCGTGACCCTCACGCGCGTCCCCGAGCCCATGGCGACGCTTACGCGGCCGTGACGTCAGGCGGGGAGCGGCCCCGAGGATTTCCCGCAGCGAAGCGTTCGGGGCTGGCAAAAGGCTGTTGGAATGAAGTGTTTATCCACGCGCACGGCGAGCAGCCCCTCAGAAGCGCGTACGTGAGCGTTCCCAGCCACGGGTCCCTTCGCAGATAACTCATGGATTGCTGTGCGTTTAGCCAAAGGGATATTTAATTTTTTTTTTCCACTCTGGGAAATGAAAAGGAGGAGTGCGGTGGCACATTGCTCCTTCCTCCGTCGCTGCCTCCTCCTCACCCCGTACCCGTGAGGCGACCGCTCGCCCCGGGCAGGCTGCAGCGAGGGCGGCTGCAGGCGGCAGAGAAGTGTTATGGCGCCACCTGGCGGGCGCGCCGTGTGCCCGCGTGTCTCTGCGCTCCCCGTCACGCTGGGCCGGGCCGGGGCGGGCAGTGGGGCCGCGGGGCGGCCGTCCCGTTGCCACAAGCGCAGCGCGCCCTGCTTGCGTCGTCCTGGCGCCCGCCGCGACCGGCCTACGTTACAATCGCGGCTATAAAGGCAGCGGGGCCGCGGCGCCGCCCACAGCTGTGAGCCCCGGCGGGAGACACCAGCTCCTCCCGTGCTGCCATCGGAGGGCTCCCGGGCGGACGGGACAGGACGGGACGACGAGATCACAGCAGCCCGTCCCAACCACGGGCCCACCCGCGAGAGAGCTGCCCACGAGCATGGCTGGCAGCTTGAAGAAGCTTGCCAAAGCCGAGAGCTGCCGGCTAATGCAAGAGAAATTAGAGAGCTGGTCTAAGGACTATGAGGTGCGGAGAGCCGCGGTCCCCGCCTCGGCTGCCTCCTCCCGGGACCCGCGGGCAGCGCGGCCGTGGGGCCGCAGGGGCGGCGGGAGGCGGCGGTTGCCCGGCGCCCGCCGTGTTGTGGTTCCGCGGTGATCGCGGCTGCCCTCTGAGTGCCGCTTTGGGACACGCACGTGTACGCACTGCGGCCTCCCGCCGTGCACAGCTTCAGCGTTTTTACTTTTCTTGCGCCTGTGGCGAGGGTGGAAAGCTAGAAGCGATCCGTGCGCTGCGGTAACCGAGACGAAGTCAAAGAGAGTTTTGCTGTGCGGGTGTTGGGATGCGCGAGGCAAACCAGCGGCCAAGCGAAGGGCTGACGGTGCTCGGTGCTCGGGGAGTGCTGCGCAGCGGCCTGGGAGCGAAGTGGCTGGAAGACTGTGCAGAGGAAAGGGACCTGGGGGTGTTGATTGACGCTGGGCTGAACATGAGCCAGCAGTGTGCCCAGGTGGCCAAGAAGGCCGATGGCATCCTGGCTTGTATCAGAAATAGTGTGGCCAGCAGGAACAGGGAAGTAATTGTCCCCCTGTACTCAGCACTGGTGCGGCTGCACCTCGAGTACTGTGTTCAGTTTTGGGCCCCTCGCTGTAAAAAAGACATCGAGGCCCTGGAGCGTGTCCAGAGGAGGGCAACAAAGCTGGTGAGGGGTCTGGAGCACAGACCTTATGAGGAGCGGCTGAAGGAGCTGGGATTGTTCAGTCTGGAGAAGAGGAGGCTCAGGGGAGACCTTATTGCTCTCTATAACTACCTGAAGGGAGGTTGGAGTGAGCTGGGGGTCAGCCTCTTCTCTCATGTGACTAGTGATAGGAGAGGGAATGGCTTCAAACTGGACCAGGGGAGGTTCATGCTGGACGTTAGGAAATACTGCTTCTCTGAGAGGGTGGTCAGGCACTGGAATGGGCTGCCCAGGGAGGTAGTGGAGTCACCGAGCCTGGTGGTGTTCAAAGAGCGTTTGGATGTTGTGTTGAGGGACATGGTTTAGCAAGAGCCATTGGTGATGGGCGAACGGTTGGACTGGGTGATCCTGTGGGTCTTTTCCAACCTTAGCGATTCTATGATTCTATGATTAACTGCAGGGGGAGGAAAAAGCTGGAGGCGGGCGGGAGGGGATGAGCGAGGATTCGGGGACGTGGCAGCAGCGGGGCTGTGTGAGGAGAGGGCAGGAGGTGGAGGGGGCAACACCATCTGAGCAGGACAGGAGGGGTTACATCTGGAGGAAGGTGTGGGGATGGAGGGAACTGAGGCTTGGAAGTTGTAAATATTCTCAGCAGAGACGATGGCCACGACATCCTCACTCCTGTGCTTCAAGGCACTGTGGCTGCCCCCAGCCTGCATGCTGTGATCGGTGGGTGAAGGTCTTGAGCAGAGATGCGACCCTTTTGTACGTACCTTGTTGCATGTAGGGTTACGGTGCCCATCAGCCTTTGTGCAGGATTCCTGGCCAAGGGCAATCCTAAGGAGTAGTTTGAGGGAGGCTGCTAAAGGTTTGCAGAGCAGGGGGCACCAGGTGGGACAGGAGCACTCACCTTTTACCTTGCACGTGGGTGCTGGCATCAGGCCTTGGGGCTGCTCAGCAGCACAGGAGGTGGGTGAGGGTAGTCCACAGGTCCTGGAGGTGGAGGCGAGCAGCTCCTTGCTGTGAGGAGCAGAGCTGGCAGATGGGAGCACTGTGGGTATTGTGTCAGTGTAATGAGGCAGAAAAATGCAACTTGCGGTGGTGTTCTGGTGAATGTTAGCAGGGTGAGACTGTACTACTTGAGGACAGAGAAAAAAGCATGCTGCAGCACTCAGGTGTGAGGTGACTATGTATGGGTAGGGCCATTCCTGTTTTCAAAGCTCCTACAAACTGCAGGGAGCCATTGAAGCATAAGAACCTGGTGGGCAATGCAAGGTGAAGATGATAGCCATGTTACAAATAGAGATGAAGGAAGTGGGTACAAAGGGTGTGTTTTTTTTCCTGGCAGGTGCAGGAGTGTCCTGAGAGGTTGAACTCCATCATTTCCTTCTGGGAGTTGTATTTGTTGAAAGTTATTTAATTTTACTGTTCTGTTGTTTCCTAGCTTAATGCTGGGATTTGCCCAGCCTTAAGCATTACTTGTTTCAGCTGATAACTCTTAGATCAGGTAAAACTACAAAGAGCTCTTGTGGCTGCTGATAAAGTGAAAAAGAAAACGGCCTTCTTTGTGTTACTTCAGCTAGTACATAAAATCGTACTTTGAATTAATCTTTATTCATCCAGCAGTCTCCTGTCATACTTTGTACAAAAACTCTGTTAAAAGAGTTAAAATGCATCTTTATATTCTTTTATTTATGGTTGCAGCTTGTTTGTCACTGGGGAAAGGAGTAAGTTTTCTCCAGTGGTGATTCAATGGGGCCATGGAATCCTGATGTGTAACCTATGTGTTTATCAGCAACACTTACAGTGAAGGTAGTGAAGCACTGGACGGGTTGACCAGAGAGGTGGTGGATGCCCCATCCCTGGAGGCATTCAAGGTCAGGCTGGATGGGACTCTGAACAACCTGAGCTAGCTGTAGGTGTCCCTGTTCATTGCAGGGGGGTTGGACGAGATAACCCGTAAGGGCTCCTTCCAACTCAAACAATTCTGTGATTCTGTGAATGTGATTGTTCTGAAGATGAGTGTTCTGAAGATGATTATTCTGAAGGGTACAGTAAGAAATAGCTGTGGAAATGTGACAATAATAATAATAGGAAAGCCACATAAAGAGCCAGCCCTTTAATGTCAGGATCACAACAGGAATCATTCTATGCAAGAAATCCCAGGCAGATCTATTAATACCATTTAATTTACAGATCAATTCCTGTGATCAAAATCTGAACCAGTGTTGTGAATTAATAGAAATGACATCTGTGATTCAAGGGCAGCTCTTCACAATCCTCAATGAGACATCTCGAGAAAGTAAGTCAGTGCCTTGCCTTATTACTGGCACATTTCACATCTGCCATCTTTTTAAGCTCTGTCTCTCCGTGTAAGTGTCTCACAGTTTCCTAATGCTTGTGTTTTCCTAGGTGGGCATTATGCAGGTGTAGATACAATAAAAACTCGTCTCCTGCCATGGTTAGGGACTTGGTTTTCCCATGCTACTTCAGGAAGACTCTTTGAAACTGGCCTCTTCTTGAATCAGGTAGGTAGGAAACTTATTTTTAAGGGAATTGTATGGTGTAAATTTGATAGGGTACTGTGGTTAGGCTGCGGTTGGACTTGATGATCTTTGAGGTCCTTTCCAACCTGAGTAATTCTATGATTCTGTGATCTTTACTGAACTGTTTAGAAACATGCATGCTAAGATCGCTATGTTATTGAAGGATTCTGCAAGGTATAATGTTGAAACTGTTATTTTGTTCCACTGTAGGATTCAATTGAGACAGAGAGAAAACTGAGGCAGCTGGCCACCAGTCAGACTTTACAGCTGCAGGACCTGCAGGAAGAACTGACTTCAACTCGTCTGGAGCTCAACCATGTGCAGCAAGAGTAGGGGAATTATCTGGGAATTAACTCCTCATAAGAATCCCTCCCCTCCCCACCTTCTCCCCCTACAATACTTTCTTCTATTGATGCTTAAATACTGGAAGATTTGTAGAATTATTCATTTCTGGCTTAAAATCAGTGTTTCAGAATATTGTCCATTTGTGTTTAAAGTGAGGAACAGGTGATACAGTCATACTTAAATTCCTCAATTGACCTGATAGGTTTTGCTTCTGGAAGAAGTGTTGGCAAACACGGCAGTATTCCAGACAAGAGTTTTGTATAGAACATAACCATCTCACTTAAATTATAGTTCATTGACTTTTACAGGCTAAGCAAACATTGATAAAAAGTAGAGTAGTTACAGTGCAATCATTATTGAGGGATGCAGAGCATATCATCATTAGTATGTAGTTGGTACGTGGATTTCTAAGATCAAAAGCCATTATGGTAAGATGAAGGAAGAAAGGCAGATTTTCACATAAGCCACTGGGAATGAACCGTTTTTGGGTTGCATGAAGCACATTTTATGGAGCACTGTAGTTGCAAAATAACTTGTCTGCTTAATAAACAAATTGGTCCAGCTTGTGCCACTTCCAAGAACATTTCAGATGTCACTCCAAGTGACAGACATTTTCCAATGTATTCTATTTAGTGTGAGAAAAATGAATGTTCACAATCTTAGGATCACAAAATCATTGATCATTTGGTTAATACAAAAAGGGATATAAGTTAATGTTTCTATTTAAGAAATCCCAAGAATATCAAGTTCTCAGGACTGCAAACTGTGTAAGCTAGATTTGAGAAAGCAGTTCAGTGGAAAGAATATTTCATCATGGATCCTAATCTGGCACATACCTCCTACTTTCATATTAGTGTCTGGATCTTGGATAAATGTAGGCATTTTGATTTTTGACTATCAAAGAAGTCTCTCGGTCACCTCTGAATTAAAGATCTGTGCATCTGCTTGATAAGAAGATAAGGCAACAAAAAATTCTTATGGTCAATATACATTAAGTATCAGAAGTGAAAAGCTGAAACAGAGAAGGGCTCCACAACATCTGGAAAAAGAGAAGGTTATTTTGTTCTTGCATTCCTTAGAATCATTAAGGCTGGAAAAGACCTCTGAGATCATCTAGTCCAGCTGTACACCCATCACTGTATGCTTACTAAAACATGTCCCTCAGTGCTGCATCTATGCCTTTCTTGAAAACCCCCAGGGATGGTAACTCTACCACCTCCCTGGGCAGCCTGTTCCAATGCATTACTGCTCTTTCAGAGAAGAAATTTTTCTTACTGTCCTACCTCTACCTCCCCTGGTGCAACTTAGGGCCGTTATGACTGTTATCTCATCCTGTGACTGTTACCTGGGAGAAGAGGTCAACCCCCACCTCGCTGAAACCTCCTTTCAGGTCATTGTAAAGAGCTCAGGTCTCCCCTGAGCCTCCTCCACACTAAGCAATCCCAGTTCCCTCAGCCACTCCCTGTAAGGCTTGTGCTCCAAACCCGTCACAGCTTCCTTGCCCTTTTCTGGACCTCCAGGGCCTTTATGTCTTTCTTGTAGCGAGGGGCCCAAAACTGAACATAGTTCTTGAGGTGTGACCTCTTCAGTGCTGAACACAGAGGAAGGATCACCTCCCTGCTCCTGGTGGCTGTGCTCTTTCTAATACAAGCCATTGGCCTCCTAGGGCACCTGGGGATGCTGCTCATGTTTAGCTGGCTGTCAATCAACACACAGATCCTTTTCCTCTGTTCATTCTCCCAGTCACTCTGCCCCAAGTCTGTAGCATTGCATGGGGTTGTTGTGACCCAGCATTTAGTCTTGTTGAACTTTGTCCCATTGGCCTCAGTTAGTCCCTCTCTTGGGCCTTCCTACTCTCAGGCAGATCCATGCTTCCTCCCGACTTGGTGTCATCTGCAAACCTACTGAGGTTGCGCTCAATCCCCTCTTCCAACAAATTTGTCAGAATTAGGTAATCTTGCAAAAATAATTCCAGCCTGGAAGATTTAATAAGCAAAGGAGTTGTCATGTGTTGATATTTTTGACTATTGAGAAGAGCTGTAGGAAATCAGAGTGGTGATGCACTGGCACAGGCTGCCCAGAGAAGCTGTGGATGCCCCATCTCTGAAGGCATTCAAGACCAGCTTGGATGGGGCCCTGGGCAGCCTGATCTGACGGGAGGCAGCCCTGCCATGGCATGGCGTTGTAGCTTGATTTAATTGTATGATTAGTGGATCCTATAAATGTATATAAATAAATACCTGGGGAGAGAGTGTAAAGAAAATGGAGCCAATCTCTTCTCGGTGGTGCTGGGTGCTAGAGGAGGAGACAAGAGGCAGTGGGCACAAACTGAAACAGAAAAGATTTTCTCTGAACATCGGGAAGCACTTCTTCGCTGTGCAGGCAATTGAGCACTGTTGTGGTCTCCTTGGAGATCTTCAAAAGGGCAGCATGCTCTGTGTGTCCCTACTTAGCATGGGTTGGACCAGACAAGCTTCAGAGCTCCCTGCCAACCTCAGCTATTCTGTGGTTCTATGTACATATGAAGTTCTGTGTATACAAAGGTTGATTTAAGTGTGAAACGCTTCGTCCTATGCTCCTGTGTGGATAGACTTTATTTGCTGAGCTGGGGAGAAGTGTTGGATGGTCAAGTTGAGAAATACAAGGAAACTTAATCACCGCAAGAGATGGAGTGTGTGGCAGTTTGCGGTACAAAACAAGGCAGGTTTAGGCTTGTTCCATAAGAAATGGCAAAGATTCTTCACAGCTTTGTGGGCTGCATTTCTTTGTGCAGTCAGGTTACAGAGGGGCTGGCTGTGGTTTGCAAAGGCAGGACTGTGGAAGGCAGGAAGTTCAGAAGAGATAATTGTAGGTATTTCAGGCAGGAGTGAAGTGGTGTTTTCATCCTTTCAGGATGAATGATGCTACAGAACCATTATTGTGTAGTTACTGATAGCAGAGGACAGATGCAAAAGAAAGAGAATTCGTGTCCCATGATACCCCATTTACAGACAGTGAAGTCATTCTGAGCACTATAAATTGTTGGAGTAGATGAAGAAAGTAGTTGAGCCTTAATGAAAAAAATACAGCTTGTAGCAAAATAATTCTGTTATTGCTTAGTCAGATATGACTTTTATAAACTATTCCGTGTACTGATAGCCTGCACAAAGCCCACTGTGATGGTTTTCATATGTTAAATAGGTACAGATTTGGTCTGCTGAAACAGTCATATTAAATTCTCTGGTGGAATCTCTGCCTTTGCCATGAAGGTTATTAATTTTTCTTGCAGTCTGGCACAAACCCAGTTGGCTCTTGAAGACACAAAGACCCAATTGGCCACTACTCTTTTGACAGCAGCAGATGAAATTATTCAGCTAAGAGCAGTGTAAGAAAAATCTAATCTTGCAGCATTTGTGGCAGAAAGTCAGCGTGCAAAGACTGTCTTTCTTCTACCTGAATGGATGCTGTTTATTCTACTACACTGTCCTATGCTATAGAGAAAATATGTCTAGGTCCTTGACATCCTGGAGCTTTTTTCCTCTGCTTTCTAGGAAGAATTAGCACAAATCATTCCAAGTGAGAAGAAACTTTATTCTTGCTGAACTTATATCCTTTTCTCTTTAGGTTAGAGGAAGGGTTACTTTGAAGTGATCAGGTTGATAGCATTCAGTCTTGCAGATAAAATTAATGGAGCGAACCATATTTGAAATGTAGAGAACTGCAAACACAGATTTCCTGCTAAGGTGCTCTTGAAAATAGAAAACATTTTGGTCTCTCTGTATTAAGGTAAAGTTATTTATAAGGCTTTTCTTTTCAGACTGTTTTCCAAATCCTTTTGACTGTCTGCACAGAACTGGACATGGGTATTAGTAGTGCTGCCATCTCTGCTTTAAAAAAAATTTGTAATTTCTAAGTGTCTTGGTCACATCTGGAGAGTTAATCTGGATCAGTAATAGAGCAGCTGGGGGGACTTCCCATTCCGCTTCAGTGCAGTGGCCTTTAAAACTAATTTTCTGTTGTGGCTAGATCCATAGTTCTAGAAGCAGTTATAATTCCTCACTGTTACAAAATGTAGCCCTGTTTTTTTTATGGCTATGTTATCAGAAAAGAATGTGAAAGAGTTGTTGAGGTTCTAAATGCCTATCATTGCTTCTGGAATAATATTCATTAATGGATTTCACTTGTGGACTTTCCCTGGTAGGTGTTCGTCACTTCAGACTTTAACAGTTTGAATGGATATGTGGAAGATAGACCCATATTCCCCTAAAATATTTTTCTTTTTGATTTTTTTTTTTGGCTGAAAAGTAGCTCATATTAATATTTCAGTTCTTAGATGAAACCTGATCCCTGTTTTCCAGATGAAAGCAATTAGTAGAGAACAAAGCCTCTCACAAATTCCCTGTGTAGGTCTTAATGCACGCTGCATGGAAATTCATGTTGACATTTGTACTAATAACAGACAATAAAATATTCCTGTCTTTCTGTGAATTCAGGATTTCTGGAATCTCCACGTCCTTACTGTTCTTGTTCACCCTCAGTTTAGCTGACAACTCTGTCTTTGTGTCTTTTGCCTGGGTTCTGAACTTCTGATTGAAGCAATATCTGTGTTCTTTGAAACAGCTTTTCAAAATCGCAGGAGAGTTGGGCTAGGTGATCTTTAAGGGTCCCTTCCAACTCAAATGATTCAGATTTGCCTAGTCTTCACCTGCCTGTGACACCTAGGGCAGGTTTATCTATCTATCTTTTTATCTATTTATCTGTATCTGTTTATCTGTTTTACTGATATAGCAGTTTGCCAGGACTGTCCTTTGCTTTTGACTCTTCTTTCTTTTTGGAATAGCTGTTGATCTCATTTGTCTTGTCTGTAGTGTGTCTGTCTTGTATACTTAAATCATTTTTTTGCCAGACATCTCTTTCTCCTGGGCTGTTAGAGCAGATGTGTTCTAGGCTCAATGTAATTAACCTGTAGAGTCAGTGTAAGTTTTTGTTATATTGGGATATGCATTATAACAGGATTTAGCTTTTTGCTGCAGAATTATGAACAAAAATAGTTTTTTTTTTTAATAGTAATCAATATTTAATAATAATTGGAAGTTTTTCAGGGTCTCCCCTGAGAAACCTGTTGTTACATGCAGACTGAACAAAATCCTGTTAGTCCTATTATAAATTAAAGTTCACTCCTTGGATATTTGGAGTTTTGCCAAGGTATAATCAAACTGAGTGAAACCAGACAACTTGCTGAAGAAAATAAGGTCATGAGGACTTTTCTGGCTTCATCTGCTTTATAGAGGACTTACTATATAGGTTAGCAGAAAGAAGTTTTGATAAACGTGATTATAATTATTGACATTCTATATGATGCCTTAAATCAGTGACTTTAGGAGGTTGTATTTTCTCTGTCAGGGAGGACTCTTAAAAATAGAGAAAAAAAATGGGGAAAAGACATAAGTGGAGTTGTTCTTGCCTTGAATTTCTGTGTGAGTCACGCTTAAAGGAGTGGTGGAATGGGGAGGGTCCTGGTTACTACTGAATTGTTCTAAACTGGAGGTTAGGAGTGAGATGCCGTTATCCAAAGAGCGTTAGGCAAATATTTGACAGGAGTTCTCAAGCTGTTGTTTTTTCTCCTAGGAAAGTGGTTGAAGGTAACCATATTATAATAGTTGGAATGGTGGAATTTCAAACACTAAGGAATGGATTCTAGCCTTAACTGGAAATAAGAGTGGATATAAAGCACTGTTCTGTATCTGCAGCTTTTCCTAACTGGATTGGAAGGACAGTCGTGACAGATTTGCTGGCCTTATCACCTGTGGCCTTCTCAGTCCTGCCCCTTAAAGCTTTCCTGCAGCTTCTCCTGAGCAGGAAGCTTGCCAATTGATAGGCGTAATAACTTTCATCGGTTCAGACTGGAAAATCTCACCAGTGCTCTTTAGTAAAGAGAAGGGAGGCCTCCAAAATGAATAGAAAGCATTGGTATTTTTTTTTAGAAAGAGGAAAGCGACAGTAATATTTGTGCTAGGAGGGGAAGTGGAGGTGTTGAGATGCTTCCTAACATTATGTGAGAGTAAACAGTAGATGGTAAACCTGCAGATGTTTGAGAAACACTTCTTGGTTGGGGGGAGGAAGAGCAGAAGAGGAATCATTTACTTCTGATATTATTCAAATAACAGCATTAGTGATGTCTTCTGAGCAGAATAATCAAAGAAAAGTACCTGAAGACCTGATGTGAGAAAATAACTATCAGCTCCATTTTCTTTCCCAGAATTTCCTACAAGTTCTGACTCTAGATGAGTAAGAGTATGAGAAAGGAACCAAAGTTTTTCTTTCACCTCATGATCTTAGGTAGCTCAAGGACACCAGAACTTAGCCAGTCATTTCTCCTGTAATGTAGTGCAGTGTATCCAGTCTCCTGCCACAGGGCATCTTTACACTTGAAAGTGTACTTAAGAGTATTGGTTTTTTTTATGTTTTAATCTTATTGTATTTCAGCACAGAGTGTCCTTTTCTGTTCTCATTTGATAAGGGTTAATTGATAGATGGTTTGCGCTGTTGGTAGAAGGGCATCTCGTGACTGACTTTATTCCATGTGGTTAAGTCTAAAGGCTTCCCGTGCCCAGGAGGAGGACTCTCTGAGAAGGTTAGATCATCTGAATGACTGTGAGCAGCAGATTGAAAGGTTGCGGGATGAGCTTTCTATCCTGGATGCCCAGAAGTCTGTTTTGCAGAGCAGGTAGGGCCATTTTTGTTTGCAAGTCCTCTTTGCATACTGCACCATTAAGGGAAAGAAATTACTATTCTCATTTGTTTAACATCACAGCTTTTCAGTGATGCTGGAAGAGAAATATATGGTTTTTGTAGTTAAAAGTGTGTTTACCCAGAACAAAGTGAATAGCTTTATACATTTTTGGAAATTGCTTTATTTTATCAGTTAGGGTCTAGCCCATGAAGTACACTGACACAAATGCCTGCATGCTAAATCAGCCGCAGCTTTACTTCTTTGATTATTTTGGCCTTAAATCTCAGTGTCCCTGATGATAATTGAATTGATGTAAAGCTGCCAGTAGGCCAAGGCATCTGCTGGTGCTGAAGTGACTCTTGTTTTGTTACGTGTCTCCCCTAGGATTGCACGGAGCCGCTCTCCTTCCCCGAGGCGCATCAGGAGCAGGTCACCTAGTCCTCTTCCCCTCAGGAGCTGCTCACCTGGCCGAGCCAGGAGCACAAATGCTTCACGTCACGCCTTCCTGGTTGCTCGCTTTGGGGACATTTATTCTAAAGATCGCTTTGATGCAGAGAGAATTTTGAGGACGTACATCAGTGATATGGAGATGGTGCAGAGGATAATATACACCGCAGCAGTGGTAAGGAAAGAAAACATTTCTCATTTCATAAAATACTATGGCTGGATTGGATTGCGTTGTGTTTGTGAAGTACAAAAAAGAAAATTTCTCATTTTTCTTCTCCTTCCCTCCCACTTTTACATTAAACTTAGTTAATGTCCTTTTATGTCTATCTTGCCCCTGCATTAGAACAGGGTCAGTGATCTGCAGTACGTGTGCTAAGAAAGACTCATGAGAAAATTCGGAGTGGCTTTATAGGTAGATGATTCCTGCACTAAGCATCGCTGTTCCACGTAAATGAATACTTTTGGAAATATTACATTATACAGAGCTGAAAATGTTTCATGTCATGATTCCCTCTTGCCTGTAGCTATATGTTTTTCTAGTTTTATTGGGTCCCTTGAAATTACCTACATACCTCATGTTTACTGTGAGCTCAGCCTGAAGAAATTTGTTCTCATTGTTCTGTGTTTAATTTTCTCATCTAATGAAATTCACATAGTACATACCTGTGTCAGAGAGGTAGTGCATCTTTTACTGAGTGTGATCCCAAGCACATCTAGCTTACTGCAGTTTCTTTTTCGACAAGTGTCTTTACCCAGACATTCTTCCCAACCAACAAGAAGTATTGCTGTCTGGCAAGTTAGGCTGTAGCACCTAAATGCAGTTATTAAATTCTGCTCTTGATGTCTTGGAATGTATTTCTATTGTGTGTGTATGTGTGTCTGTGTATCCTACATGCAAGTGGAATGTTACCTGGAAAGCTTTTCAATCCCACCTTTGAAAAATAAATCACAACTTGATTTCGTCAGAGAAGTCCCCCCAGAAGAGGGATATTTTCAGCCATCACCTCTACAGCAGTGTTTTATCTTCCTCCTTAAAAGTATAACACCGTGTTAAAGTCATCCTTTCAGATTGACAAAAATCTGACCTTGAAGTCTCCTGGATTTAACTGGACGTTCTATATATTTCCAGGAGTCTTTCCATGCAGCAAAGATGGCCTACAGGCAGTTCAAAATGCGTGTAAGAAAGACATTATCTATAGGACATTCGGGGCCTGAGTCACTTGAAGACACCGTTATGGATTATATAGTTCGCCATGAGGATCTGTATGATGTTCAAGCCAGCGTCAATGTAAGTCAAGGGCAGCAGGGAAGGGGTGTGTTGATCTGTTTCAGTAGCTAATAAATTCACTGTGTCAACTAGAAATGCAGTGTACCCTGGAGCAGGAAGAGAAGTTTATTGCATGGATTTTATGTCTTGTAGCAGTTTATTTTCCAGAATAATATTGTTATGGCCTGGTTGTCAATTGTTTTATTTGCCTATGACTATAATATCTCTGTCAGAATAATAGTGTTGGTAAGATACAGTGTTACTGTATTAATCACATAAATATAAGGTGAATTTTATTATTTTTCTTAAGCTCTGTGCTGAAAAATGGTATCTCCCTCCTAATACCAATGTCAATGATGTAACTCTATTTCTGTTTCTCTAGCTTTCTGAAGCTAATATTTTCTGGAATAACCTAAGATAACAATTCTGAGAGCCATTTATACTGATTTTTAAGTGTAGAAAACTGAGAGTCATATTTCAGATGGATTTCCTTACTTTCCCACGAATAAAAGTAGTGGTGATCTCTAATTACTCAGTCATGTTTATTTTCAGGAAGTAATTCGCTCTATGAACATCAACCCAAAGATTTCATCCACACCAGAATGTGATTTTGCCGTCATCAGCAGTTTTATTCGAGAGCTATGCCGTGTGGCTTTTTCAATGCAGACACTCACTCCTCCTCTTGATGTTGCCTTTGGTATGGATGGTGAGTTCTTCAGTGAGACCAAGTAAGAACGCCCTATTTTCATTGAGACTCTTGTTATAAAAATCAAAGATGGAAAAAATCCATCAGATTGCACAGTCTGTTTCTTTCCTAACTAATTTGAAGGTTTAGGATTGATGAATGCTAATTTGGCACAAATATTCCTGGTCTGTGGTGAATTCCCTATGTTTTTAAAGTTTATAATGGTATAGAAATGCTGGGATATAGGCTAGCATTTATAGCTTATTCTTTAACGAGCAGCATAGCAACTTCCTGGATAAACTTTGATCTCTTGAGTTTATTAAATTTATCTTTTCAGAGGAAAATTATTGTTCTTCCTTTCCCTGCTTAGTCTCTGTCTGTGTCCAGTGTTTATAAAATGCCTGCACTGTTTCTCTAGTCCATTTGGTAAGTCATTTTTACTGACATCTGGCTGTTGGTGGCTGATACCAAGATCTATCAGCATCTGTACTGTGATTTTCAGGCTGTGGCTGATATATGACATATGGATTATAATATGCTCCTGTCTCTTCTAGTTTAGAGCTGAGAGAAAAAAGGAACATGCCTTTTAGAGATGGGATTTTTTTTAAAGAAAATACACACCATAACATAGTTTTTTTTTTTTTTTTTTTTCCATGGGGTTTGGGCTGATTGCTGTGTTGGCTGACAGGGTATTCCCAGGCCTTCAGGAAAGATAATGGGATTGATAGCTCAAGCAAAGCTGCTCTTGAAAGCAAGAAATGGTGCAGAAATAGGGAGGCTTCTGATAATAAAATAGAATGGAGCTGAAATGAGAGGAACTTGAGAGGCCAAGAAGAGAAATAAAAATAAAAGTAACCCTTTAACAGAGTACACAGTCATACATGACTAGAACTGTCCAAATACTGATCAGTTAGATATTTTATATCCAAAGCAACTGGCTGAACTAAGAAGGCAGCAATGCTAGAGTATAGTCTTCAGATGCTTTATCCACCTGCTTAATGTGTGTGGCCTTCAAAAAATGTGTATGTATTTCTGTGTGGGAGATGTGTGTGCGTGTGTATGAACATGTAAGCCTAAATCTATCTATCTACCTTTATAGGTAAATATGTGGCATAGATACATTTATGTATATAGCATAGGTGTGTGCTACATTGCTACAGAGCGAAATTTGTGGAAATTGAAATAGGTGTTAGGTGTGGTAGCATTAAAGAGCTTAGTTCAGGCCATAAAAGGTCTGAACAAACCACATTTTATCTTATAGCAGAATTTCTTGCTTATTTATGATGTTGTTCTATATGAGTTGCTACTGTATATACTTTAGTAATGTATATAAGCATTGCTATTTTCTGTTTCATTTTTTTGGTATTTGTTTTCAGTTTGAATATGCAAAACCAGGCATTTATTACTCAGCCAATTTTGCAGAGTTTGGGAGTTAATATATATCTGCTGCATTAATACAGCCCTTCCAAATAATTTTTAGGAAAGTCAATGTTTCATTATCATTATCTGAGGATTTTACTAGTAAAATTGCCTCTTGTGTCACATAATCTTGACCATAAATTGAGATCCTCGTATCCTGAATATTTCAGTAATATCCTTTATAAGGGTCTCATTTTGACAAGATATTTCAGGAAGATGTGATGACTGTGACTGTCAAAAAACTGCTCAGGAGATTTAATCTGTCAGTGGACCCAAGGGCCTTGACTTCTGTGGGGTATATATAAGTACATAGCCTCCCACCCATCTGAACTGTTCTACCAAGTCTGGCTTGCAAATGGATTTCTTTTATGGGTTCACTTAAAGAAAACTTATTTTTCTGATATGCAAATAATGTCAAGAAAGATGCTTATTAGCTATACTAATATTCTGCTTTTTATCAGCCTTGGTAAGTTGAAGCATCATATTACACTTACCCACTGATATTTCTTATGCACTGTGTTACTACAGGTATCATCGTAGTGTTGACTCAGATTACACAGCTGCCTTGGTGGCCTATCATGTATGGCCTGCTCTGATGGAAAATGATGTTGTGATCGTGAAGGGAGAAGCAGTCACAAAAAGAGGAGCTCTGGTACGTACTTTCCTCGAGGAATGTACTAAGAGAAGTCATTAGATTTAAACTCTATTTTAAAATGATCATGTTAAGGGAAGTAATTGGATTTAAGCTTATTTTTCAAATTTGAAAAGATGAATTCTTGATTGTTCCCCATGTGGCTGGAGTGGTGTATGTCAAATGTCAGATTTAAATTCTCATCCTGTGTTTAAGATGAATGGTTCAATTTACTTTAATAAATTGGTCATGGAATAAGAGTTGTGCTGCTGTTGACAGAGCCTTTTTTTTAGGAAGAAAATCCACTGTATTTAGTGTTTGTTCTGTGTTCTCACACCTTGTCCCAGCATGACAAGTCTGCTTGCAGAGTCTGCTTTTTGTAAATATTCTGTCTTAAAAGAGGTTTGCTAATCTCTTCTCTTGTAGTGGTCTCACAGGAGCAGAAGTAGAAGTCAGAATCGCAGCCGTAGTGTGAGTCCTCTTCTGTCTCACGTAAGCCTCAGCTGAATGCTGGTAGTCTAAAAAGCATCAGATATTTTAAACTCAGCAACACTAGGGACTTGTTGAATTTGATGTTGTACCCCTGGAGTTGCACTGAAGAGTAAAGTATGCAAATTTTCTCAGTGTTGATGGGTCCCCAGATGCCTTTCTTGGGTACAGATCTTTGGCACACCTGAATTCCCCATTCTGTTTGTCTTGCAGTTATCTCGAAGCCGTAGTCCTTCACCACAGAGAAGTGGAAGTCCAAGTAGGTGGCAATATTAGTTCTTAGTGATTCATGATTTTCACATTAAGACCTTGAAAGACTAAGCAAAGAGGTGAAATAATATGCTGAATGTCATTGACTCTTAAATACTTGTCCAAGTCTTGTTCTTAAAATGAGTAGCCCTTTCTCTGCGTATGTAAAGGGGCAGAAATTTCTGTGTCTGAAGATGGCTTACTTTTCAGTCTGCTCAGACCACTGGCACATGCTTTCCTTTTGCTGGTTGCCTTTGCTTTGGCCTGGTCTATAGTAAGTAAAACTTGTTCCCCTTTCCACAAGAGAGACAGTTATCTATCTGCATGCTGGTTGGCTCCATGCCTTTACAAACCCAAAGAGGTAGCTAAGTGGGGAGGGTGATGTGGGCGGATTTGAAGCAATGTGAATTTGCGCTCACCTTGAAGCCCAGACAATATAGAGATATAGGAAAAATGATTGTGCTGAAATGTGTATTTTTCTTCAACAGGGCATTAAGATAACTGGACAAGCTTCTGTGATTCTGTACATCCGGATCCATCAACATTGCTTGTGCCTTTTCCTTTTCAAGGAATACCTCAAATGTCACAATAATGTGAATGGCCGTGAACTCTAAATGGACTGTATTATGTTGCTTTTTTTTTCAGTGTGTTTTTATAACTCTAGAAGTCTTATTTATGACTGTAGACACTAATTCTGTCCTTCCAATTAAAAAAGTGTATGCCATATATGATCGTACTAACTTGGTGAGGATTACAGAGCACTGAGGTACCCGTGCTGTAATCTTCTGGAAGGATATGCAATAATTCTAGAATGGTTTCCCTAGATAACAAGTACTTCCATTTATCTTGATAGGATCTTATGATAAGCATAACTTAAATGGTGAATGTTGATGTTAGCTGTTATTTGAAAACAATTTAATTAGCTGGTGCTTATTTACAGTTTTAGAAAATGAGATGTGAAATTCTCATACACATCCTTTTAAATATCTCCTTTGTCAAATGAGTAACTATCTGGGATGCTGAGTCTTTACATAGAAACAAAAGGTTTGTCATAGTGATTCTGATACATAATTCAGCAAGTTGGCTGTTTCATTCCAGTCAATATTTGATTTTTCAAAGGAGTGTGCAGCTTTCCCTAGACTTATCTCTGCAGTTTTGGGTGTATAAACAATCAGAAGAAATAAGTCCTTTCTGCCTCCTGTTGCAATAGCCTGTGCACTGGAACATGACAGTTCATTAGTGTTCCTATAATAGCATGAACAAAAATATTTTTAATGATTCTGACATTATTTTGTTCTTAAAATTATGTTACATGAACAAATTCTGTGATTCCTTTCCAGAGATCTTGTACAGATTTATATATCCATGTTCCTTCTCCCTGCTTCTTGTGTGGTTTAAGACCTTGGCACAAAACTCTTTGGCACAGACTTCAGGCAGACTTTAGCATTGGTCCCCATGAGTCATGGATCAGCTGTACTCTTGTTTTACAAATACATTTTCATTGGAATTAGGCCTGTTAGGAACCAATGAGAGCAGAATGAAGTCTCATACATAAAAGACCATTCACAGAGTTTCCCTGAATGAGTGAAGGAGACACAAGTGAAAGGTGTGTGCATAAATATGTTGTACCTTATCTAGGAAGATCAAGAGCAAATGCAAAGTGGTATGTGTCCTCTTCTAAGAGCCTCCTGAGAGCCAAGGATCTGGGCTTGAGGTAAACCTGTATATTTCTGCACTGATCTCGTGATTCAAACCACCACAGCTGTGGAAGAAAATGAGCACCTGCAGATTGTGTGGCAACAGGATAATTAGGCATCCCAAGTATGATTTTGAGCAACAAAATGAAGAATTTCTCGAAACCTTTTTATTAGCAATGGCTAAAGAAATGCACTTTGTTTTGTTTTTAAATTAGAAAGTGTATTTTTGTCTTCAGTGTGTGTTGTTATTTTGAATTGAAGTAAGTTTCCCTTCCAACTGTGAGAAAATTAAGACGACATCAAAAGCATGTTTCTTCCTGACAAGCATGAGAGGCAGCGTAGTTCCAGACTTGCACACACCTGTGATCACAGTAGGAACTAGTGTTCCCAAAGACCTGAAAAAGGCTGTAAAAGAGAGATTGACACTGCTTGGTGGACCATCTCATCTTGTTCCACATGTACTGGATGAGCTAGCAGTCTCAAAAAAGAAAACTAGTGAAATAGCAGCTGATGAGTTGTTAATGTGAAAGTAGCTCTAGGGCTTATTTACATAATTTTTGTGTTTTTTTGCAGAGCAAACAATTTTTAGCAAAATAGAAAGTCAGTCTGCTGCATGGCAGCACTTCATTACAAACAATCGTTATTCTACTCAATTGCACTCAGCAGCCAGTTGTCTCTTTATAGGAATATACAGTACTTATTGCCTGGGCAGCTTATTTATAGACAATTAAATCCATAGGTCAGACAGGGGATTACTTTTGGTGTCAGGTTAGACATTAATAGCTCCTGTGCTTCTTTTTATACGCATGACAACAGTGCAGAGAATGCATACCAATAAAACTTACGTGGAATTAACCGTCAAATGTGAAAAAGTGTGTAAAAAAGGACTGCTGTAATAGCTTGCAAGACCCTATGACAGAACAGATTATCAATATCAAGTTGATTACTTGGTAACTTAATAAGAGCTTTTAAAATTATAAGATTTTTTTTTCTTTTCTGTCATTTGCAAGCCTGGATGATGCCACACTTGTAAATAGAGCGAAGTAGGAACAATACTAAAAGGATAGATATTAATAGGTGACAAATTTAGTTATTGAGGCTTAAGGCTAGATTTTGAACTTAATTTAAGCTTTTTGGAGATACGTTGATGAAACTGAATCTGCACAGGACATAAAAAAGCACCACCATTGGGTCTGCATATCAATGTAGGACACCACACGTGTTTGTATGGGGTTCTGAGATTGCTGAAGAACTTCTCCTGCACATGAGCTCTGTGAAGGCTGACGATGTCTGGCTCAGTACAAAGCTTAACTCTGATCTGTCTAAATATGTGAGTGTTTAATTACCCATTTCTTGGAAAATATGATATCATCATATTTTCTTCAGTGAAGTCTTCAGTGTTTGTAGCTGAATGACATAAGTGCAAACTAGCATGATGTTTGTGCAGAACTAGCAGTTACTGAGGACAAATGGCTCAACTAAATTTGCTGCTACACAACGAAGATTTAAATTCAGTATTTATCTTAGATTGGCTCTGTCAGTGTCCTCATAGGAGAAAGAAAGGTGGGACAAGGAGCTGGCGGAGCCCTCCTATTTAATTTGTGCGGTTGTGAGTTGTGCTGCTCATTCAGTCTTGAGGGAGGCTCTGAACAGGAGTGGTAGGACATAAGTTAAAGGAAGCGTACTCTACAGCCTCAAGATTGTAAACATGAAGACAAATTATCCAGATGCTCCCAGGAAAACATATGCCTGTCCTCCAGGGCTTGAGCCTTTAGGCTTCATTTTTATACTGCATGTGTGTATGAGAAAAAATTGTCATCCTGTAACAGTGCCATTGGAAATACTGTCCTTCATCTTCATGTAACCTTTATCAGTCACTTTTGATTAGTGTTAACTACACAGTGGTTTTCTTCTGCAGCATTAAGTAGTCTAGCATTGTATTAAAGCATTGAAAATTGGTTTGTTATGGCTTGCAGCTCTAATAGTGTGTGCCAGACTGAATGTTTTAAGTTTTAGGACTATACTGTATTTCTTTCAGTCATGCAGCATACTAATCAATTACACTAAAAAAGTTTGCTTTATGGTTGAAAGGTTGGAAACAGTATTCTGATAGCTTCAAATAGCACATGTGAGCAGTGCTGTCAGGCTTGTGCTGATCTGCAGGTGTGTTGTGTACATGGAAGCTGAACCTTTCACTCAACAGGCAGAGCACAAACAGAGCCCATCACACCGCTTTACTTTTAGAAGACCAAAGTGTGACACGAGTGAAGTGAGTGGTGTATTGAATTTTCAGTGGCTTTGAGAATACAACTGTTCTGCACTGTGGAAATACAGTTCTCAAAGAAATGTTAAGCATTTGAAAATGAAAATTTGAAAGTTCAGTCTTTCCAGTTAGAGGAATATACTCTATCACATATAGCAGACATAACTCTTAACTCTGTAAACTGTTTTCAGGACCTGCAGTGAAAGCCTGCCTATGTGTTGATGATACATGCACACACACACAACAGCGTGGATGTTGCTGTTGTTGTTGGTAGCAAGACTATCGTTTATTACTTGGAAGAATCACCCTCTGTTCACAGAAACCTTTTTGCCATATGAACTCTCATACAGTTTGTATCCCTTGTGGCTGACACAGTTGATACAAGATTAGCTTGATGATTTCTACAAGAAACAAGTATAATTTGGTCATGTATAGTCTACGTGACTATAAGCAGGTGCAGATAGAGCTGGACCAGTCTTCTATATAACAATACAACACATATTTTCATTTCCAATTTCTATGGCGTATTGCTTGACCTAAAAAGCCTGTGGTTTAAATGAAGTACTTTCTAAAGTTCATCAGCCATTAAAGCAATGAAATGTGTGTGAAACTTTAAATGTCACCATTTTGAGTTGATTAATACCAGTTAGTACCATATGTTTTTCTCACCCCAACTTAAATTCCAAGGATGACTGACTACAGTCAAAATAACAACTCGACTTCAGTTGTTCTGAATAAACAGTGTGTTTTAAACTGGTAGCTCACAGCTGTATTGTCAATTGGTTAGTTTGGTGGAGAACTAATAAAATGTAGATACGAATTTTATCACACTGGCAAGAGTGTACAAGCACTAAGAGAAGGTCATCTTTTACAATTTTTCCTGACGTTTGGCTTCATTGATAATGCTGAATCAGTAGTGTTGTGGAGCCACCAGTCTGAGCCTGAGATTCCCTCATGGCCATGTCCAGATCCACTGAGCGCAGGCTGTAGAAAGAAACTTGCTATGAACTTGTGCTCCTGTTTGATTCCTATTTTTTGTCAATGTCTATCTGATAGCTCCATAACCCACCACCACAGAATCATAGAATCCTTAGGGTTGGAAGACATCTAGTCCAACTCCCCTGCAGCAAACAGAGACACCTATGGATAGATCAGGTGCTCAGAACCCTGTCCAGCCTGACCTTGAATGTCTCCAGGAATGGGTCTTCCACCACCTCTCTGGGCAACCTGTGCCAGTGCCTCATCAGCCTCACTGTAAAAGAATTTTTCCTTATCTCCAGTCTAAATCGACCCTCTTTGCAAAGGAATAGGCTGTAGAGCATTTGACAGCTGGCCAGCATGGCAGCAGGAAGAGAAACCCTGCTTTAAAGACTGAAACACACAGCGGGGCTGTTCTGCCTTCAATGAGTAGCCAGCCTCTGGGAGCCAGCTAGAAGGAAAGGTGCTCCTGCATGCATCTCTTGCTTCTCCTTCCACAGGGAGCAATGAAAGATGCAGAAGCACTCAGAGTGGAGCTGGGTTTGTTGGAGGTCGGCATGGAGCAGAGTAAAACCCATAGGAAACCTTATCACAGCACTCAGCATGTGACAGAAGGCACGTCAGAGGAAAGTTTATGTGCTAACCCCAAGGGGCCAACTTGAGAAACGATCTGCATATAGATGTATTGGAGAAAGTCTTGGAGGCTGCAGGAAGGCTCCCAGCTGGGGAGCTGATGGAGCGGAGCACTTCCCACCAGATGGCACTATTGCCTCACGCACCGGCACAGCACCGCCCGGGCTGCCAAAAGAGGTTCTCAGGTACGTGTGTGAGTGTTGCAGCTCGGAGCAGTACCAACAGATGTGAAGCAGAGAGTTGGCTTGCTGAGTGATCGGATGCAGGTTGCTGCTGGGTAAGAATAGGATAACCCTGATACATGGCTGATGAACATCACTACCGATCTGTTATTCAAAGAAGCTGGCTTGGGCTCATACCGTTCTGGGTCGTTTTAAAAAGAAAGTAATGGGCTCTCCAAAGGAAATGGTGTTTATCTGATAATATTCAAACTGCTCTTTTCAAACAATCTGTGCTTAGCGTGCCTTCCTCCCCCCCTGAAAATCACATTGAAACTGTGTTTGGACTGCTTTTAATGTTTGTCCATTTCTGATTATTTCTTAACTATCTCAAGAAAAACGTCCAGTGTCCAAACTGTTATATTTTGAGAGACTGTTGAGCAGTGACGGCTGTCTGGCAAATTCTCTGTTCCTTCCCTGTGATCGGAAGAGGTGTTTGTCTGATAAATTTTGCAAAGTCTTTACATCAGCGGCTCACTCCCTGCCTTACAGCTGCACCTCCTGTTGGTCAGCTGGTAATCAGGGTCAGCTGTGCCCCCCAAGCCATCAGTGTGGTGCTGGAAGAAGCAGCACTGTATGGAGCCTGACTGCCACAGTAACTGCTTTGGATGATCGTGTTCTCAAACTGATGAGCTGCTGTTCAAAAAACAAGTTTGCTTTGTGCTTTGTGCCCTATCTCATTGCAGCGTTGTTTCAGAATTTCACTTCTCTGAAGCTTGGAAGTTTTCTTCTGATTCCCAGCCCAAATTTGCTCACTTCCAGGCTGTAGCTCTTTGTTCTTCTGCCAGCACTGCTCTTTATGTACAGAAGTCCTTGTTCCCGCCTTTGGTATTTATCCTACAGATGTGTTCTTGGAGACCAAGCTCACCTCTCAGTTTTTGTCTCTCCAGGCTTAAAAAACCAAATCTTTTCATCTCTTCTGAAGAAAGAGGCTCTTCACTCCCTTGATTACCCTGTTTGGCACCCCTGTGTATGTTTCTCTTTCAATCCATCTCTCTTGAGTACAGCTGACTAGGAATGGTGCACAAGGCCTAACAAGAGCTTTGGATCATGATGTTTATCATTCTCACTGTACTACTGTTGCATCTCCACAGGAAATGCCGCAAAGGATCTTATTTCTGAAGGACGATATTAATCTTTTCCAGCACACATTAATGTCTCAGTATGTGTGATCAATTATGAAGCTTTATTATCCTCATTTGTTACAAATTGATGATTCATTTCTTCCCTAGAATGTCAATCCATCAAAACAGTTTTTTTTGTGGGCTCTTGATTTTCTGCCTCTAAATGCCTTCCATATGGTTAGCACAGTTATTTTAGAAAATCAGAACTTGGGACACCCACTGCACGTCTAACATGGCAGTGGTGTTTGTGTCACTACAAACATGTTGAAATATAGGGTACTTATCAGTGGAGAGAAGGTACCTGTTAGCAGTAGCAGAATGAAATACTAGAAATTCCACATGAAAAGTACGTAATGCGTGCTGAATTGTTTTGCAACAAGAGCTAGAAGTCAAATCAATATATTCTATAAGATATCTAACTTCTTAACTCTGGAATGACTCACGACATGGCTCTAATTTCTTGAGAAATGCTTTTCCTCAGTCATATTTATCTGTCTTTTAAATTCCCCAAGGAATGTCGTGGCCATCTCTGCAGTACGTGTATGCTATTATAAACAAAACACCTCTATGAAAGCATTTGCTGCAACTCTCCTAGGTTTGTGCTGTTTCCTGCAAGTCCAAGGCCACTTGGAGCTTTGGGGGCTGTGTTCCCTTGGTCTGATGGTACTTCCCCCACTTAAGGATGGTGTGGTGCCATCACTTCATGTGCAAACTATGGAACAAGTAATAGCCAAGTAGGCAACATGAGTTCAGTAAACAAAGCCACCTAGGAGATGTTCCTGAACCAATGACAGGAGCTCTCCACAAGACAAGCTTTCACCCCAACTGCTGTCAAGGAGAATTCTCAGAATCTGAATAGATGGGCTCTTCTTAGGATTATTTTTTCAGCCCGGCCTTGTAATAATATGAGATAAATGAAGACTTTGACAAATGGTGAAAGTTGCCTGAGAGAAATTGTTTTTGGCAGCTGTTCTTTCTAGTTAAATTGTAGTCTAAAAAGCCTCAGTCTTTGGGAGCAATTAATAGAATGCCAGCATTAGATAAGCTGCAGATAATTCTTGGTGCCTGTGAACTGCTTCCTCCAATTAGCATGTGTAGTCAGCCAAATGCAACCATCATTTTGTGTGTCCCTCACTTCATGGGCAGGAGTGAGGAGCCGGACCTACGTCCCTCATCGCATGTGCGGAGCGAGGAGCTGGGCCTACGCCACCCTAACAACCCTGAATAACTCTTCTCCCAGCCTCCTCTGCCCCCCATGAAAAAACACCCATAATCAAATGTATAAACACTGGCAGCTTTCAGGCTTGAGTTTCTGAAGCTAATTTAAATGAACAGCAGACATTTTATGGGCTTTTCCAAGTGAACCTACAGGGGCTTATTTGCTAAAGTCTGACTTTCTGACAGCTCTCTACAAGGCTAATCAAAACCAGACTTACACCCATAGAAAGCAGACTAATATATATTCAGGCAGCTACAAAGAACCAGGCTAAATAGAGTAAGTCATAAACGATTACCATGGCAGCAATCATTCAATTGTGCACATTTACTGTGCTAGGTTTTTGGTACAATTGGTGCATTTGTTTTGTTCCCATTGTAAATGGAAAGTTGTGGTGGCGAGGAGCCGAGTAAACAGGACCTGTGACTGGAAAATGCTCCATATATAATACAGAGCTTGTAGCTAAAACATGGGGATGTTCCTCTGCCCGTGATGGGAAGGCTGAGCTGATGCCTGTCAAGGTGTGATAGGCCTGGTACCTCCAGAGAAGCTGCTGTGGGGCACAGCCTAGGGCAGGACAGAATGGACGGCACAGACCCCAGGACCAGTCTGGATTGACTGAGTTGTATTTCTTTTGTCTGTATTTTATCATTCTTCAAAACGTAGATCATGTTTCTGAAGTGTTCTTAGTGCTTTGGTTAGACACATTCTGGGTAAGATAGTGCTGGGAATACTGCTGAGACACGAAATAGTTAAAATGTTTTCAAGGAAATTTAACCACCAATCTCTGAAAGGAGACATTTTTCTCCTTCTAATTATCCCAGAGTGTTCCCATCGCATAATATCACCTCTCTCCATACAAGGATTTGTTCCTTTTCAGTTCCTGACATCTGGAAAAAATGTCTCCTTATCTCCTATGTGCATTTTCAAGTAAAATGTGAAAAGAGGTGCTGAGCTGATAAAGCAGGGATGTACCTCTGGGCTGGACCAGATGGTAAAGTGCTGCAAAGGAGAAGGTATTCTGCATGAAACAAAGAGGAACAGAAGGCACTCTGCAGGGTCAGGTCAGCCTGGAGAGATGAAGAAGTCCTGTGCACATCAGGGAGATGTTGGGCTGCTGAGCCATCCTCCAGCTTTTAACAAAGACATAGAGTTGGCTTGAATTTGGACAGATTTCAAGAAGGTTTGGACTGTGGTTTTTTCCTGTCTAATTTAGATATCAGTGTTTCCAGTTCCTCTTAAAGCACTGCATGACTGAAGTTCTTACCAGTTAGAAGTCAGCCAGCACTGATCATCACTTCAATAGTATGGTCCACCTGGTTTCCTTAAATGCATAAAGCTCAGATATTCCATTCTGAAGCCACAGTTTAGCAATTCTTTCATTTCCTTGGTGACCTTAGGGTTGATGAAGTTTGCTCTTGCCTAAAAAACTACATTATTTGCAATCACCTGTTGCAATTTCTCTAGAAGGGAGGTTTCAGCATCATATTCTGTCTGAGGAATGGTGCAGTGCCGTGTCTTCTGACAGCTCGTGGGCTGAGATTCTTCCAAATGCTGTGCTTGTGCAGAGGATGCCTATTGTGTTGGACTATGTGATCCCTCTCTTCTTCATAGGGTGTTTTGGGTGGATGTGAAACTGATAACAAATTGTTTTGGGTCTGCTCTTTGTAGTGACTTGCACTGAATGGAAGTTGAAAATCAACTTCATCTGTGTAGATAAGATTGGGATTTCTTTCTCCTGGGGCACTTTTTCAGGGCATTAGGATCTGGAGTTTTGATTCAGGGTCTCTTCAACTGAAATTTTGGTGGGATTTGTTCTTTGATATTATTCCCTTCCTTTTGGGTTGCTTTTCACCTTGTACAACGCCAGCACGCAGACATACGCCACCAGGCGCATGGACCAGGCACATTATTTGAAGTCACTTTTCACCATTCTCTGCAGAGCATTATCACTGAAATCATTTTATGTTTCTTTTTGTTGCAGCTATTTGATGTGTTTTCCAGATCTGGTATCTCCCAGCACAATCCATTACAGCATAATAACTTGCTTTTAGAAGAGTGTATGATTATCTTGCTTTAAGGGTATAGAAATGTCTTTTATTCCTGTTTTTATGAGTAATATCCACTTTTGGCATGAGAACACCCACTCAGCATAAATCAAATGCTTTTAGATACTTAGGCTTTTCATCATTTTTAAAGATGTAGATGTGTTTACATTTTCTGAAACCACCTTTAAAGTCTTTTCGGACGGATCTTTTATTCTGCAATGTGTTTTGGCTTTCGTTGTAATCTTTCAGTCTGTCCAGTTTTATAAGTGTTATGGAGATGCAGAAATGGGAATTTCTGCTTCTTTGTGTCACTTTTATAAACAGACAAGGTGATGGTAATAGCTAACTGAAAAACATCAGATTTCAGTAGGATTTTTTACAAGAATAAGAAGCAGACAAAGGGAATCTTCTTGCTTGATTGCATTAACTTTTAAGCATTTTAGTGGTGGTTGCTGGAATAAAATGCAACTCTTTTGTAAGATGTGACAATTAATTTTTTAGCACCCCATTATAAAAGATTCTCTATTCGAGTTGATTTGCTGCCTGACCGCTGGAGCCTTCTTGCCACCGGGAGAGCCCAGGGCTGTGTAGAGACCAGTAGGCATTTCTACAGCTGCATGCACAGCTTTCTATCATTCAGGCTCATGGGCTGCAAGAATTCTTGTTTAATAAGAGAAAAAACATTTTCTGGCAATGTTTACAGAGTGGCACTCAGTGTATCAACGGTTTCATTTCCAAAAGTTTGGCTGGGTGGAACAACCATGAAAGCATGGGTATATTATGAATATATTCCACTTGCTTGTGCATCTGGCTACACAGAGGACCCCCCAATTTCTGTTCTTTCTTTTTTTTGTTTTTTGTGAGAGAGAGAGAAAAAAGGGCCACCTTAGCTATTTTCATATAGAAAATCATCAAATCAATCTTTACAAGTATCTTTACAATCAAAACAAATACTTTTGCCTATGCACTGGTATTAATGATGAGTATTCAAGTTCTGTGGACAACTCGAGAAAGTATTTCTTTTGGAAAACAAATTCCTTGGCAATTGATGGCATGGCACAAGGTATGAATACATGTCTTAAAACCAATCATGATGAAAAAAGGCAATAATACGTCACTTGGAGAGGGCAGGCTCATTAGTGAAAGAGGAGGTATCGTAATTAACGAGATCAGCTTGATAAAACCAGCAGTCTCAAGGTCTGGATTTAACCATTCCTTTACCCAGGTAATTCTCCTGGGAAACCCTGGTCCTGCAAGAAGAGGGTGCAGCCACTTGAGTCAAATGTGAAAGAGTTTGCCCCTTCTCAGCAATAAAAAGAAATTATTTGTATCTCTTGAAAGAAAAGCTGAGATTTGGTGTAAGCTTTTTCATTAGTATGTCAATAGTACTCTGCTATCATGCCAAACCTGAATGAGACCATGAAAATCCAAACTCACTCTTCTTGAAGATGATGCTGGCAGTCCTCATCAGTGCCTCTGACTATTTGTGGCAATGCAAACGCTGCTTTGGCCTCTGCAGACCACAGCCTTGTGAAGACCTAATAGCTGAATTTCTAACTGCACCTCTCGTAAAGGTGTTGTTATGGAATAGTAACAGTAAGTGAGTCGTCTTCTGGACGTTGACCATCCAAGTACATTATTTTTGGACTCTGTTTCTCTCTGGACGTATCCCAGATGTGTTCCTTGCTGCTTGGCAGCAGATAACTCTGTGATAATAATAGCAAAATTCCAGTTACTGATGGTGCACAGCGGCTTTCCCATACACAACAATACCCAGCTTGAAAGGAAGGGGACCCAGGTACATTTTTTGTTTGCTGTCTCACAAGGAGGATTGCCTTACCCACACTTCCTTAAGAGGAAGAAAAGACAAAGCGATACGCACACAGAATGTGTATTTGCTACCGATTGCCAGCAGATAAAAGCAAGATGCTGGTTTCATTACTGCTACACTTTTATACTATTTAAACCTGGGTAGTATGCCAAAATTCTCTCTCCCTCTTTAAATAAAGTATATGGAGGGGAAAATTGAAGTTTTCTGCTGAGTTATTTCTTGCCAAGCCCTTTCAGCTGCAGGATATAGTGAAGGCCAAACTCTCTGAAGCGTATTAAGACTGTCAGAATAATCAAGAGGAGTTGCACTGTGGTAAAGTTATGAATCTATGCTACAGCACCATTGTGTGCTGGATATTTATATTCATATGTATGTTTATTATGCCAGGGTACTGTGGCATAGCACTGTATTTTCTTTCAAACGCGATTGGTCTTGACTGCTGTATGAGTGTATACACACACACACTACTTAGTTTAGTTCTTTGAAGGCAGCATCTGTTCATAGTGAGATGGCAGTAGGCAGATGTTCTAAAGCTGGGTTTAACTGTAGCATAAATCGAGATTTCAACAATTCCTTGATATTTGGATATGGCACATTTGAAACACCATGCATTTTGAATTTAAGAAAGGCAGAGGTATAACCACTTTCATTTTAACTCAGATTTTAGCCCCAGTAGCATTCTTTTTAAAACACTGGTGAAATCCTTTCTCAGGGATTACATTCTTTGGTACGCCCACAGTTCCCACTGGAATGGGGGGTTGTGATTTGTGTCATTTGTTCAGGGCTGCAGTTGTGTAGGCTCTCTCTGCCTTGGCTGGTAATGCATAATGCACCAGTGTCCTTACAGTAGTTCCCATCAGCATTTATAGGGAGATTTTTCTTTACCAGAAGTTATTTTCTTTACCAGAAGTTATAGAAGACATGATTTTTTCCTCAAATAAAACATACAACAAAGCTCACTGCCAAATCAGCTTTTATGGCAATCATTTTAAAGGTTCTTTTTACAGTAAAACTTGTCAGGAAATGCTTGCTTGAGCCAGAATGTCCAACCTACATTGTTTGGTCTTACACCACAGGAGGGGATTGAAGGGGACAAGACAAGATGTACAGTGGTCACAGGAGGATGCTGTCTATATTACATCACCTTGGCTCACCCAGCACAGTCCTGGAGAGAAGCACATCCCAGGCTGTGATGTGATGCAGATCGGCAGCTCCTTCTGCAGGCAGTCTGCTGGCAAAGGGTCTGCTCTGGCCCAAGGAGACCGTGGGCTCTCCTCTGTAGTGAAGCAGGGCCAAAAAGCCTACCCTCTCTTTATCGTGAGTTTATGACACTCTTGGCTTGTGAGGTTTAGCTCAAACAGCAAGACCTGGCAAAGGATGGTTGGATTGTACAGCTGCTGGGCTTTTCCAGGATTACAAAGCTGTGTAAGTCTGTGCAGTTTTATACTGTATATATACACAGATATACGCATGGTGGGATTCAGCTGTGCATGGGCTCCAAAGCAACATTTCATCTCTGATTAATAATTATTCATCTGATATAGGCAGATGAAGGAAACGACCCCCTCCCAAACAAACCCTGGTTGGTTTTCAAGCTGGGAGACAATTTGTCCATAGTTAAACAGAAGATATTTATAGAGACATTAGCCGAGTGTGCAAAATACTTCAGAAGTTTGTTTAGAACTGATTGAAATCAGCTGTTACTGAACCAAGAAACAGCCACACAAAATAAGCCTGAGGCTCTCTGCTGACTGTTAGCTCAGTGCTTTCTCCTTCCAGCAAATTCAGGGCAGTAATACCAGTCTCCTGGCACTCACTGGTGGGTCTTGATAATTCAAGGATTAAACACAGAGCTGAAAAGGAGCGATCTCTGTGGGTTTAACGAAGAACTGCTCCATCACTTATAATTACATATATTCAGATATTGCTGTGTTTGAGAAATCAAACACTGAAGCATCAGAAGAACCAGAGCATGCCCCAGGCAGGAACCCTTTTTCTTGCAGCTCGTAAACCCAGACAGAAGTGCATGAACCAGACTGCTTATCCTCACCCAGACACGTTAGGTGCCCTGCACAGCTGCATTTGGTTTTGCTTTTGCAGCCCTTTCTCTACCTCTCAGCAAGTTGTGGGTGCAAGTACAACAGTGTGTTTTGTGCAAGACGAGGGAGTAGAGCAAAAAATGTCATTAGGGTAATGAATGGAACGTGTCTTGTGTGGAAAAGAGCTTTTCAGATGATGCACTGCTTACTGAAGACAGCTGAGCTCCACTGGTGCCCTTCCTCCAGGCCATTTCTGGAGTATGGAGTTAAACAGAAGCATTGTTTTGACTCCTATGTAATATTGATGAAGATCATTGACTTCAGGGAATTAATCACCAGGCGTCAAGTTAGCAAAATCTTCTTTTTTATTCCTTTTTCATTTTTCCTTCTCTTCCTTCTTTTTTTTTTTGTTTTCTTTCTCTTTTTCTCATTTCTCCCTTTTTCTTTTTTTCCTTTTTTTTTTCCCTTACACTTAAATATTTTCTATTAGTTAAATAGCATATTAAACTTGCCAGTACTCTAATACCCAAGTATATCCCTCTTACAGCACCCTTCTAAACTCATAAAGAACAAAGGAGAATAAGGAAGAGATAGCAGTGACATGCCCACAGCAGAGCCAGGTAGCTGCAGCCTCCTTTAATACCTGAGCAGCTCAGAGCTATGCTCTTCCTTGGCATATTCTGTACATCAGAAGGAACGTCACAGCCTCAGCCTCTACTGAGAGTGTCTGTATGGTTCTGTCTCTGACAGCGGCTGGATTCCCAGAGACATACTTCCTTGATGAATAGCATGCAAAACACATTCATAACAAAAAAATACCAGATTTCGATGTAAGGCACTTGAGCATGGGGTAAGAAGGAAAACCTCCCTGTATTTAATCTGGAAGTCTGAAGTTTATTGCTGATATTGACACAGATGCCACAGAGCTGGAACCACTACACATCTGGGGAGGAAGAGGTTCAATCTCCCTTTCAGTTTTGTGCTGGAAACATGGTCAGAGAAGACTGCCTGACAGCACGCATAAATCAGTGTGTCGTCCACAGGAAAGAAGGAGATAGCTGGAACGAAGCATAAATAATGTAATACTAAGATGGAGAGATTGTTTCATACTTTTTTTCAGAGGACTGCGGTGAATGATTTGCTGGAAAAATTCTCAGAGAGCTGCTCTGAGTGCTCTGTTACGAATGCTCTCTTCACCTCCACGTGCAAGGGTAGATTAGCAGGATTCCCTGCAGCCACAGACAGAGGCAAGGGAGGAGCAGGAGACAGAAGGCCACGCAGAGATCTTTTGATATATTTTGCCCTATCTTTGGCTGGGGGAGTGAAGGAACAAAGACTTTTTGGTGTCAGCAACATGAATAAAAAAGATCTTATCTTTTCCATAAACATTCCAAATTATAAGGACGAAGAAGTATGCTACTTTTCATTCATGTGTCTTCTCCATAAGAATCTTCCCATGCCTTACTTTTGACAAGAACTTAAATTTGCTGAGTTAGAACGCTGCTAAACATATTCCTTCCCAGCACTTTTCTTCCCTGGGTGGGAGCTCTGTCCCTCCTCTACTCTGAGTTTTCTAAATCACTGAAGCCTATTAAAATGCCAAACATCTACACAAACCAGAGAAGGCATGGAAGATCCTCGTGGAGGTACAGCATCAATTCATGAGGAGTTCTGTTGCTCTCGGTCTCTGCTTCCTGTTTTCACTGAGGTGATTTTCTGCTGTATTTGCCAGAAAATACACTTGCCAGAAAACACCAGAGGAGCTGGGAGAAATTTCTTGTTCTACAAATAGTGTCAAGACACGGAAGGACCAATTCTCCACAAGCCCACCTGTTCTTTTGAGAAACCTACTGAGTCTTTTCCTCTTGCAAAATCCACTTCAGTTCTTGCCAAGGCTGTCTGGCTGCTTCTGCTCACGACTAAGCCACTGTGTGGCTCTAAAATCACAGTGCTTCAGCTTTCTGGGCAGGTTGCAAATTGTCCCTTTGTACCCCTGAAGACTGAGAGCCCTCATAAGGAAGGAGGCTCTGTCCTGAATATCAGACTGCCCCAAGCAAGCTGTTCCAATAGCAGTGTACACACAGACGCCTCTCATGGGTGGCTTCATTATTTAAATGTGGGGCCCTAGGTGTTGTTGTACCAGTCCACCATTCTCTCAAGGTTTTTTTTTTTTGTTCTCATGTCATAGTGCTGCCCACAGGCCATATGTGATAGCATCTGGGTGCAATATTAGAAGCTTTGAGGCAGAAGAAAATCAAGACAGGAGAGGTCGTGTCGGATTTCCCAAATTACAGAAATGTTTTTGCTCATTCTGGTGACCAGACAAATGCTCTCCCATTTTCACTAAGTGCATGCAGCTTTTCCAGGATCCTGTTAAAATCCCATATGAGCTTTCTATCATGGTATAACACTACAAAGATGTGCACATCCATATGACTGGAGATTTGGCCAGTTCTGTGTAGTCTCATTTTGCTTTTATTGCTGGAAATTCCCCCCTTGCTGATAATATTTCTCTGATTTTTTTTTTTTTTTGAGGAATAATAATTTAAATGTAATACAAGATAGAGAGGCCTATCGTGTAACAGCTGGTTGATATTCAAAAGTGATCTGTGTCCTATGACCTGCTGTGACCACAGACTTTTCTACTGACACAACTCCTGTGCTGTAGGCTTTCCTCTGTCTTCCAAACTGGCTTTGAAATGTAGTTCATTGCCTGTTGCCTGTTTTCTCTCTTGTTGTTCCTCTCTTGATGATGTAACACCTTGTTAATGCTCAACCCCTAAATCCATACGCTTCATATTTGGGAGCAGCTTTTCCTGTATCCTTACACTGGCCTGAGGACACTTGCTGAGGCTACAGCTGACCTCTATTGTCAACATATTTCCAGAAAATGAAACAGTGCTTTCTGTCTTAACACCAAGAGGCTACAGCTGTCTTCAGCTTCACATTGGGACACTGTCATGATAAGAAAATAAGTGCATGTGGAGTTACTTAGTGGTGTCTATCCCTCTGCATCACTGAGGGCTTTTATGATTATGAAAGTCTTCAGTTTGGTATTTGGGGAGCAGTTTAAGCAGAAAACAGTCATATCTGATGCAACCGTGGTCACTCTGGTCTCCCTCTCCAGCGGTGATATGGTTTATATAAGACAGTGACCATAATTCTGATGATGAACTTATTTGGGGTGGTTTCTAAGCTTGTGTTGACAGTACTGTTCTTTCCTGAATAATGAACAATGACTATACTTTGTATTAATTAGCTTGGAGATACGAGGCCACAGCTAATAATTCTGCTCTCCCTAGGCTTTGTTTTCTTTAGAAAACTGCTTCAAGATTGCTTGGTACTCTTGTTTGATTTTTGGCCAGACTCCAGCTAAACCAAGTCTAGAAGCTACACTAATTAAACCAGTCCTTACTGAGAGCTGCCAGGCTATGAGGCATATCTATGTTTTCAACTCTGAACTTCCTTCCTGAGAACATGATATGTTTTAATGAAAAATAACATGATATCTTCAGCATTTTTTTTCTCCTCATGAACCACTAAGATAAGGTCCATTGCATATGTTGTGTATCAGAGAAGAGCAGTAAAGAGAAAACCAGAACATTCCAGTCAGCCTCTTTCACTTTGACAATTTCTTTATTTCTTTAGCAAAGGGGAGAAAATAACTGACATTAGCTGCAGGCCCTGCCAAAATAGACATTTGTTTTCCATTAGCTGCACATACCCTTTCTTAAGGGCTTACTGTGAACTGAGACGCAGCTCTGGGCATAGATCTGGTTTATGTATAGAATTTTTGATAAGGAGAAGTAAACCTCGCACTCAGAAGTTTACTGTCTCCTTCTCTAATTGTACATCCATTATCTCTGCTTAGCACCCGAGGGCTTTGAATCTGTCCCACCCAGGAAGAGGTGTGCCTGAAGAGAAGACAGGGAGTTAGGTGGCATTAGGCCTTCGGGAGTCCTGCATCACTCATTTAAGAATAATAAGCTGTTTAAACCTGTGATATCATTCCCAAAGCTGAAAGATGTAGTCCATAGGGGCTCTGGTGGATGCTGTAGAGAAAAGGATAATTCCTTGGTTGATCTGCTCAGTAATCTACAGCAAGTGGAACAAAAACAGTGTTCCAGACACTCTTTATTTTTAGCTGAAGTGTTAACTGGAAGCAATTCTTTGGCCAATCTATTACCAGAAACCTATGGTGTGTACAAGTAATAATTCCTTTTGGAACAAGATGGACTAAGCTGCATATAGCCATATGGATACCAGAGGGCTTAAGAAACTGCTGTTATTTGTACTTTCATATTGAAAAAAAAGCATTGTGAATAAAACTCACCCCAGATTTTAGCAACTGCACTTTCTGTGGTGCTGAGCAACATGAGTGCCACGGGCGGATCACTGTACCTGAAAAATAAGACTATTGATTCTCTGGGTAGCCTGAAGCCCAGTATAGCGAGCAAGAAGAGGGAGCAAAATGCAGCAGTTCATCACCACTGTAACCCCTGAATGACGGCAAATTGCTGCAAAGCTGAAACTTCAAAATATCTTGTTGGTCCATAGACTGTGTCCAGTTCCCTATCATGAAGGGCTGCAAACAGGGAACATACTTGGCAGGGTGTTCTGCTTTGATGATATCCCCAAACTGGAGGCTAGCAACTGAGGCCAGCTCTATCAGACACGGGCAGCAGAGCAAGTTTAGGAATGTGTGTTGTGTTCTTTCCACGGGGTCTACAGAGATTTTAGTCTTGCACTGGGAGGATGTACATTTAAAAACAAGCCTACAGCTGAAGGGCGTTGGGAGATTGTCTTAGAAATGTGCCATGCAGAAAGGATTGGAGAGGGTGTGAGCACAGCAAGAAATGCCCCACTGCTTTTGGCAGAGGCATGCTAAATGTGCTAAATGCTAAATGTCTTCCAGTCGTACACAACGGAAACTGGTAAGATATGAATGATCTTTGAGATAAGAACTGAAATAGGGAAATCTTCATCTATAAAAGAGAAAGCTTCAGCAAGTGGTAGCTCGGGTTTCTTTTTGGCTGCACAGTTTGATAACAGAAATGTTGTCCTGTTGAGGGTCTTTAGTGTTTATAAAGGTTTGATGAGGCTGATATTTGACATCTCGTGCCACGTGTGGTATAGAAAATGGGATAATGAAATTGGGATATCGTAGTGGCTCCCAAAGCAAGAGAGATTCCACCGCAGATGATATTTTGATGACTCCTCATTATTTGTTTGACTGTTTTTAATTCATTATTGTAGATAATCATTTACAGTCCAAAAACAAATTAGACATTCCCTCACAAATCTTACAACCTGGAATTAAATTGCTATTTTCCTAACCTGATTGTATCTTTTTCTTTTCTGTTGTGATGTGTGCTTGTTCCCTTATTTGGCTGGTCTGGCAGTGGACTTCTTATTGGTTTCCTGTTCCCTCGGTCTGGAGTTCACTATGATGTTTCCTGCATATGCAGGAGCAATCTCCAGCATCTCAGTACAGGGAACCAATCTGGGGAGCATAAATCCAAACTGTCCTCTATGGGGAATTTAGTCCCATGAAACAATGTGGAGGACGTCTAAGAAAACTGTGGTTCTCATGGCAAGACATATGGAGAGGGAAGATCTCCTTATTTATTTAAGATTTAGAGACAAGATCTGACAAGAATAACTTGACATAAATGCCTTGGATATGCCTAGTTGTTCAAAAGCAGTTGAAAAGATGTTCGCTAAACAATGGCAAATACTTTTTTTGGGGATCCAAACAAGAACAAATTCTCCCCCTTTTTAATGAAAGGGAGTATATAAAGGAATATTCTGTTTTCTGTATTTGGTTATATAATTACTGCCAAAATAGGCAATGGATACATTTTTTTAGCATCTGACTACTTTCAGCTTAAGGAATTTTATTTTTTCTTTCAATGGGATTTTTTTGTTTAAATGATATATATAGATTTTTTTTTCTTCTGCATTCAGTAGCAAAAACCTTCTACGGCTTTCCATGGCAGTAACTGAGATAAGATGGTCCAAATGAGTTCATGAAGTTTTTAATCTATGCTTTCTCTCTCTTTTTTTTTTTTTTTTAATCTTCTAGGCACATATGTTCCCTTTCCTAAAATACATTTCTTTTGAATAACTTATGCCAACTGAACTTCTGGCCAAAAGGAAGATAGCAAAGACTGTTTCAAGACTTTCACTTTTTTTTTTAAAACTTAAATCTTGCATTAAGACCATAGAAAGATGCTTATTGTACTGTGTTAGTGACTGTGGAGACTTCATTTCTACAAACTTGAGTTTAACTCAAGCGTTTGTTTAACTCAGCCTTCAGTTGCAACCGTACACCCACAAGGTGTCAATTCACCATCATCCTGAGAGCACCTGGGAAGGTCTGGTGTTTGCACTGTGTGCCCTCTCTGCAAGTGTGCTCCTGGCTGCCGCCCACAGCTGAGGACTGTCCCATGGGTGACACTGCATGTTGTGGCAGACTTTCAAAGAGGTGTGTGGTATGCCCCAAGGAACTGGGTCTCCCCTCCATGTGTTGTAAGTTCTGAAGAGTGTCTCAGTGTGACAAGGTCACTTTTTGGTCCTCACAGCCTTTAAAGGCCACATCACAACGTAGACTGTCCTCCGCTGAGCTATCTGGCCCAGACTCTTTTCACCTGGAGGTTCTCGAAGCCCGATAGACTCAGAGGAGTTCCAGTTGGTCCCACTGCAGTGGAGGTCTGTCTATAGGAGTGTAGTCCAGGAATGGGGCCTTAGCTCACCCTTTGCCCTCGTTTCTCTTGGCCAGCAGAGAAGGTGCAGCTTCCTGTGAACTTGTCTGTCCAACTGTATAGACATAACCTCAGTGTTTAAATTTGCGTCTAATCTGAGCTGGCACTGATGAACAAGTGTGCCTTGTGTGAAAATATGTTCTAGCTCAGAGCTCTCTGAGCACTGTGTCCCAGCTTCAGTGTGCTGTGCCAACTGTTTGCTATGAGCCCCATCATGGGGCTGGCCTTCATGCTACACTTCCCTGTCCTGGTGGAGCAGATGATCTGGGCTCACATCTTGCCAGCAGCCTCTGGCCCCCAGAGATGCTTTCCTTTGACAGAATAAAAAAAGGGTTTTATAGCAGTCAGCAGCTAGGCATTTCTGTGTTTTAAATCTTGGCTCTGTTCCCTCAGGTGAGTGTTCTATGCTGAGATGTGTTATACCCTTACCACCTACAGACTGCAGGAGTTTGACTCATCTGCTCTCAGCTGCTGTGTGGGCAGGGGATCTTTGGGTCCAAGGGCCATCAGGTAGTTCATGTAGGAAGCAAGGAGCCTCTGAGAGGCTGGGGAAAGACCTGGAAGACAGGGAATCTGGTTTGGAATTCAGAAGAGCAGGGAGATGGCCTCTGACTCTTTGGCTTCAGATCCCTGCCCCTCCTCCCTCACCTGGTCGTACATGCAAGGATGCTGGTCAGATTGCACAGGCATGAGGTGTCCTTAGCACAGCTTATTTGAGTGATAGGCAGAGAGGAGTCTCAAGGGCTCAAGGTGACTGCTGGCTCAGTCTGATTTCAGAAAAGCCAGCATTAACTTTTTTGCTCTTTCCGAAACAACACCTCATTTTGGCAGGAAATAACCAAATTCTGAGTCTTCTTTACAATTTGGAAAGACAACTTAAAAGATTACTAGAATTTCTGACAAAATAGAAGTATTATTCCTCATGCTACCAGACTGCCCTGAGAATATTTAACCGCACTGTTGGTTTACTCTTTGAAATTAATGGCTGTGACAGAACTAACTTCCTGTTTAGTGTTCCAGACATAGACCATTTAACATGGTATGTTGGGGTTACTGTGGCAGTCATTGATCTACAAGGATGAGGAGCCAGTTTTCCTTTATTCACCTGTCACCACTGAAGCAACCTCATGAACTGTAATTCCTCTACAGGTATAAGCTCACTTGCACTTAATGGAATTGTTTTAGCTTAATAATTTAATTATTATTTTTTAAACAGTGAAAAAGGAACATACTCATGATTGACAGCTGCAGCAGTTCTGGGACCAAGTCTCTACAGCCAGTTTTCAACACCTGAAATTACTGATGACTGACGGAGACATCCCACCTCCAAACGTTGCCCATTACCAGCCATCTCCTTTTGCTTGGATCTCCCTAACTCTGAGCAGTGCTACAAGAAAGAGAGCCTTGATCCAGCAAGCAGCTGTAGCACCTTGGGAAATCACTCAGCACATAGCCATGCACCAGAGAGATCTAATTAACATAATGATAGGGGCTATAAGAGGCAGCTGCCAACAGGGAACCCAAAAGAAAAGTAGTTTGAAGGGTGGAGTTGTATGTTTGTCTGCCTGGTTGCTTACACCTTCTGAGGGAAATTGGTATTTTTGGGGAAATCTGGAGTGACAAACTACTTAGAAGAAGCGTGGAGGCGAGCATGGAGACCATGAAAGCAGAACTGCCTTGTTAGAGGTAAGTGTGTACTGCTTAAATTCCTTTCTGAGAGAGAATAGGACCAATGGGTCTGAGGTGGAAAGCAGCTGCAGGCCCAGGAAAATGATGACTTGGGGGTATCTTGCTGTGGGGTAGGAGGTTGGTTCCAGGTCTGGTTATGGATATAGATATGTAGGGAGTTCTATGAGTTCCAGAAATAATTCTTCTGTACTGTGGGAAATAACTAAAGAATGGTGAGAGAAAGGGAGTACTGAGGGTACTGGTGATCACTACAAAGTGAAGAAGTGTTATCAACATCAGGTTGTGAAGCTTTGGCCTCTTTGTTTGTTCAGAGTTTACAGCGGTAGCACCAATAAGGGGACAAAGAGGATTTGTTACTGTGCACTATCCAGACCAGAGCTAGTTATGAATTGATATTGACTTTCTTCCTTGTGCTGCAACTTTAGTGAGGGTGAAATCTGTGGACAGTACTTTAATCTTTAAGAATCATTTCAATTATTAATTAAAGTAGGGAAAAGTGAATATCTGCACAGGTCTAAAAAAAACCACTGAATCTGTCCAAGTGCTGTATCTGTTTTGACATCAGCATATACTTATGCTGGCAGCTGAGCTTGCTGTTAAATGTGAGATCAAAGGAATGCAGTTATGTTTGGGTAAGAGTGTGACGAGAGACTCAGAAGTACTGTGTAATACAGAGGGTTGCCTACATCTAGGAACTGCGATTGATCACAAAGCCAGGAACAGCAACAAAAATAAGAATATCTGCTGAAATGTATGAATATGATGAGCATCTGAAATCTTGTAACACCTGTACAGCAGCTGGTAAGAAGTTAGATTTGCAGTGCTTTCATTGTGTCTACCTGACAATGGCAATCAGACCACTTGCTAAGCTGTGGCAGCATTTCCAGGGCAGTGGTCAAGATGAGAGCTTATTAATTTTTTTTTTAAGCATGCTGAGATTTTTGTTGTCATCTTCTCTTCCTATTGCACCCTTGGACTACTACCATTTATTGCACTGTCTCTTTATTTCTTCCTTCATACTGTGCTCCTGTTGAAGTCTTACTAGTATTTGAATAAGCGGCCTGAAAATGACCCTAAAAGTGCAGTAACTTCTCTTACATCAGTCATCCAAGACTGAAAATGAGTCTCTAACATGAGAAACTGTTGTTACAAATCAAGATCCTTAGTTCTTGAAGAAGCATTCTTCACTTCAAGCTTGTACACCGTGGCCTCTCAGCAAGGGTCAAGATCCCATGTAAGTGCTGAGGTTTGTAACAGGTTGCTGTGAACGGTTGGATCACTGGGGAAGTCTGAGGGTGTCAGCATCTCTAAAAGTCTACAGACACATTAGCTATTGCAGGCAAATAGTGAAGGAAGAGAGAAATCATCCTGTTGAGATTTACATTTCTGAGTTCATTGTTCTATGACTGCTCGTGCCCTCAAACAAGGCTAACAGTAATACCCTATGCGCTGCCTGTGAACACTGTGATCATGAACAGGATGGTCTGTCTTGCATCTGGAACCTGGAGATGTGCTATGGTCAGTGTCTGTGGCAAGTCAAAGTGGGAATATGGAGCCAGATGACAAAACCTGATGTGGGACCTTTGATCCTTGGGAGAGTATCCCAAAATCTCATGCTGCGCACAGCTGTCTGGCTCTGCGCTTGGCTGTATGGTAAGGGACATATCTCAAAGCCTTAGCCCTTAAGAAAAAAAGGAAACCTCTGACCACTGAAAAGTAGCTGATTTAGTTGTTTTTGTGAAATAGTTTCCATTCCAATAATTTTTTTGAAATTGCAGGAAAGCAGAAAAATCCAGGATCCCATTGAATCTCCTGTCATAACTATTATTATCCTGCTTTCTTTCCTTATTTTTTGGCATGGATAGTATGGATTTCCATAGCATCTGGCATGCAGTTTTCAGTGAAATAAGAGCTAAAGCACCTTATTTCCCTTAGGAACTCACTTGCTAATTAAACCTGCACTACTACAACTGATCTGAGCCAGATGAAATCAAAGCTTTGAGTTCATACACCTTCACTTTGAACGTCTTCAATTCTCATAGTCTGAATCAATCTGAAGGCTTCAAAAACCAGCTGTAGCTCCTTGGAAACAATAAAATATGTGGGGAGAAATACGATTTACACCTGCTGAACAAGCCATAAGCTGAATTGCATGTTTGTCAGATGTTATCCATTTTTTGAAGCAGTTTTCAAAGCACTGCAGAGCTTCACTGTTTTTCTTATTTCTTTCTAAGAGCTGTGTATTACGAGTCCATCTTCCTTACTATTGCCAATAGCAATACAGTGTTCTGATCATCATGCACTTTAGGATGTGTTTCTTCTCTCAGTTTTCATTCTTCTTGCAGGTAACTATCAGCGGAGAGCTCTCTGGGTGCTACCAGGCAAGGCGTTATGATTTATGTATAGCACTTAGCATCTTTTTTGAAGTATGTTCATAATTTCTCCCAAGCCTGAGAGCTTGAGTTTTGAACTGTAATTCTAGAGGGTAAAGTCTGCCTAACTCTCTGACAAAATAAACCTCTGTAACAGAAGTTTGATTAGCAGTGGCTCCATGATTGCCTCTAACCACAACTGGGCGCTATTTGTTCCTGAAAAGCAAATGTACTTGTTGCTTCTCATCACAGCTGTAATGTGGTAGCAGTGCAGAGTGATCAGCTGAATTGAGGTCTGGGGTCATTCATCATCGAGACAAGAATCAAATATTTGAGGTGAGGTGATTGGGGTAGGGTTGCCCAGGCAAATGGGTATGTGGTCAACTGAACAGGCTTAAGTGTTTGTTTCTTGGGGTGCCAGAATATTTTGCTGCTGCTTATGCTGTGGTAGGTAGGAAAAATTCACATAATATTCTGTGTTTGCAGCAAGTTTTGAAAGTATATTTCCTTAACGTTGTCTTATTGAAAGGACAAGGCAGGCAGAAATGTTGTGTTATGGCATGGAACAGTTAAAAATGGGCCTGCACTTTAATTTGTTTTAAAGAATAGTGTGAAGAAAAAAACAAGCAAAGTGCTCAGGGAATAGTAAATATTGTAGCAAAGCACACCAAAATGTGATCATGTTTAAGACAACCTGCAGAATTCTGACTTCTGCACAAGTTGCCTGTAAACCAAGTCAGAATTAGATTCTGTCCCTTTCTGTAGGGAAGCTCAGTGCAGCACTGTTCTTTTCAGTTATTTTCAAGAAATGCTGCAAGTTGAAGTTTGAAGGGAAACTCCTTTGTCCTGCCTCCTTTTCCTTGTTGGCATGAAGCTTTCACTTTTGTACCTTAATTTTCCTGTTTGTAAATTCATCATGAATGTTCTTGAGGCCAGAAGTTAATATTGTTCAGTGCCTCTCCCTGGATGAGGCCTGTTGCTGACTTGTAGCTGCTGTGCTGATTCTGCCTCCTGAGGTCAGTTATCATTCAGGAGGACAGGAAGTATCTCCTGAGGCTCTGCAGGCAAGCTAAATCAGATCTTGTCTTTAATCTGAGCAGATAGTGGCAGAGAGAGAAGAGTGGCTATAATCTGTGGGAGCCTTAACAAGACTGTGTTGACTGTGCACGACAGGTGACATTCAGATGACAGTCAAAAGACATGCAGGTCCCATGGAGATGACGAATGGCATTAATAAATGTTCCCTGTAGGTCTCATGTGGAACAGCATTCTCAACTACTCATTACTGCTTAATGGTACTACAGTGACTAAACATATGATCTTCTGACAGAATGCTTATTATTGCACCTTCCCACACTAGATTTTGGAACTGTACTTGGCTTTACAACAGACAGGATAATATTACTTACACTGTAAATAACTGTAAATGAGATCTGGTTCCCTAGGGACTGGTTCCTCAAGCTATCTGCTTGGGTTTCTCTCACTTGGAAAAGGGAAGTGCTGCTCAGACCCTCTCCATTCCAACTTTCCCTGTGGCTTGTGGTTAGGACATAGTGTGGTGTTGGCAAAGAGCTCCTGGAGGAGACTATTTCTATTTTGAAGTGAGGGAAAAGGGTTGCTTGCAGTGTGCTAATAAGAATTTTTCCTAATAGTAAAGCTAATTCTCATACAGAGTTCTCAGAATCTCCTGCAAACATCTGCATGGGAACTGCTGAATCATGGCCTGAACCTCTCTCTAATTGACCACCTGAGGTGAGCAGAGTCAGCTGTGGGAGCACAGGTGAAGGCAATTCACCTGTGTACCCAGGAGGGGTGGAGCCTGGCTGCACCTCTCCTAGACCCCATTTAAGGGCTGACTGCCACTGAGAAAGGGTCTCTTTCAGGAGACTGCTCCTCTGGGAGTTTTCTTTTCTGCAAGCCTACAACGCAGGTGAGCATTTTCATTTATTTTTGATTATCCCTTTCCAGCATGATAATCTTTCTAGCTTTATAATCTGTAGATACCAGCCTAACTACACCACTCTGCATATCTGTTGATTATACAGCATCTTATATGGGTCTTGTCTGAAGCTAGAATCATAGGGCTGCTGTTCACTCCCCTGGGACAAAGCAGAATCATAGCACTCATTTGCTTAGTCACAAGAATCAAAATAAAGCACTCATAACTGGGTCTGGTAAGAAGTAAAGAAGTTATTAACTTGTCAGTGAGTTGTTTGATCGATTGCTGCACATAACATCACATAACTCAGTTTAGTTTCAGCTATAAAACATGCTGAAGAACTGCTTAAATGCACAAATTCTTTGTACTTAGAAGTGACTTCTGAAAGTTCCCAATGCTAGCCATAGCATATGGCAGTTTAAGCGTGATGTGTCTGAGAAGTAAATACAGTGAGCCAGGCTCTCTGCGGCTGGATCATTGTGTGGAGATCAGTGATGACAGAGGACCTGCTGGGTGTTAGGATATTCCTGTCTGCTCTTTCTATCCACTGTTTTGTGGATTATTATTTAATGCCACTTAATCATTAATTACTTGGTTGTTTTGAAAGCCTGTTGACGATTACAGCTGCCTGCGTATCTGGCCAGCCCATAAGTTTATCTTGTTTCAGATGCAGCCTGTTAACATTTAACATGTGGTTACTCTGCCTGGGGGGACACTAATGCTTTTTTTTTGTGTGCGAGATCATGCCATCAGTCAAGGAGGGAGGAAAAGGTCTCTGGAATTGAGCAGACTACTCTCCAGTAGGTTCCCTGCTGCCATGGAGGTGCAAGAGCAGAGCTTCAGCTTGTCCCCCCTGGCCGAGGCACACTCTCACAGCAGAGCCCAGCATCTGTAATACGAGGCTCTTGGAGCAGCAGGTTAAATCAGATTGCAATACTGAGTTTAGCTGTGTATGGTTTTCTGAGACAACCCTTGCCAATGAAGGATGCTGTGAGAGAGAAGGCTGCACAATAACAGGAAATACTCAAATGAAATCATACCCTTTCCTCTGTGAAGATGACAAATATGAGACTTTAATGTTAAATGGGGTTCCCCATAAAGAAGGAATTCTAAGGTAAATCCTCTTGTACCACCTCACAAAGGAGGAGCCTGTGAAAGACTAAGACAAAAACAAATGATTTGATGCAGCATTTCACTGTGAAGGGGATTTATTTTCTAGGCTCCCCCGTGGTGTAGGGGGTGATGAACAAATTGTCCATGTAACTGAAGCACTACAGACAAACTGGCAGCTATCTGAGATGAGGTGTTGAGAGAGAGAATGACTGAATACAGTATGCTATAGTTAGTATTGAACAGAAACAACAAAAAGTCCTTAGTACTCTGGATGTATGGCCTTGTGAGGTACAAAACAAAGATGCTGGTGAAGTGTGATGTAGGGCAGTGATTTATTCCCCTGTTCAGATTTGTTTGATCAAGTCTGAATACTGCATCTAGTTTTGCTTCATCTTGTGCATCCATGGACAATAAAAGGAACACTTTAACAACTAGGACCAAGCCAGGGGATGTCTACCAGTCGGTTCAGGGAGGAGCACTACTGTGAGAAGAGGTTAACAGGCCAGAGCTTCATCAACCTTGAATAGATGGTCTTGAGGAGATTCAAAAGCAGACATCCATACCCATGGGATTATTATTTAACTTGAGATAAGGGACCCTATGAGAAGAGTTCAATATTGGAGCCGGCCCAGAGAGTTTCTGCGAGCTTTATCCTTGGAGATTTTGAAAATGGAGCTGGAGCAGCCAGATCTGACCTTACAGCTGGCTTAGAGACCTCCTGTTAGTCCCTTCCAACAAGAGCTACCACAGAATCCTATGATCAAACTGTACTGTGTACTAACATCAGCAACACCTCTGTGTCAGCTGCACTTAGTTATCAGATGTGATATACACCCATAGTTGGGATGATGGCAGGTTGCTATATTGGATGACAGATGAGCAATCTAGCTAGCCTAAGAAATTGACAGTCTTACAGTTAAACAGCTGGGAAAATCTTCTTGCAGGCCTCTTGTATATGTAGTTTGCAGTGTGTATGTATATATACATAACCCTCTTGATTGCAGGCAAGTAATCTATGGTGAATAGGGAGAAGTTAGGATATAGTTTCTATGGAAAGAATCATGCTTTTCTCCCTTTACTGTGGAAAAGCACAGTGTGGTCAAAGAAAGTCATACTGATTAAATACTTCAAATGTGCAGGGGAAAAAAAAACCTTTGACTTAAACAAAGCTTTTTGTTCCAGAAGGCAGAAGCTGCAATGACAAATACTGTATTGCTTGCCATGACTTATAATACAGTCAAGAAGGGAGAAAAATCTCAGTTTAGTGCAAGTTCATTAGTGTGGCTTGAAGTGTTTTTCACATCTAACGTGTGACTTTTGTTCAACTACCCTGTGGTTTTCTGGAAGAGATGGCCAAGAGTTTGGCAGTTTAGGCTATAATACTTACAGTCCATGCAAGAACAGATAATGATGCCTTCATGGGATATCTGTTAAATTAGTATTTAGTATTGTGGACTCTAGTGCATCATACTTAGTTTGACCTTACTTCAAGAAATAGAAATAAGAAACCACCATAAAGCACTGATTCTGGAAACGTGTGTGCTAATTTGAAGGTACCTGGATTCCAACTGCTGTCTCTGTCCACAATAAAAGGCCATGGTCATGTAGCAAAATGGTAAGAAATAAAGTATATAGATGCAGCTTGGTACTAACTTGCTTCTTAACTCACCTGCCTTTTCTTAGAAAATAACTCTGCTCAATAAGCCTTTAGGAAATTTCCAGAATGTATATATATTTTTTCACAGCTGCTGTGGGGCTTGTTTGACCTGAGTCTTAAATCAGTAAGATGAACTTGTGCACTGTCTGTACTGACTTTGAATTTCAGTCTGTAGAATTTTCTTTCTTACTGGTAATATAAGCCCACGGAACCTTTGTAACCCAGAACATCCAGCAGTTCTGTCGCTAGCTTGATGTTCACATGAGCCTTAAGGCTGTTGTCAAATATACAGAGGATGCTTTTCCAAGTTTTATAAATACCATTTGTTGCTTGAGTGGGCTAACATCAGTGTTGTGGATGTATAAAATCTCAGTTGCGGTCTTGCTAGCAGCAAGAAAACTTGCTTAGTGAACCAATTCCCATGTCTCATTTATAAAGCATCCTTCACCTGGCTTTATGCTGTTTATCTGAAGTTTAAAACAAAGCTCCCAGCCTCCAGACAATTTGTGTATGACTCACATGATTTCCTTATTCAATTAACACGATTTCCTTAAGTTACCTAATCATCACCTATGTTTGGGTTATGGCCATGAGCAAATTCTGGACTTTTACCAATCTGTTGTTCTAGTACCTTCATGTTTTCGTTCATCTCCTGTATGTTTTCTTTCAAATGCCACTCTATTACTGACTAGCTCTGCCTTCAAATAGAGCTACTGTGTGTGTAGCAACCTTGCATAGTTTAGACAAGTAACAGGACCTGTCAGTGTGACCTTGCTTACAATTACTGATGCATCAGTGTGATTGTGATGGCTTTTGGAGTATTCCTGAGTGTTTTGTCCCTGCTGCTTACAAACTGGCTGCTGTGGTCATCATTGTCCATGGCAGCTGATACCATGCCCTTTCACCTGATGTATTCTAGTGTCCATAACAACTGCTAAATGACAACTAGCTATTAAATATTTATCTCCATCTATTGAAGGTAGGAATTTGAATTTTCTGCTCCTCTCTTTTGCCTTTGGCTTACTTCTTTTCCTCTACTCCTTCACTTATCTGCAGGAAACTGTTCTTCGGCTGTCCAATTAGAGGATTAAAAAGAAAGAGGCTATGTGAGGCACTGAGATTTCATTCCTTCCTCTCAAGGTTTTCCTGCAAATGCACATGCACAGTCCCTAATCCCCAGCTTGTCAGGTACTTGGAGGAGGGAAATACTTAAGTAGAACTGGCTTGCTGTTCCTTCCATAAACATGCACAGGGAACTGCTCCTCTTGAGGGTCGGTCACCTCTCCTGTCTCCTCTGTGGGTAGAAGAGATGATTTTGAGGGGATGATTCAGGTCAAGAACAAGAGACAAGTAATAGCTTTGCAGTTTGAAGATATTCTTCCCTGAGGAATAACAAATGACCCTTGGCCTTAATTGATTTACAATAGAGACTGCAAATTAATTATTTGGTGGAAAACCCTAGGAGCTGGGAGCGAATTATTGATCAATAACCAGGACTGAATAATACCATAACACTGAAAAGAAAGGACTAGTGTATTACAGCTGAGGACTTTATTTAACCCCCCTGTCTCCATTCTTCCCTTCTGCCTGCAGACTACTCAGTACCAGTGAGGCTGAAACAACAATGAAAAGGATACTGTTTATTTCAAACCTTGCTTAGAGCAATAAACTATGAAATAGAGGGAATCTGATCTGCTTTGCTCTTGTTCTTAACATTTGCACTGACTCATCAGCTTTGATTATTAGCTCTGAGGAGGATGGGATGGAGGGGGAGACAGGAACTAGACAGCCCTCGTCTTAGTGGGGAAGCTTTTAGAGACACACTGAGTCTCCTGGTGCTATCTACAGAGGTATTTTCAGATAGACCAAATAGCATATCGTGTATAACATCAACATAGATAACTAAAATCTATTTTGTCATGACCGATATTCAGACATTCTGAATCCTTTCCTGTAAGCTTAACATGGTGGCTACTACTGTTTGTTTTTTCTTTCTTTTGCAGCAAATCAACTAGAGTTTAGTTTTGCCAGCCTGATTTTTGAGTCTGATGTAGCTGTTAGGATGCTGCTGCTTCCACTGGATTGAAGTTAGTTTATAGGCAATCTTGACAGCCTGATTGTGGAGACAAAGAATGAATCCAGTTCTTAGAGAGCAAACAATTAGGAACAGACTTTGACCTGTTTTGAAGTCCTGGCTGAATGTGATGCATAAGAACTGAGCTATAAACCTTGATTTGAACTACCAATTTTAATGCCAGTAGGGAAGGTTGAATACAGATTTCTAAAGCTACTTTTGCCAGTGAATAGTGCAGTCATCCTGCCAGAGAGCAGCACTGTATGATGAACTGCATAACTCCCTCATCCCATGTCCCTGCTGTGACCAGACCACTAATGATAACTACCCCGTTCTCCAAAGGGGATTTAGTTGTCAACAAACAAGCCTGTATATATGGCCAAGGCCTGAAATCTTAAGTACAAATTTATGATTAATTTATCTGGTTCTTTTTCTGTCTGCAAAACTCTGGCAGCAAAAGTTTGCTTGGATAGGAGCCAAATAAGAGTCTCAGCCATAGTTCCACATCAACAGTAACCTAGAGACTGACTGTGAGATGCTTTTCTAGTCTACCACAATTGTTCTTCCTGTCCATTCTGATGTGGCAAGGGAGAACTGCAAGCACTTAGAGAAGCCTTTTTTAATAAATCTGCTGGTAATAGTGTATCATTCTTGTAAATCCTCAAGTGGTTTTGAATTACAGAATTGGCTGGATTATGGCTACCTGGTCCTCTTCCATCTCTCTGGTTGGCATCTGGCCCTGTTTATTTTTTCTCCTGGTTTCCACGCTTTTCTGAGTGTGCTGAGGAATTCTTAAAAAAAAAAAGTATATATATACATGTTTCTCCCCACCCCCCTCATTTATGGTTGAATTTGTGTCAGTGTTGCGAACATGTTTTGGTCATGATGCATTGAGCACTTGCATCACCCTGCATCCTCCAGTGACACCCACTACCTCTTGCCCAGTATCGCTTGCAGGCTTCCTTTAGTAAATGTAATAAAGGATATAATTCAGTCCCGCAGCTTGCTGGGGTTGCACACGTAGAGCTTTGGCTGTGATCCAGAGAGCAGTAAACTAATGGGATCAGAAATAGCCTGTGGGCAGGTCTCCAAGTAGTGTGCTCCAGGGACTGTGACAGGCTGAGAGGGGCATCTGAGAGCATCTGCCTCCCTTTCTGGGTGTGAACTCAGGACCAGGAGATCCTGGCAGCAAGCTGTTGCTGATGAAATCATCTACACTGTTCAGTTTTCTGCTCGTCAGCTTGAAGAAAGTCAGTCTGGGATGTCACAACCTGTTCAGATGTCACTACTGCATGAATAGATGACTATCCTTAGAGATGTGCTACTGAGTTTTCCAGACCAGTTTCAGGAAGGGTTTGTTTCTGCGACCATCCTCGGGGCACCCAAATGCACAGTTTAAATCTACGTTTCTAAAGGACATTTTGGTGTATCCCTTCTGTTGAACTTTTATTTCTTTATTGAAACAGTATGTTCAGGGGTGTGGTGAAGTCACTGTCCCTGGAGGTGCTGAAGAAATGTGTAGATGTGATGCTGAAGGATGTGGTTAGTAGGCATGGTAGTGATGGGTTGATGGCTGTACTAGATCTTAGTGGTGGTCTCTTCCAGCCTTTATGTTTCTCTGATTCTAAAATTCATTCTTGCTTCCAGAGAATTGTACAGTTGCATCATTTATTAATATCAAGTCTTACTAGCTCCGATCATGCTGATGATGCTTTGTTCTCTTCTGAAAAATGAGTGGCTGAACGTAGCAAAATTCTCTTGTGCATTTCTGCCCATGTTGTGGGCCTAGAATTGGCTGGATTGTATATTTTGTTATTTTGGGCTGTAGATTGGGGTACTTTACAGCCCTCAGCTTTTCTCAGCAGCAGATATCCAGGCACATAACTGATCACAAAGTTCTCTGCTAATATTTGAATTCTGAACTGACATTTACTGATTTACTTCTGAAATTAAAATCCAGAAATATTTCCAGTGATGTTGTATCCCTGCTGTTGGGAAGCCTAAAGATCCAAGCTGTTTTTCTCATGGTTAAAACACGAGTTCAAACAGTATATGTAGCTTAACGGATTGCTGAGACAGATGCCTGCTCAGCAGTTAGTTAGATGCAACCTTCATATAGCATGCAAATTCTTCATTTTGTTGGGTTTGTAACCATTTCCACATCTTCCTCTGAACTTTGTGCGCAGACTTATTCTGTGCCTGGTAAGAAATTTTGGCTGGGTTGCTGCAAGAGCCTGCAATGGTCTGAGAACCAAAATATTAAGGTATTGCTTCCAGTATGTGTTGTAATTTGTGATGAGTTATTTCTGGCACGACTAGCAGGATCTGTGGTGCCAAACTGCCTTTTTAACAATGTGAGCAATCCAGACCTTGGACTGAGATTGAGATCATTAGAAATAAATTAATTGATTATTAAAATATGGCTCTTCAAGTGGAAGCAGATAGAACAAAAACCAGATTAGAGTCTGTACTCTCTTCAAATTGCCACCAGATGACAGTGTTCCATCATATTTTAAAACATTTTTCCCAGATGATAACTAGCTCAGGGTTTTACAGGCTAGGATGCAGGGGTAATATGAATGCACTCTCTATAAAATATTCCTCAGATCTGAAGTCTTAATGCTATATTTCCGAACCTGAGATCTTTTCCAACCTTAATGATTCTATAATCCATATTACTTAAATATGCATAATTTCATGTTGCTGTTCCAGTCAGAAATTCAACATAACTGCCCAAGTAATTACAGCACAACAGATACTGTTGGTGTCGGTCTGGACAGCAGGTTGTCTAGCAGATGATTGGTGTAGGAAGAGGTAATGATGCCTCTAGAGGCTTCTTGCAGTTGCTGAGAAATCCTGCAGGATGTGCAAACCTAAATGCCTTGCACATGACTCTGTTCTATAGAAGGAGAGATCCCAGTTTTCCAAATGGTATTAAATGAATGTTCTTACCCCACTATTTTCACTCGAAATCATCAATCAGCAAATACAATTATTTGTACCGATTTTAGAAATAAGCAGATATGATTGGTTTCTTCTTGGGGCAGGAATGTGGACTTGGTGAGAATTATGGACTGTCACTCATGGTCTTGTGATTAATGAAGTATCAGAGGTGGATAATGAAAGCACTACTGTGAGTTGAATTTTTCTCAGCCATTACATTTTTCTCAGACAAACAGACTTGAGAGCTGTGCTAAAATATTTTTAGCTGCAACTGTAATTTTATTTACATGTATGTAACTATGACTCAGTAAAATAGCTAATTAGCACATAATTCTCTCCTGACAGATACTAAAAAACACATCCCAATCAATTTATCAATTGATTAAATCAGTTTGATTAATTGATTTTTTTTAGATATTTTCCCAGAAAGAGCAGATGGATAGTCACTAGGGATTTCTTCCAACTTATTTTTGAATGCCATTATGACAACAGATCGAGTAGCAAACAAGTGTGAAGTTCAAAGTTAACAGCAAAGAGTAGTGAAAAGCCAAGATATCAAGATTTCAAATTAATGCCACACACAAATATTTCTACTAACCTGATTGTGAAATTCTTTTGCTATGACTTTTGCTATATACAAAGTGCACTCTCTTGTGTTTTTCTGACTGTCAGTCTAAAATAACAAATGAAAACCTACAGTAAGCCCATCATGAAATGGCTAGAAGTTTGGGGTCTGTTGTATAGTAGCCCTTTAGAACTGTAAGTGCTGCTTCCCTTTCCTTTCTAAAGGAGTGGATTACGGGCTTTAATTCTTTATATCCCTTTGGTACTGACTCACAAGCTAATGTCTACTGAAATTTACAGACAGGCTTGATGTGTTAGGGTATCTGTAGAACAAAATAATTCCCGTGGCACTTTCCTTCCTTCCCAGAGACTTAATTTATTGAAGGTTCCTGTTTCAGTTGAAAAAGCAATGGATATTTTTGAATGTTTTTCAGAGAATCAAGGAGCTTAAAGTCAATCATTCATGAGCCAGAAGAAGTCTATCAGGAGGCTGAGTATTAAGCGTATGTTTATTAAAAGAGCTTTCTACCCATTAGAGTACAAACGATCTAATGATGCCTGTAATATCAATTCACAGCGTCAAGGAGATGTGCTTGGAATAGCACTCAGGCATACGTTTACCTCCTATAATTCCATCTTTAACAACCACCTAAACTAAAAATAATTTAGTCTCGTAAATGAGTCATGAACATTGGAGGAAATGAATGACTTTTCCACAGTGAAAGTAAACTCTCCAGTGGGGACAGCTCTATTTTTCTAAAGCATCTTTCCCTCTTTATTTTACCTACAGCAAATTCTCCAATCACAAACTTACTTAAATAGACAGTTGAAGCTCTCCAGGGGTAGATCAGCCTGAAGCATTTAAGGCATACTCCCTGGGAATAGATGGCTAAAAAATATGTGGTCTGGGATGAATACTTTGTCTCGGTTGGCCATCTAGCTGGGGTTCTGCTGTCAGAGCTGTGCATGTGGTAGCAGTGGACACGGTCTCTTGTTGCTCTTTGCGTTGGTTTTAATCCAATGAATGTTGTTTTAAAACACTGAAAAAGTGCCTTAGCAGCAATAGTGGTAGCCCTCTGCATCTCACCCTTCTAGAAGGGACCTTTTCTCTCTTGTAGGCTCTCATACTCTATTGCTTGTAGCTGTGACAGTGCAGTGGCTAAAATTTCATTGTTAGGCTGTTTTAGTTCACTATAACTGTTGTAGGATGCACAAGCAGCATCCACATTTTTGCCTAATCTAATTCTGCCATTCTTTTTACCCTCTCCAAGCTCTTTTTCCCCCTCCAAAAATGAAATAAAAGTAACAGGAAGCTTTACTTGGCAAGAAGAGGCTGACCTGATGGCATCTGTGCTCACTTCCAGAAAATTCAACAGAAAAACACAGGTTCAGGTTTAGACTTAGATCATCAGATTTTGAACTACAAAAATGAAGTCCTTATTCCTGAGTGAATAAGGCGAACACAACACAACTTTCCAACTTTCTGTTGTCATGATAAATTGGTTGTTCCTACCTGTCTTTCTGCCTCATGCTGCTTTGAGCTGTCACCACCGTTTGCTGAGATGAAAATGGTGGGCAGCTTCTACAGCCCTCCCAAGGAGCTGTCTTTCTGCTCAGTCCAACAGAAGGATTACTGAGGCCAGCTGCTGCCTGTGGGACCCCTCGAGATCCCTGGACCAACAGATTTCCCTTCCCTTCAGCTTGGACCAATTCTACTTGGGGAAAACACAACGGCCATCTGTCTTGGCCTCATGGCCTTTGAATGCTCCTAGATTTTAGATTTGAGTGGGAGAGCCCTGCGATCGCTTACAATAGAAAGAAAAGTGTGAGAAAACTTACCAGCTTGACAAGAGCTGAACGTAGGCAGTGGGAGAGCTTTTACAGTTAAAGGGCTGCATTAATTTATAGTGAGGCTCCCAAAATGACCTCTCCAGGAAGGGAAAAGACAGTCAAAGGCACTAATTCATGTGTGATTGGGAATAATTAAAACATCTTCCTGCCTTTCCAGTCTGTTTTTCTTCACCAGCAGTGTTTATGCCATATCTTGGCTGAAGGATCTTAAATGTCCTTTGCAACGCATGAATTGATTTTGGTAGGTGTGTATTCTTCCAGACACAAAATACCCTTCAGCTTCCTGTTTATCTATGGCTCTCACCATTCAAAAATCAGGACTTGAAATTACAGTCTTTATGGGACAACTGGTGACTGCTATCCTGCTGCTGCATGAAGTCAGCCCTCTGGAACACAGCCAGCTGATATTTTTGGCAGTATTCCTGGAGCAGCAAGAGGACTTGCTGACCCTGACATCTGGTGCACCTTATGAAATCCAAGCAATTAATCGTGTTCCAAGGTAGATTCTCTCTAGACTGGCTAAGAACGTCTGTTTAGCAGAAACCTTGTGGTATTCATTAAGACCCTTTCAGATAATTTCCAGCAGGTAATTCTCCTAGCCTTGAACAACATTAGGTAATGTGTTACCCAGAGCTCAGTCTAACATTCAGCTGTGTTTCTTGGAAGGTGAAATGGGGATTATTTACCAGGGGATACAGCAGACTGACAACATGAGGATAGAAAACAATCTTTGCGCTATTGTCTGAGATGCCTTTTAGATTAAAAGTGCCAAAGAACAGGGTGGCTCTCTGTAGAGTTGACCAGCTGAAAAAAGGATCTTGCCCCTATTGTTAACCAACCATGCTAGATACATAAGTCACTGTTATGTTGTCACCAGTCTATTGACAGTTAACCACAGTCTTCAGCAAAATTATTTCCTCAGCTGGGGCTTTATTCCTGCTACAGATGAACAAAGAAGAGCAAATGTGAATTTTATATGCTTGAGCTCTAACTGTGGAAGAGCAATGAGCTGCTCAGTTTGAATGTATTTTGCTTCAGCTGGTCATGTATTTCAAATGGACATAGAGTGTTTTGGTTTACTCTCAGCTCTTGTTTATGTTGATGATGTTGCATAGGTAGTGCAGAAAAATGACTGAAATGCAGAGGCTCTTGTTTCCCTTCAATGAGAGCTGTGACCTGATTCCACTGCTACAATGTACGTAATACATACAGAGAAGCTTTCCTTCCAAAGCAGATATTTTCCTCTCCCATGCATCACTGTCAACATTTAGTAGTATGTGATTTTTTCCAAATGGTTGTTTTGCTAGTATTTGCAGGAATTTACTGAAGAGCACAGCTGGTTGATTTTGTATCTAATGATATAAGACTTTGAACTGCCATCTGGAAGTTAGGAGTCAACTCTAGAACTGTGGCATAAATATCACCTTTTAAATACTCTGTAGATCCTTAAAAAGTGGTATCAGGGCTAAGTAGAACTGACTGTTCCATAGTTTATACTTCAACTGTCGATACCCAGCTAATAAGCATAATTTGATCTGGTCAAGTTTGGAGATCTTGTTTTGCAGGTGCTTGCTTAGCTCAATTGCTACTCTGGGAATCATGAAGTTTCAGTTAATATGTGCAAAAGCAACTCATCATGCAAAGAAAATTCCCAGTTTGTAATAAAGCATGGATTTTCCAGCATCTGAGGATAAATTGTTCTCAATAGGATACTAAAGTAAAAAAAAAAAAAAAAAGAAGAAAAAAAGAATAGTGCTTGGAAAAAGTTTAAATTTCCTGTCCATTTCAAATAGGTGTCATTCAGAGTCCCAAAGTTAATCATAGAATGGCTTGGGTTGGAAAGGACCTCAAGAATTGTCAACTTCCAACCCCTCTGCCACAGGCAGGGCAGGGTTGCCAACTGCTAGATCAAGTACTAGACCAGGTAACCCAGGGCCCCATTCAATCTAATCTTGAACACTTCCAGGGACAGGGAATCCACAGTCTCTCTGGGGCACCCGTTCCATCACCTCCCCACTCTATTGGTGGAAAAACTTCTACCTGACATCTAATTTACACCTCTCCTCCTTTAATTTAAAACAGTTCCCTCTTGTCCTATCACTATTATCATGTGTAAAAAGTTGATTTCCCTCCTGTTTGTAATCTCTCTTTAAATATTGAAAGGCCATAAGGAGTTATCCCTGTGGCTTTCTCTTTTCCAGACTGAACAAGCCTAGCTCCTTCAGCCTGTCTTCATAGGAGAGGTGCTCCAGCCCTTGGATCATCTTCTTGGAGGAGAACCTCTGGACCCTCTCCAAAAGCTCTGCATCTTTCTTGTGTTGGGGACTCCAGACCTGGACACAATACTCCACACGAGGTCTCATGAGGAAAGAGCAGGGAGGGACAATTGCCTCCCTTATCCTTCTGGCCATCCCTCTTCTGATGGAACCCTGGATACAGTTGACTTTCTGGGCTGCAAGCATGCACACTGCTGGCTCATGTTAAGTTTTTCATCTATCAGGACCCTTAAGTCCTTCTCAGCAGGGCTACTCTCAAAGAGTTTTTCTCCCAGTGTACTGGAGAGTACTGGAGTCTCCTTGTGTACACATCTGGGATAACTCTGACCCAAGTTCAAAACCTTGCACTTTGCTTTGTTGAACATCATTAGGCTCAATAGGCTTACCTTTGAGGTTTATCAAGGTCCCTCTTAATGGGAGGCATGTTTCTTGGCATTAACTATGGTTTAAGCAGTCAACTGTGCTCTTAATTTCTTTTTTCTTGCAGAGATTAATCTGATAGAGATGTTTGTGCATTAGGAAAAGGCCATACACAAAAGCCTGAACCCATTCAGCCAAAACAGTACTAGGAATACCACAAACTTGGAAGAACCATGTCCTGTGTTCTGAAATACCCTGTTTAGAAGAAATGGTGTCCTTTTTCATTCATGCCTCTTTTCTTCACATTTTTTTCCCAAATCCTTTCACAAGTGATTTAGCTGGATGTAATGCTAGTGCACTTCTAGAACACCACAGAAATAGTCAATGCTTCTACAGCGGGGAGATCTCATTTTCCCATTTGCCTGTAATGTACTTTGATCACAGCTTCAAGCATAAATCAGTTGATGATTGGAATAGCAGCAGTGAATGAAGAGGAGCTCTATAATTGTCCGTAAGGATACTTAAGCCCAAGTAATAACTGCAGTTCTCGTGGAAAGGATGCTGAACTGGAAGGTCTGCAGGTTGGGGAGTCAGATTTTGCTCTAAAGAGCATAGTGGCTCTAAAGAGACATGTCTCTTTAACACCAAGGGCTTCAGGGGAATGACTCCTGCCTTGCAATGATATTAGGCAGAGCAGGATGTTCCCTTCAGAACTACTGTGGGGCTCATTGTATCTCCTGTGTTTAAGTAGTGTTGCAGACATTATGTGATGCATCAATACATCTTTGTCAAGGTGACAGGTCTCTTTGAGAAGTAAGATTTCTTCTCCCGCACATCGTGAAGTACTGTATGTTCTGTATTTCATGTGCATAGCACTGTCTGAATTCCTAAACTTTGTAATTCCCTCTGCACCATGTGTACATCTTGTTGGAGCCTGGGATACTGATGAGAACTCTCCTGCGCTTTGCATATGCCAAAATAGAGCCTTTAAATCATCACCTCTTTACAAGGATGGTGATTCTTGATGCTCTATCCTGCTGCAAGCCTTGCATCAGCATTACTCCCCTGCAAAATCTTTCTAAATACTGTTGAGAATCTGTCAGGCACTCCACACTTGCTCTTGCATATGAGTTACAGATTAAAGTGAAGTAATAATGCGAGCAGAACATTGTCTTAGGGGGGGAAAAAAACCACAAGTGTAATATTCGTTTGCCATGTATTCGTATGTTGAAGAAAAAGGAAAACTATCTGAGTTACAAAGGTTGTTTAAAGGATAAGCCTTTATTTCTAACCTTGTATCTTTGAAATATTTCGCAATTCCAATTCTGTTAATTATAGAGGGCTGCTACTTATGAGTAAGCAAACCAGAATCTATCTTTAATTCTGCCCAAAAGGACTTGGTAATGGGCAATGACTGGGCTGTATGGAGGAAGAAATTTCTTCTTTGTTTGGTTTCATGTAAGAAGAGCTCAACAGTGTGAAGCTGGTAGGAAAGAGCAGGGAGAAAGGGATGAGGGCAAGGGGGGCAGGGAATCAGCTCTGCTGTGGTCATCCAGGAACACATGGAGCACAGCTTCATTTAGAGCTGGGTTATGCTTTTTCTTTAGTTAACGCAGGGAATTCAAAGTTGCCATTTATCTTACTGCTTGGCAGTAGTGCATGCACTGAAGACCATCTTTCTGGGAGTGCTCAGTATCTTGCTTGTTTTGTCTTTTAGTTTCTCATTATCTGCAGTATTTTTTTTTCTAATGGAAGGGATAATTTTTGACTGTGTGTTTATGCTGGACAACAACAAATCCAGCTGACATTTTTAACCTGTAGAATTCAAAGCACTTTATCGAGGAGGTCAATACCAAGGCAGAAGCATGAGGATGAGGTGCAGCTGTGAGTGCCTTGTGTGACAAGGGATGGGCATGTATGCAGCTAGCCCAACCTGATGGCATGCTGCAGGCAGATGTGTGATGGGCCGGGCTCATTCCTGAGCTAACTATATTGAAATACATCTGTGTTAGTGTTTTAAATGCAGAGTATGCAAAGTGCATTCCTCTGGGACAGGGATAAGCTGGAAGATGTGCTGCAGAGGAGCACTGCTGGTGCTGCAGCCTCTCGTGGCTCTCGTGTCCATGCAGCTGAATTGAGCTGCTCTGTGCTGACCCCCTGGAGCTGGGAGCCATATAGATGTCATATCCTCAGCGCCAGCTGTTCTGCTTTGCAGATCTGCTTGCGTAGTGCAGCATTATCTACTCATGTATGCATAGTCCCAGGGAAGTGGTTGGATCCAAACCATGAGAAATGTGGAATACAGGATGCTAAATGTTAAAGATGAAGAATTTCTTTGTGGTCGTTTTCACATTCCCTATACAACTTTTGTTGATACAGTGCATTAATCCCTGAACTTCAAGTGGGATGAATTTCAATCCTTCATTTAAAAAAAAATCCAGACATTTACCGAGCTTTAAGAAACCAAAGAATAATTAACTACACTATTTCAAATCGACCAGATGCTGCCTTAAGATGTACTTTCAGGAGAGAGGAAAATCCGCTCAATTTCTTTGCAACACTTACCCTTTATTTGGAATGCCCAGAACTCACATAGAGCCAGTTCTGGGAAGGGTTTGCCTCTCAACCACTGCTGATACATGAATGGGAAAGTGTTCTCCAGAGCAACAATACAGTTCTCCAAGTGGGGTGCTTGAAGGGGCCAGCTGCAGCTGCTCTTAACAGGGAGGAAGCCTGTGGGTCACCTCAGAGATGCATTTGGAAACAAAGCTTTCATGAAGTCTGCAGGCAGGCTCCCCTGTGTCCTCTGGGTTTGGTGCTGTGCCCTGTGGGCCTTCAGTACCCAGTGCAGCAAATGTGCTCTTCAGCAGGGAACCTGCAGACTGACCTGCTGATCTGTTGTCCAGTTTGCTTTCTGAAGGCCTCACACTGCCAAAAACTCTAGGAGTTCCAAGTGTGCATTCCTGAAGAAAAAGGCTCACAGTTGCACGCCACTAGATGTCAGAAAAACTCCGTGGCTCATCTGCAGAGGAAGATTTAGCTGAGGGGTTTTGTTCACTGTGCACTTGCATAATGCTTTGGACAGGGCCCAAGGAAAACAATTAGAGATTAGAGTTTATTTTTGTTTGCATGAAGTAGTAAATATGCTGTTGGGTCAGACTTGCCTCTCATTTCCCTCAGAGGAAAATAGAAATAAACTTTTAGTCAGGAGTTATGCCATCCTGGAAAAGAGCAACTGCCTTTAATCTCATCAGCAAATCCTTCTCTCCCGTGGTTTTGTATCCTTTGGATGAAGTTGGGTTCTGAGTTTCAGGCAACTCTAGCAGGAATTTTGCAGAAGCTGAGTGGGCTACTTCTGCTTCAGCAAAAATGAAAGCCACTGTGGGTGGGATATACTTGCATGTACGTACTGAACATCAGATAGGGGGTTTCTGTAAGCAGGAGCATCCTTAATTCTTAGTTCAGTAGGTTAAAATTAATGCAAATTGATGATTTTCATTATAAGCAATACAGGCTGTCATAGTACTGCCTAAAACTTCCTACAGAATTACAATGATATGTCTGCAGGCTCACCTAAAGCTGTGTCCTGGTCTCCACAAGAAGATTCAGTCTTAGGAGAAGGATTTGTCCTTCATGGCTGAGGTTCTGCTGCTTTGCTGGTGCAGCTGCAGAACTTGGTTTGTGTAAATGGCTACAATTCAACACGTAAATGAGTTGTGAAAATTAGGTTTGTGATGTATGTAATGCAAATGGGCATACTGCTGTTTTATGTATTGATGTATGTGTATCTGAATAGTTTACAGCCATTAAAATCCCTTTTGGAAAGAGCACAAAAGTTCATGCTCAATGTATCAATTTCATATGCTAATGCATACATCTTCCTTGGGGAAAAAAAAAAAAACACATTCCAAATGAAAAAAAAATTGTATGGCTTGTCAAAGAGATTTCTGAAGCAATTCCGTGCTTCTAAACATGTGATTCTTGCTAGGGACTTGTGTAACATTCAGCCTTTAAGAATCAGACTGTGACCTTTGGCAGGAACACTTCCAGGAAAATTAGAGGGATATTAGGCCAGGGAGAATGAGTCTGAGGAATATGGATATAGACACTTCTAATTTACTCAGTGTCTCAGATTCCTATCTACGTGGTTGTACTTCCTTGTTATGTATGAATTGCTGCGTGTGTGTCCCGGCAGCAGTATTAGAAAGTGGAACTGGATTTGAATACAGGATATTTTAAAAGAGCAATTATGTATTTCTACTCTGTATTGATAACTGCATATAGAGGTGTTTCACAGATGAAATTTCAGTGGAAATATTCTTCAGACAACCATAGGATTTAGACTTTTTGTCAACATCGGGTATTTGAAATTGATTTTAAAGTTTTTTTTTTAATAATTTCCTTTCTAATTTTGAACTTCTGAAAACGGATTGATGAGGATTACAGATTTGTATTTTGTAATGGCAGCTTAGATTCTTGGATGTCGCGTGGTTTTGGGGACAGGCATTGAAGATAAAGTGTAAATCTGGCATAATTGCAACAAACTAACAATAGGACAGGAAGTAATGGCCTCAAGTTGCACCAGTTTCAGGTTGGATATTGGGAAAAACTTATTCACAGAAAGCGTGGTGAGACATTGCAACAGGCTGCCCAGGGAGGTGGTGGAGTCACCATCCCTGGATGTGTTCAAGAACTGCGTGGATGTGGCACTGAGAGATGTGGTTAGTGGGCATGGGGTGATGGACTGGATGGATGGTTGGATCAGATAATCCTGGAGGTCTTTTCCAAACTTTAATGATTCTGTGATTCTAGACTCGAGAATCAGAACGTGTACTGGGACATACAGAATGCTTACTGGAACCCCTATGCTTCAGCTGAGGGTTGTAATTATGTGGTGGTCCAATTAAAAAAAAAAAAAAAGCTGATTTAGCAACACAAATTACCATCCCATTTAGGAGAGCTGGCCATGGGGACAACTGTGAAAGCAAGGCAAGAGATGTGTGCAGCTCCAACACCTCTGCAGTACCGCTTTATCCCCAGGGGCCTGGAGGCAGCCCTTGACTGGCTGTAGCTGAGCACTGGAAAACAAATAGCTCCTTAAACTGTATTCTGGGGTTGGTGATTCTCCCTGGGTCTGACTTTTAGATTATCACCAGCTAAATCTGAACTGCTCTGAGGTCTCCTTGAGGTTTATCCCCTGGTGGCTCCTCTCTGGGCTTCCTTCTCCTCAGCAAAGATCTGCAGTAAGGGCAGGGTGGTGTCACCTTTAATCCCTCCCAGAAACCCTGTGTGAGAGTCACTTTGTGACATGTTGTTAGTGCGACTCCTTTAAAGAGAAAATCTGGTCCTGGTCTGGTGACAGAAGTGATTTTATTTAGAATCCTGGAATCATTCAGGTTGGAAAGGCCTCTAAGGTCATTTAGTCCAACCATCACCCCAAACCCATTGATCCCAGTGAGAGACTACATGTTTCTTATTTAGCTGCACGTTGATAATCCCAGGAGCTGCTGGAGAATGTTCTCAAGTTGTGAGCATGTTTTGGGTGGAGTAAGATTTTCAGTACAGAATGTTTGCTTTCTGAAGAGCAACTGTAAGCAATAATAATGCAATGCAGAAGCTGCAGTCTTCTGCCTCCTGTGATCTCCAGGTAGTCTCAGTCTTTCTTGCCCAAAGCTATTGTATAAAAAGAAATCTCACTGGTAACTTACAGTGATGGCTTCATCCAATCATTGCTTCTTTCTTTGTGTCTTTCCTACTTGTCCTTGTGACCCCTCTTACAACATTTTGCTAGGAAGATTTCCTCCCACTGTTCTATGGATTTTGTTATGAGAAGCCCTGCTCTGGCTTTGAAGCAATATATTTAGAAATGAATTTTTACCACAGGAGCTTCTGAGGAGGGAACTTGCAGTCAAGCCTTAAGCATTTATTAGAGGTTCTCTGAAATGCCTCTGGCAGTGCCTCTTGCTTTCCATTTGCACTTTCAGGCTCCATACATTTTGAATTTTGCCTGGTTCAGATACCCAAAACCTACAATATGAATGCTTCCTTCTCGGAATCACAAATACAATATATGGTATACAGAGAGACGTTTCATGTGATTTATAAGAGAAAGCTTCAAAACCTGCTGTTGCTTTATATGAGTTTTAGAGAAAGCTCCTTGCACACACTCGTACAAAAGAATGGTGGGGCCCAGCCATGGTGGTGAGAAAGACATTCACTTGAGCTTTTCCACCAGTCACTGCACGCAACACAAGCAAGTGATTTTAATTTAGCCACAATGTGGCTAAATTTAAAAAAAATTAAATTAAAGTTCAGGCTGGAAAGGAATCAGCTGAAGCAAACAAAGTGCAGCAGAAAAGACTGGGCTTTCTCGGCTTTCAATATGGACTCATGAAAAATGGATCCGGCAGGGAGGGATGGTGGCTCTGCATGAGGGTGGAGTAGCATCCTGTCCTCTGCTTGAGTTCTCCCAAAGGATGGGAGATGCTGGGTCTGTAACAACAGCTCTGGAAGGTCCATTTGTGTATTTATAAGTATAAAAGATTTTGCTGTTGTAACTAAAAACGGTCAGGAGCTGTGAAAGGCTAAACAAAAGGAGAGAGAGAAAAAAAGATGAAGTTTTCCATCTCAAGTAACAGCAGTGAACATTCTGACGTGAGGCATAAGCACGTGGAATGACTTCTAATGGAAAAAAATGTTTTTGTCACTTCTATTGTTTTTTTTTTAATAGTAAAGTCCTTTTCATGTAGGCTTTTAGATTGAGAACATCACTAAATTAATAGCTTTGGAGTTATTGTAAAGAGTTTATGTAATTCCATAGCATTCAGTGCACGTTTGTCTACACATATAAAATCCGTGAAGCAGCGCGAAGGTCACGTTTAATTTTATTAGGCAGGAAGGATTTAGTTATTCTGTTTTTATCCCTCCAGAATAATGTTATCAGTATCCTCAACCACGTGGAGTATAAAAATGTTATTGTACTTCTGCAGGACTGTAATTTGGTGACCCATTTCCACATGGAGATAGCAGAAGACCAAACCAGAGCAGGGCTCTGGTCATGTGGTGGGCTATCTACTATACTTTGAATAGTCAGAAGGTGCCATAATTCTGGAATTTTCTTTACAAGTAGCCTAAATAAGATAGTTACGCCTGAACTATGATGAGTTTTAGCTTAGTACATTTAACTTTCTTAACTAATAAGCCTGCTTTCCAGGCTTATTAGTGGGCTGGTGGTTATTCCCATTACTCATGAAGAAACATCCAAGCTTAACTTACATAACTGTCACTTCAATGACAAGTTGGAATTGTGTTTATTTCTACAAGTCCTAATTTTCTTCTGAAGGTTTTTACTTTTTCATGATCGAGTGGGAAGTGAAGATTGAGGCATAAAAAGAAAAAATCAATACCCATATAATCCTAACCAGCAGCAATGTTTGGAGGAGGTGCATACGTATACTTACACATTCAAAAAAACAAAAAAAAAAGAAAAAAAAAAAAGAAAAAATTATATTTAAAATCTTTTTTCCCTAGCTGGCTCCTAACTGGGCAAAACTGACTGTACTAGACCAGAAATGAACTGCTTCATGTATTACTATCCAACATAAGGTCTTAGGAGTTAGAGGATGGTTGATATTTTTACCTGATGAGGGCTACTGAGGGTATCTAGGAAGGGCATACTCCAGCTCCTGAGCTATAGATTGGATTCTTACCGTGACTTTTTGTCTTAAGAGTGGGACAGATGAAGAACAGTAAAAATGTGTTTGGAGTCCTTAAGTTGCCAGAACAGAATCTGTATGCACGGCTAGTTAAAAGATGCCAGTTTAAATAATGTTGTAATAAAGAACAAATGATTATAAATACTTTATTTCTTCCACTCATTGCCAGAATAAGCTAAATATGAACAGATATGCCAGCCTGTTCTCTCCGTATGTTTTTATGAGTGTACTTTTTAAATGAAAGGAATGTTTTTTCATGATGTGATCTGATTCTTATGTTAATGTATGTGACTTTAATCTAAGATCTGATAATTTCTGGGAAAGTAGAAAGGAATCTACTGATCTGTGTGCTTTGTGGAAACACAGAGGACGCTGTTGAAGGGTTCTTCTGTTACTCCTGTAAAAGGTTTTGCTAAAAGGCTCTTACTCTTCAGGCTTCACACCTTACTTCTGCCACCCTCTGGAACAAACCCAATCTTTGTTCATCCCTTTAAACAGGAGAAGTGATCTTTTGGCTAATGTGAAAGCCTGCTCAATGTAGATCACGGGTTTCTGCCTGTTTAGCTCATTGTAATAATAAACCATAAACAGGTTCCAAAAAAAGGGCCTCTGCATTTCAATTTTTTTTCTAGCATAACTTCAGAGATCAGAATGTAAGATGAAACACAAATCTGCTTTTCTTGGCCTGTACGCTTGGTGTGTTATGACAAGTGAATTATTGCAGACTTTGTGGGAATACATTATGGAGTGTATTATGGCCCTGAGAGCCCGTGGAGATCTGGAGGAAGAAAGAGATTTAGATATTTAGTCTATGAGCTGTGTCGGGATGTAGATGCTTGTGGCATTGAGTGTCTAATAGGTAAGACACCATGTTCTGCTGCAGATGATGATCACCTTGTAGCCATTGCCTCCCAGATCCACGTGCCCTGATTGCCACAGCTGATGGTAGCCTGAGATGGGGTCAGAGAACCCACCTGCATGTGTCCCTGCAGGACAGCCTGTGGCTTTGGGGGAAGGAACTGTGGGAGCCCATGGCAGGGGAGGCAGTGTTACCCAATCACTGTAACACACACTATGTACTTATGGTTGTAGAGGCATGAGGAAGACTGGCATCCCCGTTCACAAAGCTACTTGCTGTTTCCCACAGTAAAACTGTGGTTTTTGTTTTCCACAGCTTTTCCAAAACTTAATTTAGGCAAATTTTCCATGCCTTGGTCTGGCTTTTCCTCTCTCAAAATATAAATCATACAAGTTCTGCTGTTGATGAGAACAAAGCTGAGGGTAAACAATTCACTGCTTTCCAATGCTAAAAGAGGTTAGGTGACCTTTCCTTTGGGAAATTTAAGTTCCTTGAAGCTTTGCAGTAGGGGCTCTCGGCTTGGCACGAGAGCTGCCTTTTTGTCAGGGATGTGCTTTTTGGTCCTTCAGGGAAAATCCACTTATGCTTTGCCAAGTTATAAACAGTTGAAAATATTGCAAATTATTCATTCTGAGAAGAAACTTGTTAAAATTTAGCAACTAAAATCTCTGTGGTGTGCTGGAGCTCCCACAGTTTCCTGTGCTGGACTGACCTCAAGTAGCATGCTGCAGGGATGGGGCCAGAAGGGCTTTGCAATGGCTATTTCCCCCAGTTTGGTCTGTAGTGTGGTCAGACACGGCCGGCGTTGGACACCTATCTTTCTTGAGTCTTCCCTTCCAGGCAGACTGAAACCACTGTTTAGACAGAGACTGTGAAACCAGGTTATGGGGATCAATCTGCCAGGGTGCAGGGTGAGAAAGGGATTGGCTGGGCATGGAGATTAGGATGTAACGCTGGGAAGTGAGGATGCTGAAGAGGAACTGGGTCTTCCAGTCAGGTGCTGGAGTGTTTCTTGTTGAAAGATGTCTTTTATTTGCTACAACAAAGATACATTTCTTCAGCTGAGCAAGTTGTTCTCTCCTATGCTCTTTCCAGAAATACCTTCTTGTTGCTGTTTGGATGAAAAGTGATATCAACATAGTTGATAGTTGATAGTATCAACTTGTATTATTCTAATACTGGTGTTGTTCTCTAAGTATTCAGAAAGATATAGGAGCCATGTTATTTTTATTGCTGTGTCTGCCATTGACTTGTAGATATGACCTACGTGATGGACTTGGAAGTCTGTCTCTTTTTTTTTTTTGCTCATTTTGCATAGTGGAAGACTGTAAGTACATAGCTTATCTGAACTACAATTAACCATTGATAATTGTTATATTCAGTGTTACAATAGCATCACCAAAGCACATGACCAATAAACAGACTCTACAGGATCTTGTATGTGCAGTGTTCTCATAGCCACACATTGGAATAATTCATAGGAAAACAGGTTTGGGAATGGAGAAGACACTGCACGTGCTCTTGCAAATTCTTTTGTAGATTGATATCAGCATGAATTGTCCTTCTCAAAATTTGCTGAAGACACCTGTATGCTGGGGTGTTTGTTTTGTGTGGGTGTCACAAGCTCAGACTCTGCTCAGTGCCATGTCACAGGGCTGTGCTAACAACATGCCGGACCTGGCTCTTTGAAAGGACACTTTCACTCTGATCTCTGCTCCTTTTCCACAATGAATGTTTATTTCTTTCTGGTTTTTTTTTTTTTTCAGCCTTCTCCTGGCCACCAGCTGCCCACATCCCAGGTTCTCAAGTGTGAAGTGCTGATGCCAGCAGCACCAAGGGAAGCTGTGGGCAAACAGAGCCTGCAGAGTCTGCGCGGCCTTGTTCAGTCAAAACAGAGCTGCTGCCAAGCAGCTAATTGCGGCTCTTTCCCCACGTCCTGCTTTCACACATTAAGAATCAAAATTCAGCCCTTTGCAGAGAGCTCCCTGGTTCCCTGCAGCTCTGGGAGAACTCTAATCTGCTACCACCTCCCTCAGAGCATGGCTGGCTGTCTGACAGTTTTCAGCATCACTTTTTAAGATATTTTTCTTTTTTCTTTTTTTTTTTTTTCAAATGCTTCCCTTACCTTGGCCTGACATATGGTTTTGCTTTAGGAGCAAAATGCTTTTCCATAGGCAGCTGGTGAAGTCCCTGAACGCGTGTTTCTCCAAAATGCAAAACCCTAAAAGACATCAGTTCCCAGAGGAAAGGTTTCTTACATACAGCTGCAGAGCACTGCTTTAAAGATCTGGAAAAAAGTACCGTAGTCAACTGACATCATTGAGCCACTTTGATTAGTTTCTTATGCCTGATTGCAGAATGTAGTGAATAATGACAAATGAGGCTCCTTCGAACATCGCATCTATACACATTTGTGTAACAACCAGAAAATAAATCATCATTTGTTTTGGAGCTAAAACCAGGGAAAATAGCCCAAGGATATAACCAGATTAGCTGGACAGCATTTAAAACAAATGTAATTACAAAATATATGTATGGTAGCCAAAAGTATTGTTTGAATAAGGGTTTTCCTATGCTTCTCAGTCTTAAATAAGGTGGGGAAAATGTTCTTTATGAGAAGGGAACAAGGGAATTAAGGAGACAAAGACCAACTTAAGAAACAAAACCACATCCATTCACCCACAAGTGAATTTTATGAATGCATGTGGAAGAATGGTCAGGTTGTAAAGTCAGAATAAAATAACATGTTTCTTCTTGAGAACAGGAAAAGGATTTGGGTAAGTCAACCAAGTTTCTATAGACAGAGACCTGCTCTGTTGCTGGCACCTGCACCCTGCCCTGCTGCGATGTCCCCCAGCCCTGGCAGTGAGTGCTGCGTAGGTCATCTCAGGAGCACGCTGTGGGATCTCTTTTGCAAGACAGTGTCTGACCTGGCTATTTTAGAAATCTCTATTTTTGGTTCTTCCTCTGAATTAAGTAGAGCTATTTTTGGCAGGCCACTCACATGCTGTGTCTTTCCTGTCCCAATTGTATTTCCAAGTGGCTGCTTGGGACAGTCAGCACTGCTCCCGTTCAAGTGTAGGGCTCTTATTTTCCTGTAGAGTCTCTTGTGGTCTTTAATATTCACACCCACATTGTATAAACCCAACTAAAGGCACAGACAAAAAAGTGCCATCCATGGCTGGCCATGAGCCCTACGTTTGGGAGTTCATTTGCTTGAATTTCTGCCCCACTCTCTCCAGAGTATTCTCAGCTTGGCAAGTTACTATCCAAACAGTAGCAATGCAATGCCTACATTTCACCTGCTCCTGGTGAGAAGGCTGAAAGCAGCCCTAGCTTGGATCGGAATAGCAGTGGAAAGATGATTCCAGACTAAATGACAACCTGGAGACCAATACATCCACAAGCAAGAGCTTGCAAATGCTGCCTGGTACTGCTAGAATAGTACCTTCTGCTCAGAGCTGCAGCCTTTGCTCAAGAGGTGGTGCCCACTAACCTCTGTAAAGGTTTTGATGCAAAGTTTTTGGTTGCAGTAAAGATAATTTTAACTTAAGGAGAGGCAATTAGAAAGCAGGTTAATTTTTTCTTAGTACTCCAACTCTGAGCTTTATTCCTTCTCAAACGCTCCTTTCAGATGATCTGAATGTTCACTTTTAGTTGAAGGCAGTTTAGAAATATTATCATAAGCCTACTTGATGTTTTGGTATTGATAATTCAGTATTAAACATATGAGGCTGTTTTCCATCCACGACCAAAGGTTCGTGTATTTTACCTTTATCGTGTCTGCGTGTTGGTATAGGGATCCTTGTCACTGAAACGCGTCAACAGCCCTATGATGCATCTCAGATAAATAGATTTTCTGCCTTTATTTTTAAGAATAATCTAGATCTGCTCATCTCCTGCTAAATAGAAGCACTCATGTGCCTGAGATATCTAAAAATTAGTGTTGAAATTGGTGAAGAAAATAGATAGCAGTTTAGTGTATTAAAATATTACATAAGTTTAGTAAAATGTCAGCTTATCTTAAAATAGGGACAAGTAGCGACAGTTCTTTTTACTAAATGACAGATTCTGATTAGTTCAAGAGCAATATTTCTGTTCAGTGGTATCAAAATTGTGTCCTTTGAGTTTCTTCTTGTCAAAAACATTGAGTTATGTAAGGAAAAACAATAGGAAAAATATACCATGATGTCTTATAGTGAATATCTCCAAAGAACAGCTCTTCTAAAAATTCTAATAAGAAATTAACAACCACACTAGACTCAATGCAGACTTATGTTTTAAATATATAAATGGAATTGCAGGGTGATAAAATCTCTGGATGATTTTTATAGAGGAAGCTGAAACTTCTTGCGTATGAAGTGCTAAAATGTGATAACCATAGCATGTATTTTAAAAATGGGCGTGAAAAATCACAGCTATCTGCTTTCAATAAAGAAAGAGCAGGAAATTTACAATGAAGCAATAAAACTATAAACCTTAAAATATGTGCATGCAACAGGTGTTGATATGTACAACAGCGTCAGAGTGCAATAAAATACCTTACTATTGTCCAAGTAGAACTGTGGCCAGGATACGGCACTTGGCTATGTTCGGGCCTTGACATGAATTAACTCAGATATCCAAAGCCAAACTGTGCTAGATAAAGAGAGGGAATTTCTTCAGGAAACAGAATAGAAAGAGTGTTCTGGTTTAAATCACTGGCTTTATATGAGATCTCTATTTTAGAATTTTTAAATCTCTTTCTTAGTGAAGGATGATTCATCTGGGATATTGACTTAGCACCCTTTCATTCCCAAATTTTTGTGGCTATGAGTAGCTTCCAGGGATGTCAGTGAGGTGAGAACTACATATATGTCTTTCCTTAAAGCAATGGAATCAAATGGGCTTTGAGTAACATGCTGTTTTGTGCTCCATCCGTGTGTATGCTCTTTCTTTCTGCTCTGGTTCTATTGGAGCCAATGTGCCTTCCGGGCAGCAATTGCAACTGAGAGCAAAGCTTGACACGTCTTGTGGTCTCCTTTCTTGGGATGAAACATAGAATTGTAGACTAGCCTGGGTTGAAAAGGACCTTAAAGATCATTTCGTTTCAAGCCCTCTGCCATGGGCAGGGTCGCCAACAACTAGACCAGGCTGCCCAGAGCCACATCCAGCCTTGCTTTGAATGCCTCCATGAGCAGTGGGAGAGCAGTGAGGAGAAGGCACCAGGTCAGTGACCACCCAGTCGCTGTGAACTGAGTTTGATGGGATGTGTTTACATCCAAATTTTTTCCTTTCCTTATCTGAATTAACTTGTGAACATTTGTATCACTTCAAGACAGAGGTAGTACAGAAGTGTGCACACAAGTTCTTCAACCTTTGTCCCACATACATGTGGAACTTCCATCCTATTTGTCTCCTTGTACCTGCATCCTTGATTCTCCTTGACCGAAACCAAGCCTTTCAGATCAGTTTATACTGCATTATCTCAGTTGCATGTAGATAAAGTAGCTTATACAAGTGCAGGTCAAAAAGCTCTTATGTCTCCTCACAGATTTTGGTGGGATGCCGTGCTCATCTGAACACTAGTACTGTGATGATGTCTATGCTGGAAACCCTTGCCGGCATAATTATACAAGCCAATGAAACCTCTCTGGTGTGCACAAGCCTTGTACTGTAAATAAGACTCAACAAGAGTTCTGTATTATAAACAGATTGAGGACCACCACAGACTTTTCCCCCACTGACTTGCTCATTGTTTCTCTATTACCATTGCCAAACCACTGGCTGTAAAGTTTCCTTCAGTCCCTGCTTTGTTTCCATGGTGGGTGCCCGCAGCCCTATCAGCATGCAGCATGCACGATGGTAGTCACTGCTGTTTTCTTCCCACCACTGCAGGGGTCTCAGTGAGGCAGACTAATGTGCTGCTGCTACTGAAATCCAGCAGAACTGTAGTGGAACTCTGCTCAGGAGCAAACCTGAGAGTTCTTTTCCCATCAGCCATAAGCAAGGATTTTCATGGGAAAAATCTGTAGGTGTGAGAAGGAAGGAAGGGGATATGGCACTTAATTAAGAAAAGAGCTTGATCTGATGAAAAGAATCTCAAATTTCTGTTATTCCTTAAATATCTCCAAAACTGTCTGTGCGAGGCTGTATTGGCAAAGTAAAATATAACATCGCCCATTGTATTGGCCTGTCTTCCAAAGGCTGCAACAGATTTGTCTTTTCCTTGAAAAATTTCATGTAGCTATAACCTTATTTTATGAGGATTAGCATGGCGCACTGCAGAGCTTCTCTCTCCTGGCACAAAGACCTGAGAAGTGCACATGTTTGAGACTACAGCAAGTGCCTCTGCTGTGGGGTAGATTTTGGCAAGAGGATGGGATGTCCATCTGGACTGCAGCTCCTTTCCCTGGAAATGGTTCGAGTTGCAGTTTCTACACTTGGACTCTGTTGCTTGGAAGTTCATTTGACATGCGCACTTGAAGGGCAAAGCTGATGAAAAAGGCAGCGTATCCTTTAAACAAGAAAACACAAGGCTTTCTTGTCTTTTTTTTTCCTATACATGGGGAAAGAACGTTTATGTTGGCTGACCATTTTAAAATTAATGTGGTAGGAAAGTGAATATATTACAAATCACTGGAGGTAATAACAGAAGATAATACTCTTGGCTTGGGCAAGAGAAGGTGATAGATTACTGTAAATCAGATATGTGATGTTCAGATCTCACGTTCCATATTTCTTCCAGTCATTTTCCTATCCTTTCTGGTATTCTGGTTTTGACACCTGTTTCATTTCTTCCCACGAAAATCTGCTGCTTGCAGTGCTGCTTCTGGTGCAAATTTCTTCCACGTACAGCCCTCCCAAAGTGAAGAATAGCTTCTGGGTATAGGGGAGTGCGTTTCCTTCCTTGTTTTACAACATGATAAAGCAGAATGTCCTCACTTCAGCAGATAATCCAAAATGTTCAAAGCTCCTGGTCTCTAATGTTAGAATTTGGAAAAAGCCATGCAGCTAAATAGCAATGGTGAGTGCAAAATTGTAACTTTATTCTTTTGGTCTGGAGATTCAGACAAATGAAAAGTAATGTATTCCCATATATGTAAATATTGAAAATATGACTCAGCTTGTCAGCCGTCATGCACCTCATCAAGTCCTAAATCTATTCACCACATCATTTTTCTGACCTTGCAGGATGCCAACTCTGGGCAGAGGGGTTTTACTCTAGACCCTAGCATTTGTTTTACAACGCGTAGAAAAACTGCTGAGACACATGTTTTAATTTTAGGTGACACCAACATTTAATCCAGTTAATCCTTCTCACCACTTTAGTGTGGAATTGCAAGAATGACTACATAAAGAAAACATGAGAATGAGTTTCTGATTTCTGACATTTATAGAATTCAATGCTTCAGAGCTTCCTGATTTCTCCTGAGAAGTAGTTTTCCAAGGTGGACTGTCTTAGATAAAAGAGATGAAGGAATCTGCTAGGAAAGGACAGCTATTTTGCTCCCTGTACCACTCTTAGGTCTTGCATTTTCAGCAGTCTCTTGGGCATCTTTCTCCATGAACACTTGTACTGAATATTGGCAGGATGAAAGATAACCCCAAATTTTCTTTGCTGTTTTAATTTCTGGCAAAATTCCCCTCTCTGCCCCATGCATTGCTCATCTTCCCATGTCATGTCCAGTCCTTTTCTCGCTCTCCCCATATTGAGGATATTGTTGATGCTGGTTCATTCTTCCTTTGAGTTGCATGCATTTCCTTCCATGCTCTTTTGCATGATAGCATCTGTCTCACCAAACTCCTTAAAAATTAGACATTCAGTCTACTCCTTTTCTGGCAGAAACTATTCTTCCAAGACTTCACTCTTCCTGGTCTAGTGCAAGAACAGTGAATTATTATGAAGAATCATGAAAGAAGACTGTAGCAGGAACGTGCATTAATGTGTTCCTGTCAGTCAAGACCTGATGAATATTGCAATAGGTTAGAAAAGCTTCAATCTGGCTCTTTGAACACCAGGAAATCCATTATCTGGTGATAATCCAACCATTGTGATTCTCTCATAACTTTTAAAATGTACATCCCAACAGAAGGTCTTACTAGAATTAGATTTGTCTTAACAGTCCTCTTCTGAGAGAGTGTTCCACATTATGCTGAGGGTTGTCCTCAGAGCATTTTTCTGTCTGCATAATGTCAGAGAGCAGTGCTGTCCTCTGGGTAGTTGCCTTCTGCCACCAGTTATCAGCAACTTCATTCTTGTATTGGATAGCAGGGTCAAGGCTGTTGGGATGAGGGGATATGAAAGGGTCACATACGGTAGATAGAAATGCAAGTAAACAAAATAGAATTGCTCAGGACACCAGGCTGAAATAATAAGAATGACCTAGAATGGCAATGAGGTGACCTTTCTCTGGCACTTCTGTTTGTATACAATCTTTTCTGCTCTGATTTCTTACATGGTAAACTTCTTGGAACAAAAATGGCCACTTAGAATTCTACAGAGCACAGCAGAGACTGCATTTGTCAAATAAACAGATATAGCACAACTAATTTCTGAATATTTTCAAGTATGAGGTTTTCTATTTCAAATGAGAGAGACACCAAACATTTTAAGGCCTAAACCAATATGAAATCTATGTTTTCTACAGTACTTAAAACTGTCTCCTTTAAACCACTACTCATAATTTCGTATTACATTTGATTTGGATGCCAGCTTCTGTTGTGGTGGTTACTATCTGTGCTGAAGATCCTAGGCTTTTTTTGAATTATTGCCTATGTTATTTTGAAACATGCTCTTTCCACTTTCATCTTCTGACAATTTTAGCAAACCTTTACATCTGATAAATGCTTGATATTTTCAAATTGAAAATATTTAATTGCCCGGTATAGTAACAAAAGCATGTGGCCATTTTCTAGATAATGGTATATATTGCAATTCAGAAAATGTACCTTTCAGAGCCTTTAATGGTCTAAAAATATCTGCCTGATTGAGGTGACTGATGGTGCTTGTCTTAGAAAGTGTATCATGTCTCACTCCCACTGAGTTCAAAACTTTACAGGCAGCCACCTCCCAGCTGGAAAAAGCCTTGAACAATAGTGCAATAAATCATGGGAAAAGTACAGCTTCTCTGGAGGATATTTGTTTGTTTTGTTTTTGGTATTTTTTTTTGTGTTGGTGCAGAATTAAAAAGCAGTTGTTGGACCAGGACAAACTCAACTGGGTGTCAGGATTGCATCCTGCAGGATTGCATCCTGCAGGATCTCTCACCGAAAAGGTTGATCCTCATTATAGCTTGGTTCTTGTGGGTTTAAAATGCACAATGCAGCTGGTGATAGGGCTTCTTTTGTAATATATTTCTTATTGAGTAGCACTGGGAAAGAGGGAAAACAGTTTCCTAATGTCTATTTTAAGCCAAAATAAACCTGTGAACAGCATGGTTCCCGCTGGAATGAGACTACAAATTACTCACCAAAACTAATGGTCTTTTAAGGAATCCACTGAAAAGAAAAGCTCAGAAAAATGTGTCATATATATACACACCGCTATTCTAGAAGTTGTTGTGCGTGATTGGCAGAAAATTAGTTAAAGCCTGTCCGCTTTGCAGTTTATATCATTGGAATAGAATCTAAGAGTAGAATGAGGAGAAATTGTGGTGTACCATAATTCATGTCTTAGAATTACATTCTAGGTATTTTGTCTTTGAGAAAGAATGACAAAACTGTTTCCTTTTTCTTTAGAAAGTGAAGGAGCTCTTCCAGTACATCGGAAAGACCAGAAAAGCAATTCTGTATGTTTTTGCCTCCTAATTTTGATACAAACTGGGAGTAACTGCACTTATTTCAGGCTCACACAGCATCATATCCTCCTTCTGTTTGGTTATTAGACATAAACTTGTCTGTTTTTATCAATTTAGTAATACATCCTCATACGTGACACTAAGACTTGTCTGAATCGCTGGTTTTGAATCCTTCTTTCATGTTTAAAATATTACCATTTTGCTACATTTATTCATCTGGGTTTAAGTTTTGGTTACTTCAACTTTTTATGTTCATTTTAACTTAGAGAAAATCAATTGATAAAACATTGCATTTGTTTACACATTTTCAAATTAATATGTTATGTAAAGTAATAATGTCAGATTGAATCCTGTAATATTTAGATATGAAAATGGCCCCGATTTTTTTTTTTTTTTTGCATGCTTTACCTCACCAAAACTACTGATGTAAACAAAAGGCATCAAGTATGAATTTTGAATTAGAAAACTGAACCTTCAACAACTGAGTCTGGTTGGTACTAACATGCTGCGTCAAACCTCATTAAAACCGCCAATAGAGGACTATCCTGCATATAAGTATAATGCCATAACCCACTACTGCAGAGACAAAGAAGGCTCCAGTTCATGGCGACCCAAGGGACAAGATGTGCAGCTGGTCAGACAAGTACATGAATGAAATTTTTACTAAATTAGTTGTTTAGTATTTTTATCATTGCCTCTCTCTGCCTGCTGTTTCTCTGCTTGTCAAATCTGCTCTTTGCATTCCGACCTGCAGGCATGAAATGGGTAGTTCTCTCCCAGATACTTGCCAGTAAATCCTCAGTAGTAACACAAAACAGAGCCTGAATGGGGAGACACCACGAGGGCTCTTTCACAAACAGAACAGTGAGCCAGGCCACACTTCTGCTGGCTCAACAGACAGCTGAATGGGCTTTGTTTGCTGCTAGATGGAGGTGACTAATGATGTAAAGAGAACTTACTTTGCTATGAGAGACCTCCAAATGCATTTAGCTGAATGATGCCTAGCAGGAAAGGCAGAAAATGTCGGATCAGTTTAAAAAAAAGGAGTGTACTTTCACACTCAGTACATTGGTATATGTATGCATTTATATTTTGTCTTTTGTATTTTGTTTTTGTCTTCCTTTCTTATTTTTATTTTTGTTTTGTAACTGGGCTTAGATATCTTTCTTAGGCAATGTCTTCTTAATGCAAATTTAGTGACAGATATAGGTGTGTGCAGATGTTCTGTTTGAGGACAAAACAGAAAGTTTTCTACTAAATTAGGCCTGATTTGGCTTGGCAGAAAGATCCAGAGCAAATTACAGAGACCACAAGGTATCAGTGACTGCATGGATTCTTCTGAACTGTGTAAGACTGGCAATTCCAAATCTGTGAATCAAAACAAAAATAAAAGGAGGTTTCCTGTGGTGATTAGACTTGAACCCCCTCACATGAGCCAAGATTCACAAATTTATCTGTCTGAACCTGTTTTGCAGCCGCCTTATCCTGTATCTGATTCTGAGGTTTGAGCTGAACAGCTCTCCTTAATTTGATGAACACACTGAAAGCAATCATCCTGAAGATGAGAATGTACCTATTTCTCCTCAGGCTCTCTGAGTGGGGCAGTTGACATGCTAGAGGAAAGGAATGCTATCCAGAGGGACCTGGACAGGCTTGAGAGGTGGACCCTTGCCAACTTCATGAAGTACAAGGCCAAGTGCAAAGTCCTGCACCTGGGTTTGTGCAGTCCCAAGCATAGATACAGGTTGGGCAGAGAATGGCTTGAGAGCAACCCTGAGGAGAAGGATTCAGGGGTGTCAGTTGATGAAAGACTCAACATGAGTTGGCAATGTGTGCTTGTAGCCCAGAAGTCCAATTCTGTCCTGGGTTACATCAAGGGAAGTATGACCAGCAGGTTGAAGGAAGTGATTCTGCCCCTCTGTTCTCATGAGATCCTACCTGGAGTACTGCATCCAGTTCTGAGGCCCCCAACTCAAGAAGGACATCAAGCTGTTGGAGAAGGTCCAGAGGAGGGCCATGAAGATGATCAGAGTGCTGGACCACCTCCCCTACAAGGACAGGCTGAGAGAGCTGGGCTTGTTCAGCCTGAAGAAGAGAGGGCTTCAGGGTGACCACTATAAGTGGCCTCTCAGTACCTGAAGGGGGCCTACAGGAAGGCTGGGGAGGAACATCTTATAACAGCATGTAGTGACAGGATGAGGGGAAGTAGTTTTAAACTAGAAGAGGGTAGATTTTAGACTGGATACTAGAAAGAAATTCTTTACTGTAAGGGTGATAAGACACTGTAATAGGATGCTCAGAGAGGTTGTGGATGCTCCCACCCTGGAAGCATTCAAGGCCAGGCTGGATGGGGCTTTGAGCAGCCTGGTCTAGAGAGAGGTGTCCCTGCCTATAGCAGGGGGTTTTGAACTAGATGATCTTAAAGGTCCCTTCCAACCCAAACTGTTCTGTGATGTGATTCTCTCTCCTCAAGTTCAGTGCTAAGTTCTGTCCTGAAATGGAAAACTTTATTCAATTGCAAAAAATGGCATCCGTATCTCAAAAAAGTATGCGGGGTTTTATCAAAGCCTACTGAGTTTGAGTATATTTGCATTCAGCTCAGTGGATTTTTCGTCAGGCTGTGATATATAGAAATTTTTCAGTCATTTTCCACAAGTATTTGCATTTTCTCCTTAGGCATATAAGCTTTTACCTTTCCTTAGGGAAGTATTACCCGGTCTGGTGTATTTTTTGTTTGCACAAAATGAATGAAAACCTTTGACTTTTTACGGCTCTCCCTGCTAGACTGACTCCCTCCTGTGTCTTCTGAAAGGGAACTTCCTTCAAACAAATGCCCCCAGTGATGACTTTGGAGAAGTAAACATATAGTAACACAATGAGATTTCCTCAAATTTGATTTACCAAATAATTCAAGTTTTTAATGAGTCAGAAACGGCCTTCCCAATTTATTTCTTTGGACATCTGTGATATTCTTAGAGTGGAACAGGATGAGAAACTGTTTAACTTCTTTGCTCAGAACCAGATGAATGGCCATAAATTATGGCAAAATCCACCTTACCTATAGGTGAGAAGAGCCCAGTAGGTAGATGAGTCCCACCACAACCTTTCAGCACAGCCCCAGGCTGATACTTCATTAACTCTGACTGTGACTAGAGGCCAGCCTGCCAGTCCCATAGCAACTCTATCACAGGAAGGTTTTCACATTGATGAAGTGGAGGGTGACGCTGGTGCGCTTTCTGGGAGATGTCATGAATGCTGTTTTGCTGTGCTCAGCATTACTAATAAGGCAATCAAGGAAACAACATTTCTGAGCCACACAAAGAGGTAAAACACCTTGCTGCTGTTAGAAGCAACCTTTGCTGCAGTACTACAAATAGTAGCTACCTTCTCTGTCCGAGTATGTTGTTTTCTTCTTTTCTTTCAAGGAAAGTGAAAAAAAAAAAAAACACTGGACAAGTGTGCTTAGTTTGTGTAATACTTTAATAATACTCTAATTTAATTTTTATGTGAAATCTTGAGCTGGTTCCAATTATAGGCTTTGTCCCAGTCCAAAATTTCACAAAAAAATTGAACGTGGAGAGAAAACGCAAGTCCGTGCTCTACCATTGTGAATCCTGCAGGCCCTGAGGGCAGCAGTAATAATGCAGAGATGCACAGGAGAGCTGGGAGCATCATCAGTGCAGTGGCAGCCCTGATGTGGCTAGGGAAGTGCACGTAGAGCCAGTCCAAATGTTGTCTGCTTGTGCTGGCCTATGATGTGCACTCAGCAGAGCAGCAGCAGTCAGGAGTCCTTGGCATCCCTGAAAGTGGACATTTTAGATGAAATCACTTCCTTTTTCCCTAGAGAGAACAACTCAGAGCTAGGTGCTCTCCCAGGGAAAGGAGGTAAATCCCATGAACCTGCAGAGAAGAGGAACAGTGGCCACTGTCACTGGGGGTTCCTGGACCGAAGAGAGCATGTCTAGCTATACTGGAGTCTTGGTCACAGGCAACTGCTTTGGTGAGGACCATGGGCCCTGCAGGAATTGGCTTCAGCCTCAAGCCTCTTTGAGTCAGTCAGTGATATCTCACTTTATCCTACAACAAGAAGCTGGCAGAGAGCAGTTTCTGTGGTTTGCTGCAGGTACAAAAGAAGTTTTAATTGCGTGAAGATTAGAGATACTGTTTTGCCATTTCCTTCACTTCTCTCAGTGCATATCACGACAAACAATGTGAATGAGAAGTTTATTCTTAAAATACTCTTTCATATGAAAAATGAAATTGGCACATGATCGACAGTGTCTGGCAACTGATCAGCAGAAATGTTCAGCCAGCTCCAAAGCTGAGGCCAGCTGAGCTCTGTGAGCATGGGGAAAAAATAGTGAGCCAGAATATATGGTTGAATGAAATAAGGATAAAATTTGCATGGCTGTGGGCCATAAGTAAAATATTCTAAGACCCAAGGGCCCAAATAACAGTCATACATTTTTAGATATGGATATACATGGGGATTCAGTCTTCAGAGTTAAACAAGAAGACATGACTGGCAACAAAACAGAAAAGCAATGCTTTCTTGGTAGATAATAGGAAAAACCTGAAGAATCATTCCTCAGCTTGTATTGATTTTCTGTCTTCCCTGTTGCAGATTGTGGCTACAGGTGATGCCCTTGCTCTATCATATATAATTGGTGATCAAATGTGCTTGGTGTTGGTGGTTGCTAACCCAGTCACTGACTTACTGGGAATTTTTGCATCTCTTTTGGGTGTTTTGCACGTTGAGGAGCTTATGTGCGTATGTGAAGTTTAGAGGAGAACTTTGTATGAAACCTCAGACGTAATTTAAATGAAAGTCTTGTACCCTAAAAATGTAAACAGCTTTATCCTGGGAGAGAGAGTGAAGAGAAGAGCCTATGAAAATGAGGTTGCATACGACTGAAGTATTGTATCTGGATACAATTTCTATGTGATGATAAGGGTATTTTTATTCTATTGTAAAATATTAACTATCGTAGTTTCTTCTTACTTTGAACATATGTTTGGCCTTATGAATGAAATCTAGTGCTGGGATGACACATAATTAACTTGCTAATTGTCAAAGTGTCGAAGGATTCAACAACAGAGTTACAAAACTAGATGCAGAGCTGATGTAGGTATTATGGAGGAAAACCTGTCAAAATCTTCTTGTCACAGAATATGTTAGGCATTTTCAAACACTTTTTTTTCCCTAATCTCTGAGGCATTCGCAGTAAAAATTAGTAAAAATAAACTATCATAAGCTCAGTGACTAAACAATGTGCTTAGGCCGCATAAACCTTAATAATGCAGAGAGTCTGCTTTATAGAATGGTTATAATTTTCTGCAGGAGGAGAGAAATATTTGATTTGAGAGAAGGACCTCTCATTGTTTCCATGCTGACTTCAGTCCCATGCTCTGTGTTCATGAAAAAACTAAAACCTTTGGGCAGGAACCTTAGGATGTCCAACAGAATTTCCTCATTCTCAGCTGTGGATGTGAGGGAGTTGAATCACTTGGCCAGGCTCTCAGAGCTCAACAACTTTGTTAGGAGTAGAACTGAGATCTTCTGGTTCTACTCATTTTTATGGATTTCTATGTTGTAATTTTTTGAGGGGCTGAGTGATGTTTTAACAGCTCTTATAGCAGTGGAACGTTCTGAGAAGAGCCAAGATATCTTTATTCCACACCACCTTATAACTGTGGCACACCTGTGTTTAAACCAATACAAAAGCAAAAATAATCCTAAATTTTGAGTGCTTTATCTGAAACGCTTCAATATATATATATTTTTATCTTTCTGAGCCTTGAGATGACTCAGATTCTGCACCTAAAGGGCTAATTGAAAAAACACGAGGAAATGACACAGAATGAGGTCCTATTACCTGTGTTAATAACTTTCATGAGGCAAATCTTATAACTGTGTTTCCACATCAATGAACTGTAGCACTAGTGTGTAAGGTAACAGGAGCTAATTGCAAGATGCTGAGGTAGGAAAGCTCTACTGTGGCAGAGAGCTGAAAGTATTGCTATACATCAGCCTTAATCATGAAGGTTAATTAATATCTTTTTCCTTTCTGTATGTATGGAAATCAGAATTTAGTGGCAGAATCTTCTACGCATACTAATGTGTATGAGCCGAAGATACCAGAGCACTATTCAAAAGAGCAGTCGATATTTTTGCTGGAAAGAGAGCCCAAACCTGAGCCTTTTGGGAATCCACCATCTGTTTTGAAAAGGAGCTGAGGAGGTTATCCACAGCTCCATCCCCTGCAGGTTGGGATAGGAGAGGAAAACAGGAAGTTTGATTCATCTGACTTTCTCAGTTTTCCAAGTTACAGTCTCCAGCTGTTTCCCAAAACTTTCTTTTCTGAAGGAAAAAAAAAAAAAGACAACAAAACACCTCTATGAGCTATTTAGCTTTCTTTTAAGCTGCTCTATATTGAAACCTGTGTAGTCATTTTTTAACAACTCCAGAGTATACTCTCTCTTCTTTTCCCAAAACAAACATCTCTTACTCAGCGTTTCCTCAGCCTGAATGCAGAGAAAGAAAAGCAATAAGGAAACAAAAGGCTGGGGCTGGAGGTTGGGGAATTATGTCTATGGAAAGACGTGTGGCTATGCAATGTCAGGTCTCAAGTGTTCATCACAGGCGACGAACAAAAGCCTACCAGAAGGGAACCAGCAAGGATGCCTTCCACTTTGCCTGAAATCAACAACATTTTACAAAGTGTTCCCAGACAAGGACTGACTGAGGCACTTCACATTTAAGGTACTGCTGGGCCAGCATTATCTGAGGCAGTAATCACAAACTCCGTGTCTCACTTGCAGGGCATTATACCAAGCATCTCCCTTCCAAGAAGTACATTAACCCGCATGGACAGCAGCATGTTGAAACTGTTTGCTTTCTTGCCTCCCCTCCTTTTTTGTAGGACCAGGACCAGAACCCCTTGCAAATGCTGGGGATCAATTTGCCATCTTTGATGAGGTGGTTGAAATTGCTGTCACTGCTGTTCCTTCCTCTCTTTGCAGCTCGACAAAGCGTGATTATTATGGGTGTTGTTCATACAGTGTCTGGAAGTAACTGTCTCAGGCAGAGAAGGATTCTCAGTAGAGGTACGTTATTTCTTTGCAAGTTCAGCTCATGTTTCAGGACTGTGGGGCAGGAGGTAAAGCAGCATGTGATATTTACAGGTAACAATTACTCCAGTGTTAAGGCCAAACTGAGAATAATTTGGGTGAGAATTTTAATATAAACTTGAATGCTTTATCTTGTGTAGGCTGCTTTTTTTTTTTTTCCTAATGCCTCATATCAGACTAACTATCATAAATAGAGAGTGCTTAAGAAGTTGGAAATACAGTCAAGGTTTCATACAGACAGCTTTTATTCAAAGTGCAGAAAGACCTATTATTGTCTCCTGACATATTGCCTGTTTTACAGTCACTTATAATTTTGTGAAACATTTACTATTCCAATGTAAAGGGTCTGTTCTGGACTGATTTCTTTTCATCCTGGAAAATTTTCTGTAATATTGCAACATGCTGCTAAGAATAAAGCAAGAGGTAAAAGATTCTTTTGCAGATGAAAGATTTTCTTAGGCTTTTTTAAATGTAGCCTTAGTACCCCATGTTTTGATATGGGATATTTGAAAATAAGGAAATAAGGGTGTCTTTTCAACCAGAAGGCAGCTTCTGCTTTTTGCCATGAAAATGACTGAACCAGATGTCTAGGTGGGGGGCTTTGCCTTCCTAGGGAAATGCTTGAGCTCCCCTGAAGTCTTATAGCTATGTAGACTACAGGCATGCTGGATGAGATTGCTCCCAAAAAGAGGAACAGGAAAAAGGAGAGGGCTGGAAAACATAAGGGCCAGCTGAGTGACTGGAGTGCTGTCTCTAAAAGAGTCATAGAATCACAGGATATCCATAGTTGGAAGGGACAAAGAAGGAGCATCGAGTGAAGAGAGAAAGATGAGGGAGATGTGGTGAATCATAGGATGGTTTGGGTTGAAAGGAATCTTAAAGCCCATCAAGCTCCTGTCCGCTGCTTTGGGCAAGGTTGCCACTTACCAGATCAGGCTGCCCAGGGCCCCATCCAACCTGGTCACAGATTTTCTGAGCAGCCTGTGTCAATGCCTCATCACATGGAGTAAAAAATTTCCTCTTATTCACTAATCTAAAACTCCCCTTTTCTTGATTAAAACCTTTCTTCCTTGTTCTATCACTATCTATCTGTGTAAAAGGTTGGTCTCCCTCCTGTTCATAATTTCCCTTCAAGTACTTGAAAATTGCAATGATGTCTACGTTCTCCAGGCTAAACAAGCCCAACTCTATCAGCCTGCCTTTGTAGGAGCGATGCTCCAACCCTTTGATCATCTGTGTGGCCTTCTATAGAACTGCTGGAACAGCTCCACATCCTTCTTGTGCGGGGGCCCCGGGCCTCGACACAGTACCCCATTTGGGACCTTACAAGGGCAGAGCAGAGGGGGACAATCACCACCTTTGCCCTGCTGGCCACCCTTCTTTTGATGCAGCCCAGGCTACAATTGGCATTCTGAGCTGCAAGTGAAATTATCCATCTTTTCATCCACTAGAATCCCCACGTCCTTCTCCACAGGGTTATTCCCTATGAGTTCTTCTCCCAGTCCGTACATGTATCTGAGATTGCCTTGATGCAAGTGCAACACCTTGGCCTTCTTGAATGTCATTAGATTCACATGGGCCCACTTCTCTAATTTGTGCAGTTACTTTTGGATGGTATCCCTTCCTTCTACTACATCAACTGCACCATAATCAGAAAAATGGCTGAGAGTGCTCTCAATCCCATTATTGAAGTCACTGATAAAGATGTTGAAGAGCATCAGTCCCAAGATGGACCTCTCTGAGACACCACTCATCACTGGCCATAGAGCCATTGATGGTGTAGAGCCATGGGCTGCCATCCTCTGGCTGCCACCATTCAACAAAATCTTCAGAAATTTAACTGTGAGAATGGAGATCAGACCACAGAAATGGGTACAGGGAAAATCTCACTCCTTTGATGCCTCTCAAATGACATGGAAATTTAATTCTGTCTCTGCAAGGGGAAAGAGCCAATGTCCAGAGGTGACCGAGGAATTTCAAACCAAAGCCCACACCTGAGACTTGAAGAGGGAAACTTATGACTGGGTGAATGGCTGTAGATCTTTCTAAGGTACTGTACTCAGAGGAGGAGAAATGAGATTGCCTCAGGGAAAAGACAAATGTCCAACAAGGCTGGGAGAACTGAGAGGAGACTGCCGGAGGAGGGAGGCAGGCATGCAAAGTGCATGTCCCAGCTCTCAGTGGTGGTCTCTGATACCTATCATTATTCTCTGTCATGCTGTTAGCTGGACAGAAAAGACCCATGCAGGTAATTTACAGGATACATTTACTTCCTAGTGGTGATTGTGAGTAGCAGCACAGTTTTGCACAAGAGAATTTCTTTCACCTTTATGGGAAATAAAAGAAAAAAACTTAACAGCTGAGGAAAATATCATTAAATTTGCAAGGCCTGGTACTTGTATGTATGCAGATTGTGTACACAGATTGTCTTTCATGACAAGGTAGTGGGGATTATTCTGTGATCTGTATAGAAAGTTCTGGGAGCTGATTGTGGCTGTACAGTTAGACACTGCAGGACCCTTTCCCAATTTTTTGGCTCAAGAAATATGAGAGAGTATGGGGAATGAGGCAGAATTTGGGAAGGGAGCATATGGCAAGAGAATGATGTTCTACCCTGGAGAATTGGATACTGTCTCTTTTTCTGTCACACAGCTCCATGTGATGACAGCTGAATCACTCGAGCCAATCTATTCAGAAGCTGTCAATAGTTCTACATTAGTTTTATTCTTGGTGCAGGACTTGTAGGCGTGTTGAACTTCCACAGCTGCAGCTTGAAGTCAATGGGAGCTGTGCTCAGAATGCAAAATAATATTCCAAAAATCTGATTTGGAGAATTGAAATTTGTGTCCAACGTGGTTGTGTTCAGCCCTAATCTTCCTGAGACCCAGCAGCCTCCTGTATGCGGGGGTGCTGCCAGCCCCTCACTTCAGAGCAGTGCTGTGCAGGAAGGTGGCAGTGAAGATCTCAGCTGTAAGGAAGTTGTGCACTCACAAACTGAGTCACCCTTCTGGGGTGACTTTTCCATCCTTCCCAGATGGAAAAGAAGGATACTGTCTTCAGAGCAGATTCTGAGCAGCATGCAGGAAACATGGCATAAGTAAGTGCTTCTGAAAGTACTCAGTAAACTGCTTGTTTCATTAAAGCACACCCCTTATGTGCAGTGTATGCATGCTGAAGGCAAGTGTGAATATGCCCTGTCAATACCATATTTCTCAAAATTCTCATCTCAATAGCTTTAGTGCATGGACATTCAGTAATGTGCGTAAATGAGGAAATGGACAATTTCCGGAGTTTATTCCATGTCCCAAGTAGGAAGAGAGCCCTTTCTCCTCTTTCAGTGCAAGACATCAGACTGTCAGTCAGAGGGCTTTGCACTTTTCATAGAACCGTGCAATCTCAGAATCATAGAATAATGGAATTTACTGAGTTGAAAAGGACTCACAAAGGTCACTGAATCCTGGCTCGACACAAGACAACACAGAAGTCAAAGTAGATTTGTAGGTCTGAAGGTGATAGAACTTCCTCATAACTCCCTGTGACAAAAAAACAAGATGAACAGTATGAGAAAGAAATAAACTATACCCACCAAAACTATACCCACCATCACTCTTTGCTGTGCAGTTTGTAGATGCACAATTACCTTGTAATTGTATCAGCTGCTTGTCCTGAAATCTTCCTGCATTACAGCTCTTCCAGTATCCCCCAAAATAGGCATATTATAAGCGCAACTCCCCAGCTGCTGTGAGCTGGGTGCATTGCTGTGGGACTAAATAGAGCAATACTATCTCTTTCCTAGGTGTCTGGATATGAACTTTTATAAGATGGATAAAGAGAGAAATAAAAATCCTGGGTCATAAAGGTGGTTCCAGCTGGGAAGAGAAATCAATGTTTTCTGAAATGAGATTTCTCTAATGCAATCCTATAATTGCAAAGACAATACAAAGCCCTCTTAACACAGCAAGAAGAGGCATGGCCTCTGTTTACAGCTCAAATCTATTTTCCATTAAATGGCATTAAAGCTCTTTTATCCATTTATCTTAGCTTTTCTTGGAGGCATATTCCTGGCCCTTGTTATGCCTGCATTATTAGATTTTTCCCTGTCACCGTCTGTCTCTCCCTTTGATCTTTATGTGTCTCTTTCAAACACCCAACTTGCCACAAAACAATGGCCAGTGAAGCCCTCCCACCCATGTGTCTTTCACGTGCCCATGTTTCGGACAGTGGCATGTGCTGCTGATGGGAGGGAAAGCTACATTAATTTGCCATATTAGTTTCAGTTACCTGGCCTGATGATAAGCTTCCCTTCTTCTTCCAACTGAAGGTTATAAGGGCCATGTTTACATTTATTTGCAGAAATTCTACCCCAAGTACTAACAAAACTGTTGATGAAAAATTGGACTGTTTCTCAGTAGCACTGAGTAACACCAAAGTCAGAGCACTCATGTCTGTACCAGAGAACAAAGGACCTTTCGTCTTCTCCCAGATGTGTTCTCTGTGCTCCATTCAGCCACGAACTCGATGTTCTTCCTCAGAGCTGTTGTAACGTAGAAGTTTGAAGAAATGTACGTTGTCCATTTGAGCATTTCCAAACTTCTTTTTCAGTCATCGCACTGTTGTGTTTGACTTCTTAAGCATGAGTTGTCTCTATTCACCCCTGGTTTGTAATAAGCAGTGTGACTGCTGTGCATAGGTAATTTTTCCTCAGTTCCTTGCTGGGGCAAGCATAGAGTAGCCTGGGACTGTTTTGTTATCTTTAAAAATACTGATAGGAGCTTATATTCATGAGGGCAGAAGGGTGACTCTTCTGAAGCAGAAATAGCCTCTGAGAAATCCCCAGTTCCCAGATAACCATGCAGAAAGTGCTGTCTTTGCTACAAAATGACTTCACAGGGTTCTGTTTTGCCTGGTTTATCACAGTCTTCCTGGGGCAACTACTAGGTATGGTTTTTCCATTGCTTCATGCACCCTGGGATTGCACTGGAAACATTCACATTCCTGTACAGTTTAAGTTGAGGTGAAAGCATGGGACGCTGAGGAAGATGAGGGCAGTTTCTGCATCAGTGGTAGAGAATGGCAGTGAAGAATATAACAAATTCAGGCTTTCAGCCATCACAGTGTTCTGAATCTCAAAGGAAAGCAGTGGGAAAGATTATGGAGAGCAGGAGCACTTGTAACCCAAGTGATATGTGTGCACTTTCAGGCAGTGAAGGTTTGGTTTGGCTTTCTTTAAAAGCTGTTTCTTTCCTCCCAGCACAACTTCAGCTGTCCTTTAGCCCTGAGCTGGTCTCAGCCAAGCACTACGTCACCCTAGCAGAGATGTTACAGATGTCTGAAGGTGAAAGGGCTGCACACCGCTTGCTGGGTTTGGGCTGCCTAAGCAGCCGCTCAGTGTTTGCTTGCAGATGTCAGAGGAAGGCTGCTTTGGAAAGTGGGGTGCCAAGCTCACTGTTATATTGCCAGTTTCATCACTCCTGAGCTCTGAGGAAATGGTCATCTCATTGTATCCCAGCATGAGAATGAATATATTCTCTCCATGGTCACGAGGGAAGACAAGTAAAGAACAAAGGGAAGCTTTGTCTGAAGGCCACTGCAGACTTCTACTGAAACACCCTACATCTGATAATGTTTTCTATAGTAAAAAATCAGGAAAATGTGAAGTCCTTTCAAAGACAAGATATCCAAAATTATTTTGTTGAAGGACTACAATAGAACAGCATATGGCAATCACCAAAATTAAGTCATCTTCATCTCCTCAAAATAAAAAAGTCAGTCTGTTAGCAATCAGCTTTTTCTTTGGACTAGCCTAGCATTTAAGACTTCCATCCAAGAAGACATAGCTGATTCTTTCTTTTGATTTAAGTTTAAATTTTGCCAAGGAGTAAAGTTTAGGTCCCTCCTTTGAGACCAAAACAATTTTGGCATTCATTTGACCACATTAAAATCTCATCTTCAGCTGGAAACAACAAAGCCAAAACATAATTATGATGAAGATGTCAAAATATCTCTTTTAAAAAAGATCTTTAATCCCACCGGGAGGCAATTTCTGATGTATGAGCAGAGTGACAGTCAGAGGTAAGTCTTTACCCCAGTACTGTTCTACAAGCTGAGTGCTTAGGATTGTGCTGGACAGTGGGCTTTTAGGACAGAATCAGGACTTTTTTAGTGCATAATTGATATATATATATTTTTTTCTTGTTTAGCACATTTGAATTTTTTCAGAATCCATGCTTTTTGAAAAGAACCTTAGCAAGTTGGAAGATTTTTTGGAAGAAAACGGCAGGAATGATTCAGTCTGGAAAAATTTCCTATTGAGAGACCGAAGAAAAAGTTAACAGATTTCTATCTTGGTCTCAAAATACTTATGAAAGGAAATTATTTTTTTCTGAGAATAGATGACTCAAGATTTATAACAGCACAAGTAGTCTTCATTTCTGGAATCCAAATCCAGTCAAAATTCTGCTGGAGATATTTCTCATGGTAGAAATCATAATGTGAGGTATAGTGCAGGCTTTCATAGTGAAAATCCTAATTACTGAATAACTAAAAGTCAAGAATGAATGTCCCTCCACATCTTGCAAATGAGCAGTAGTGACTAGAGGTAGGTAGACGAATGACAAGTAAAGACACTAGCCTTGACCATGCAGAAAATCAAAATAATGAGATGGCTCCCAATAACTTTTGCAGGCTGAATTTCTTGCTGCTACTTCCATTTGTTTTCCTCTTGCTTCCCCCTACTTTGGCAATATTGCTACATCCTCCTTCCCTGCCAGCTGTAGGTGCTGCTTCTTGTCCTCATTGCACTGCTTCCTCACCAACATCAAATCTAGCTTCTGCTCTGGCTTTTGCTTCTTCATCTCCCACAGTCTGGGCAGCCCCATGACTTGAGTAATGCTGGCAGCCTTTACTAGTTTGATCATAAATTGAGCTGCAGTGTGAGATACCCCACCAGCCAGGCTCAACTTGCCAGTAAAAACAAGCAGTTCAGGGTTCACAGCATGGTTAGTGGACGTGGTTGTAATGGGTTGATTGTTGGACTAGATAATCTTAGGAGTCTTTTCCATCCTTAGTGATTCTACAAGAAAGTACTAGCACTTCGCTGCCCATCTGAACAGCTCTAATGGCAGAATTTGAGCAACATCAGCACTTTCTGTACCTCTTTTCCTCTAGTAGTTTGACTCTGTTCAAACTATGTACAGAAAATAGATTCTTGCTTGGTTCCAAGTTAGAGGTAAATGGAAATCTTATTAGCATGTGTGGATTTGATAGATAGCAGTGGTATTTGTGGCTGAAGATAAGTGAGAAGTCTTAGGGTTATTGTTCTTTCCAGCTGTCCATGGCTATTTAGAAAACTCCACAGAATCTTTCAGAAATCTCTTTGCTGAGAAAAGTAGTAGAACCCAGGCACAGAAACAAGAGTGTGTTCTGACATACCTAGTGGAAAATAACTTTTTTCCCTTTTACTTTAAACAATGACACCAAAAACAAATGGGTGTATGAAAAGAAAGAGACACCTCCATGAAGTTTCTGCTTTGATAAGATGTTTTACAGAATCCAGGTCTTTCACCATATGATGAGACCTCATACATCCTCAGCTATTCCACTGTCTTTTTGGACAAAGATCAAGAGTTAAGGACCTGGCAAAACAAACACATGACTGAAAACGTGTGTGTTATTAGTGTGAGAGTGCTTTTGGCAAGCGTGTTTTTGTATGACTGCTGCAGTGTTTTACTGGCTCTCTGCTGCTGTAAACAAATCTTAAAGGGGAGGAAGATTTAGAATCTAAGTAATAAGCATGAAAGCCACAGAAAGGAAATGAAGACAAATGGTTATTGACCCTGCTTCTCTCTTATTAGGCAGTAATTAGTTTTGCAACTGATATAACCTTTTCATCCTATCAGATCCCTGTGGTGGAATTAGGAAGCCAGTATCTTTGGGGTCTTCATTGCCCACTAGCACCCAAAGGCCAAGGTTTGCACAGCGGTTTCACCTGGCTCTCTCCATCCTGCAGTGTCTGCCCACTGGCTTTGGGATCAGCCTGTCCCCTAACTGCCTGTCTTGGTGATACTGTTGGCTGTAGGCATTTTTGTTGGTCCTGGTAGATTTTAAGACAGAGAATGTGGAAGGCTGGGGCTTGGAGCTAAAACTCCGGGAAAAGTGGATTTTCACCTCCAGAGCAGTATTACAGCTATTTCCACTGTATAATGGAGAGCAATTATAACATCGTGTGTGCTTGTTCTGGAGTTTGTTCTCCAGCTGTTCAAACAGTATCTTTTTACTTTAAATTAAACCAAACTCGGGCCAGCATCAACATCAAGCTCCAAAAATATAATGGTTTAAATCTTTAAGGCCAGACACGGATCTCAGAAATACTGGTATGAATCTAGAGGAATTCCAGCTTTAAGTTGGTGTATGAAAGATCAAGGGGCTGATTTTAGATGAGTGAACTGCTGTCACAGGAGTGCCAGGGACTTATTTTAAGGTTCCATCAAAACAGCTTCTTCTTATCACTCTAAATCTATCAGAGATTAAAGGAGAATGTTACTGGTAAACAAACAGACAAAACCTGGGGAAATAAGTACACCTTTCATTTCTTTCTCTGTTAAATTCTAGTTATGGAAAACATTTCTGGGCCATTTTCTTTTTGCCCATCACAAAGAAATCAAATGGAACAGGAAGAGTCCAATTAAAAAATGCTGTTTCTTTAACAGAAGAAGATTCTCGCAGGCTTTGTGGTGGAAACCTGAGGGGCCATGTTTTGTTCATTCTCATTTTTTGCTGCTGTGTAAATCCAAAGTTTTGATTAAAGACAACTGATATAAGGTCTGTTTCATAGCACTTGGTATTTTCTTAGCCTGATTTTGCTATGAGAAATCCTTTGGGGGCCTGTTTAGAAATGGTTGTTTGAATGTTGTTATTTTGTGTTTTATGTACCAGGACATACTGAATGACTGAAGGGAAGGGAGTAAAATTCCCCAGGCTGAAAAGGTGTATATTTGGATTTAGAGGAGTGGGGGGCTCTGTTTCCCACTCCTGTACCTTAAATACATCCGAGGAGAATTTTCCAGCAATTTCCACCTACTGTATACAGTTCATCTCTGGGCTGGGAACAAATGCAGAAAGGACCATTTGCCAAAGGAGAATTTGAGTGTATTGTAAATAATATGTGAAAACAGAGAGTGATAATAGAAATCCGCCTATAAAGAGAACTTCTACAGCCTACGTTGAATGAATCACTGCCTTAAGGAAGTATTTTCACTCCTTTTAATTTTTCTTTTCACTGCACAATTGCTTTGCAAGGGCAGTACTCAGGTAACCCTATGCCTCCCCATCTTCCTCTGTGTTAGAACCCAGCCTGAAGCCCCCAGAGCTGCAGGCTTGGCATGATTGCAGGCAGAGCTATGCTGTGAGTCCCAAGCATGTGCTGGTTGTTATTCCTGCATCGTGCCCAGATGTGTACAGGGTATTGAGAGTCGGTCAGGCTTCCATCCAGTGCGGAGTATTCCAGATTTGGTGTAGAGGCTGGTAGGAGTCCATCCACACCCACTTCTGTCGCCGCCGTTCTAAGCAAGGTTGGGAAACATATCGCATCCGAGCCTTACCAACCAGCCCTCCTCCTCCCCTCTGCAACCACCACGGGGCTGAGGTTCCTCAACGCAGGTTGCTGAAACTTGGCATTGACACCTGTAAATTTATGCATCGTTTTAATTTATGTAAGACTTTACTGGGAAGACACACTTGAAGCAAGATACAGAGCCATGAGAAAAAGTGTGTTACACCTTTGGCTTGCATTCACTACCAAAATTATCTCACTGGCCAAAAGTCTCAGCCTAATTTCACTGCCCCATGCCAATGCATGTAGAGAGGGTGATGCTCCCAGTGACCATCAGCTTTTGTAACAGAGGACAGGAACTTCACTGCCAGCTTTCCCAGGTGTGGCAAAAGTTGCATAAGTCACATGCACAAAACAGTGCCAGGACAAGAAAAATAGAAGTGCATAATGTGTTCCTCAGCTTAGAACAATGCGGGAAGAGGAAAGGAAAAATATTTTAGTTCTGTAGCAGAAATGCTAAGTCAAAGCCTGAAATAGTGATTGAGCACCTAGTGGGAAGGCAGGGCCAACCCAGGGGAGCTCAGGTGTATGCAATGCACCTAAGTGATCAGAAGGGGTGGAGCCAGGATCCACCCCTTCCCAGACCTCATTTAAGTGTTGGCAGTGGAGGGAAGGGTATCTTGCTGGAGGTTCCTGCCTATCTGAGGCTTTCTAAGGGTAAGCAGATTCTTTTTTTGTTTATGTGTTTATGGCTGCTGTGCCTGGGCTTGTCTTCACTTGCTGCAGCCTAGGACCTTGCTGCTATGCTGTTATTGCTGTGAATTCCATCCTGTTGCAGTTGTATTCCTTAAAGAATAAATACTCCCATTTTCCTACTAGGATGAGGTTTTCATCAGTACAATCTGTGTGGTAAGATTTATGAGCTCATGCATCAACTTTTCCGTTTTCTGTGATTTCAGTAGAAACAAGCAAACAATAGCGCTGTTTAAGCCTGTAGTATTTATATTTTAGCAACTCTTTAAACAAGCTCCAGCATGCTGCAAGTCAGCTTGGTGTTCTACCTTGATGACTTGTATTATTTCTTGAACAACAAGGAGATTCTGATTTTTTTTCCATAATATGAAAAAAGGAAATGAATTCCTCCTCATTCTTCTCCACTCCGGAATGTTTTCTTATTTTCTAATTTTTCAACGTGGTATGAAAGCCTTGAGGCCTAAATCCCCAAGAACAGTCTCCTTGGTTTTAGCGTGAAGCATATTTTGCTGGTTTGTGTATGTAAATCATGACAACAAAACCAAAGTGATTTTTGCGCCAAACTCCCTCGAGCAACAGAATGGATATGTTGATCATAAAGCAGCCCAGAGTACCATCCATGGCATTAGGAATGTAAGCTGCAGTGCCTTTCCATCTGCAATTAAAAAAAAAAAAATAATAATTACTTGCTGAAATAAATGGCCTACTAAATCTTCTATATTTTGTTTTATTACCCTTTTAGCTGTGCCATGCATAGATACCTTGGCAAACCTCGTTCTTGATTTGTTAATGTGCATATGCCAAGAAGAGCTGGCTAAGAATAATGCAGAGCTACTTATGCTCATTCAGGGAATAGTAAGCCAGCCAGTGATCTGAATCATTAATGTATAAATGTGAATGGCTATGCCAAGGGCTCTTGCTCTATGTGCCGTGTTCATTTACAAGTGCTCTACTGGTTTGTATTTTTATATAGGGTCCCTCTTGTCTGGGATAGGCAAACACAACAGTGAGCTCTGCTGCAAACAGGAAACTCAGAGCAAAGAACGAGACCACACAAAATAAATTCCAACAGAAAGTAACAAGTCAAGATAGTACTTATTCTTCAGATATTTATTTGTGTTGTAACTTGAAGGTCTGGGCTACTTTGTGCTCACTGCCACGCAGACAAAACAACAAATCTCAGCTCCAGGGGTGAGCCTGTCTGCCTTTACAGCTACATTGGTGTTTCTATATCACTCACTTGGCTCTGCAGCACCAAAGCCTTGGAAGAAATCTCATCCACCTCCTTTCCTTTCAGACCTGAAGTCCCTGGAGCTCCAGTCCAAATCTTCTCCTGTGTATGTATTGGTTACTGAATGAGATACAGGAAAGGACTGTAATCCAGGCTGCAAAAGTCTACCTTCAAAAGCTAGGAAATGCCAGATTAAATATGTAATAGCAATTCAGTCCTCTTAGGCATTGCATATGTTATGATACAAGGCATAATTTTTTTTCTCTCTACTGGCAACCTTGGCCTCATTCAATGCTGGCAGAGAAGTCAATGAGCTGTGCTTCAATACTCCATTTTAGTTGGCTGAAAGTATGGGCTATGCCTCCCTTGCTGCATGCTCCTTCACTAATTAAAGTCCAGGGTGAAATCAGTGTTTATTTTCTTAATATTCTGTGGTGGTCTTTTGTTGTATTTTTGGTTTTGGGTACCTTTCTATTTTTTTTTTCTTCAGAAAATCCTTGGGAATGATTCTGCTTTGATGTTACAGCTGAAAATCTATGGGAGGCTTGTTGTACTGGGTGGGTGTTTACTTCAGAGAAATTGAGGTAGATTTCAGGGTATGGAGTCAAGAGTGTCCTCAGAGCACACTTCTCCCCATTCCTTCTAGTGGCCTTTTTCAATCTCACTGCAGGCTTGACCCTAAGTTCCTCCCTTTGCTTTCTTTTCTAGTCTTCTTTCCTCAGGCATTTCATCACAATCTGATCTCCTTCACAGTTTTTATACTTTCATCTCTGAGCTCTCAAGCCAAGTGACAGATTCTCCTCATTTCTCTCTCTCTCCATCACCTGCTGTCATGAATGCCTTGACATCTGCAGGAGGAAACATGACTGAGATTTGGACTGTAGGGTTCCAGCATTTCAAGGACTAAACCAGATTTCCTGTAGTTCTTTTAAAACTAAGGCCCAGGACTGAAGGTCCTTTTCACTGGCTTCCAGCTAATGCTCTAGGGCAAGAATGGCTTTCTTACAGATATTCTTTTCTCCTTGTAAAATACACACATTTGAGAGATGCCTGAGAGTACCTATACTGGCTTTTTGGAAAAAAAGACACATTTGGGATAAAAAAATATCTCCATCCTGGATTATTGCATAAGTGATTCATCATTTGTTTTTGAGAGCGTTCTAGGTATTTGATGATCTGGATGCTGCTCTAGGACTTGCTTATTTCCCAGTACCATTTCAATAGTAGGAGTGCTAATGGGAGGGAGGGCATGTGGTAGAGGAACTGTAGTGCGAAGTGTTTCAGGGGGAGTCTTAAAGCCTCCTGGGCGTGTTAGATCTGGAGTGTAACTCAAGTTACAACAACTTGTTTGCTTTTATTCAGAAAAATCTTGATGCAGTCAATGCACAGGTGAGAATACATTAGACCTGCATTTATACTAGGACTTCTAGTGTTACTTGAATATTCCCTGAAATATTTGCTCAGCTGTGCCTTGTGATGCATTAAGAGAGCATGCAATGAAATGAGCCTTCAAATGAACGCAAATTTTGATATGGAACACCCCAGCTCTTATAGAATCATAGAATTACAAAACGGCTTAGGTTGGAAGCGACCTTAAAGACTATCTAGTTCCAAACCCTGCTACGGACAGGGTTGCCGCTCACCAGATCAGGCTGCCCAGGGCCCCATCCAACCTGAATGCCTGCAGGGGTGGACAACCCTTCACACAAGCTATCTGCTTCCTCCCCAATGGAGAATGAATGTCAGGTGGTGCCTGAAGCTAAGGTGAGGGGGAGGTTTCCGCAGTGAACTCTGGATGCAGTTGCCCCAAAGTGGTCTCCTTTGAATCTCAAACACCCACTGAGTGCCACAAGAATGACTCTAGTTGGCACTGTGCACTGGGTGGAACAGTGAGAGAGCTCCATGTAGAGTCCTTAGGTAGCGTCTGAGCCCACTGGTGTATTTGAAGTGTTTGAAATATGGTTGTATGGCTCTGGTCTGGGTAGAAATTTTCATACTGTAGAAAGAGCGCATTTTTAGAAAGAGGTGGGGCTGACCCAGGAACTTCAACATGCTGAAAGAATGCAGTTGTCAGGTTGCCATTGATTACAATTACTAGGGGTGAAATGTGGCTTGAACTTGTTGGATTTGCTTATTTCTTGGATATATCCATATTTTCTGTTTTTAAAAACCTCTCAGTTGGTTACAACTGCAGTACAGGATTTGATGCAAGCTGCCAAGAGCCTGCAGGCCCCTTGGCTCCTGTGGTCTTCCTTCCTGCATCCCTGCACAGCATCAAGCCCATGCGCTGCGCTGCTCATGCATCACACCCATTGCCTGACATGGCACACCAGAAGTGTGAAAAAATTCCCACACGGGAGAAACCTCGGGGTTGTTCCAGAGCAGTCAGCGTTTCAGAGCCTATAGCTGGCTTCCCCCATGTGTGTGGCTCAATTTCAAACATAGGTTTTATTTCTTTTCCCCGGGGTTTCAAAGTTTTCTCTGCACTGCTCGGGCTTGAGACAGCAGAGGGCAGCAAGAGACAGCAAAGACGGTTTCGTAAACTGGGTTGTGTCCCAAATTCTGACATCTGTGCCTTTGATGCAGTGGTTGCAAACAGGCCAGCCCTGGGGAAAAGAACAACCTGGCCTCACCCTGCTGTGCATTGCTGAGTGGGTTTGAAGGGAAATCATGCTGCTCTGGCCGGTTAACAAGAGTGCCATTATGATATTTTATCATGTTCATGTTGAAGTGAAGAGCTATGAAAGTCTGAAATTAGCCCTGGTTAGCATTCACTGGGCAGCAAAATGTACCACTTGCTTGGACTAAGAATAAGTGATTTCTTACACAATCATGAGAACTGCTGAATTGCATTCTTTCTCTCTTGTGCTCTCTCTGAAAAGAAATGGGTGTTTGGAAAATGTATTGTAGTGAAGGACAAAGAAGAGGGGCCGTTGTTGCTGCTTTGTGATTTCTGACATGATGATTTTTCCCATCACTGTGCTTGTTTGTTCAGATGAATTTTTTATGTTCTGAACAAGCACTTGCAGAACTCAGCATAATGTTCGTGTTACACAGACTTAGTTTGCCAACAAAATAATTGAGGAGGTTCACTCCTGTATAACACAGAAGCCATGTTCATGGCTTCCAACAGCCTGTGTCCCTCCATTCTGGGAACAGAAGTCCTTGAAGAAATACTGTGCGTGTGTGTGTGCAACTGCAACTTCCAGTCCTTGAAGGGAGCTGAAAAGCAGGAGGGGGACGGACTTTTTACACTGCCTGATAGTGATGGGACATGGGGGTTTATGTCTTTAAGCTAAAAGAGGGGAAACTTAGTTCATATATTAGGAAGGAATTCTTTATTCAGACAGTGCTGAGACACTGGTGCAGGCTGCCCACAGAAGCTGTGGATTCTCCATCTCTGGATGTGGCCAAGGCCAGGCTGGATGGGACCATGGGCAGCCTGAGCTGGTAGGTGGCAATCAGCCCATGCTGGGGGGCAGGAGCTTGATGGGCATTAAGACTCCTTTCAACCTAACCCTAATTCTATGACTACATGATCTGAGAGGCATGTGGGGGGTGATAATGCAGGAGATAGAATATGAAAAACAATGTGAAAGTACCTTAATTTGTAGTAAAATCATCTTTTAGAGAAAGAGTGCTTTAAACTAGTTTGTGGTTTTAATTTTTTAAATTGGGGTGGAGCACTGTTGTATATGCATGTAACAGAGTGAAGATGACTGGTCTAGTTTCACCGAAACTTGAGAAGCACGTCCTAGCTTGGATTCTTATAAATTAGCTGGTACTAAATGTTGTTCCCTCTAAGTGATCACAGGTGTGCTGAGGTATATACTTTATTTTTATGGCTGCTGCCAGGAAGCCTGCCCTGCTCTGAGCCTGGGCCAACCCCTGGCACCAGCTGGTAGATGGTGGGAGCACAGCCCTGTCCTGGCTCTAACCCAAGCTCCTTGTGCAGCATCTTGACTCAACAGCTGGGCACCATTTCATACTGGTTAGGGGCTCTCGGGATGTGCTTTGCTTCTATGATCCCTCCAAACTGAATGAAATTATTAAACTTCACTCCTTTTAAATGCAACCAGAAGAGGAGTCTGTGGTATTTAACAGACTTATGCAATATGATAGCACTCAGCATGGTAGAGCACATTTTGAGAGCATGCAGAAGATAAGACAGGCCTCCAGTCTGATCTAGTAAAATGATTCTACATTCTCACATAATGCTCTCCAAATGCTGCTTTTTTTTTTGTTGGATATTAGGATGCATTGGAACAGGCTGCCCAGGGAGGTGGTGAAGTCACTGTCCCTGGAGGTGTTCAGGGAATGCATATATATGGTGCTCACGGACATGGTTAGTGGGCACTATGGGAATGGATTGGCAGCTGGAATAAATGATCTTAGAGGTCTTTTCCACCCTTAATTATTCTACGATTCTACATTATATAGGCTGCTAAGGGAGGCTGTTGCCGTTTCTTTTCCTTGGTGAAGAGCTCTGGTCAAAAATACGGGCAGATTTCATATCAAACATTCCTTGTGGTTTGGTGCCATCAGTTGTCCTAGAGCAGGTAGGAGCCATCCCAAACTGTGGAGCTGCTGCTGGGAGGGAGGTGGCCCTGTGGAGCAGCCCGTTGTCCTCCTTTAGAGCTCTGCTGTAGTGCTTATTGATCAAAGCCTCGCATCACAGAAGCATGCTCCATTTTACATTATCCATTATAGTTGTGATTTTCAAAAGACTTCTGGGATCTAAACTAAACAGTGGAAATGAAATATAATTTTAAATTGGATACAAATTTCTACTGTTAAATAGTTCTAATGAAAAACAAGTTAATGGACAAGAAAAAAAAGTTAATGGACTGCAAGTTCTATTCCTTCATCTGAGACAGCAGTGAATGCTTCTCATAAATCTGGTAATAAATTTGTAGATTAAATTACACATCTGGTGAACAAAACACGAGTGGAGTCTATGTAGGGAAATTTCACTCTGTGTTTCTCTACCAAACAGAGAAACAGGTCCTAGATGAATTTTCACAGAATTCAATACATTCTGATATTTTTTGGAGATCTGTGAAATATACTGCAGGTTGTGTTTTGCCGAACTAACTTCTTTTGCTGTTGAAGATATTTTCCTTAATTATTTCCCTCCCTGTTTCCTCCCTGGAGTATTGTTGCACAGTGAAAGCCTCTACATGCTTGTTAGTGAGCTGGAAGAAAACTCAGCGTGCCCTTGCCTTTAGGCATAACGCTGTAACTTCATCCCGTGCAATTAACTGCTTACAAAATGTTTCTTTCTCTTACTGTTCATGGCATGTATTATGGGTTACTTGCTGAAATTTGCCTTCTCACCTAGGACAGGAATCTGCTTCTTGGTAAATTTCCAGAACGTATCACCCAGATGTTAATATACCCGTTAGCATGAAAAAATCCTTTTCCCCACCTGGAATTTCACAGTGATTGATTTTTTTTTTCTACCAAGGCACCTCACTGCAAGATGAATTAGGGACTGGACTCGCCTCTTCCCCACATCAGGAAGCAGGGACTTCTAAGTACCCCAACCACTGGGGTTCCTCCCAAAACCCAGTTGTCTTTATGACAGACTGATGTGAAGCTTAATGGATCAGTCAATAAAAGCAGCACCAGGCATGGCTCTATGGAGGTACAGTGGCTGCCATATGGTGGCCACAAGCTCTAGTTTTAATCCTGTCCTCCCTCCTTCCCTGCATAGGCCTGGTCATATCACCTGGGACAAGGATTTTGAGCATTCCCTCATTTTGACCTTGTCTGCAGTTGCTCTTTATTTCTTTCCTCCTACCACTCTCTGTGCAAGTCTGCTCTCAGAAGAAGCAGTTGGTGTATCTTGTAAGTGTCGGGCAGCATCTTGGAAACCAGGTCATAATTCACGGTTAATCCATCCTCCCAAAGTGAAGCTGAAAGCTTATTTCCTTACACTATATTCACTGGCCCACAAGTGGTTTTTTTGTTTGTTTTTTGTATTTTTTTCTGTTTCTCAGTGAATTAAGTTGATCTCTACAATAAAACTTCCCCGGTGTGTGTTTTTTTTTCCTGCAATGTGTTAACATCAGGAGAACAGAAATTTCCAAATATTTGTCAGAGAAACTCATTCTCCTTAAATCTGTTTATCTAAAATAAATGACTTAGCTCTACTAGATTTATTTCTTTTTATAGTGCCTAGATACTGCATTGTTAGTTACATAAATAGATCTGTCTCAGATAATTTGTTTGGCAAATAAATGAATATTGCTAAAAACCTTTGGAGATGAAGATGCAACTTAATCATCACAAAAACATCTGAATGGGCTCTATGTCAAGTATAAAGCATTTTGCACGTGGGCGAACACCTTTATGCTACTTTTTGGCCTGATTTTGTTTAAAATGGGGAAAAAAAAAATGCTTGAATGAAGTTTTGCGAAAGGACATGTTCAATTACTTAATTCAGTTGTTTGTGTTAGCAGGCAAAGGGAATTTAAAGCCTAAGAACTCACAAGCAGCAAGGGAGGGACAACTGGCGTGGCAGGCTATATGGGATAGACATGCAATTCTTGAAGTGCTCCCAGAACTCTAATACCATGAAAGTTGATATTCTTTTTTTGGCCCAAGTGGGTACTTAACTGATAGTGGAGTCCCATGTGATGTTCCTCTAGGGTTGGGAGAACCCTATGGAAATTAGACACTTTCTGGTACAGAACCCACAAACTAAGCAGGGGATGGATCAAAGGGGAAATAGTTCTTTATCCAAAAAAGTTCTTTGTTTGTTCGCCCAGTGATGGAAGCTCACCTGGGCTCTTGTATTTGAGGCCAATGCTGCGAACCTACCCCATGTTTTGTTTTGTTTGGTCTGAGGAGACACCACTAAGATTTTTTCTTCAGCCTTTCCAGTGTTCTCACTGATCATCCATATGTGCCCACTTTCATGAATGTTTGTTTTTGATTTACAGTTTTTTGTGACAAAAATGATTTCTAAGGCAAGTTTTTTATTTGAACAGCCTGCAATCAGAAATGATTTAGACAAAACAGCAAATTGTCTGCTTATCCTGCCCCATTTTTATCAAAACATGATGTGTGGGTCTTTGGATTAAAGCTATTCTCCTTACTTACACGGTGAAGTCAGCTTCAGTAAAAACTCTACCTGAGTAATTTGGAATGGTGCCATCTTAGCAGGACACTATTCTTTTGTTTTCTAGCTTGCTTCTTTTTCTCGTCCATGGGAACAGGAATTCATTTGAATTTCTGTGAGTCTCTGTAACTGACTTTGTACTAGGCTGTGTAATTTTTCTTGACATTTCATGGATGTTACAGAACAGCCTCAAGCTATTCCACAATCACCATCATCTAAAAAAAAATATGACCATAGAAATAGGTTGACTTTCAGAAATCAATCACAGCTAGCCCTTAATCTTAAATCTCTCCATGTTTTTACAGGATGATATGGTACATCTGTTCATGTCTGGTGTGTCTTTGCTGCCATAGTTCTCAGGTATTTCCAACTCTTTTCATGGACAACTGAAACTCCTCTTAAGAGGACATGACAGTTCCTCAAGTTATTCAATGCCAGAATTCCTCTTTTTGAGGAATGCTGGCATGTGTCTGTTTTCAACAACCTCATATTGTTTCAGCTGCTTGGCTTTGAAGAGGAATTTCATGGCTCCTAGACCTTCTTGCTGTTATTGTAATAGTAGTCCCTTCTTCTTTCCCTATTTTTCAATCCCATCTACTCTACCATGAGCAAGTTTGTTGCCCTCAGCAATTGATTCAAACATTGCTTCGTGTATTTTATAGGCATGAGTGAGCAGGTCAGAGTTGAGGCTGTAATTCCTGGATATCCCCAAGCTGGGTTCTTTAATCATTGCAGTGGGCCCTAAATGCCACGGACAAAAAATGGGGCTGCAGTGTTTGTCATCTGCTGGTTTGTCGGGGTCTTAAGAACATCAGAAACTAACAAGAGAAAACTATTAGGAACGTGTAGTTTTATGGTGTTAAAATGTACACCATTCACACAGCATGTTGAGATGAAATAAATTTTTGGTGAACTCTTTGAAAGATCTGAAGATAAAATATTACAATTCCCCCTTCTTGCTTTCAGAATACTTTTTGCTCTCTGCTTTGTTCTACCAAAACAAGTCGTGGTGGGGCTGATCCCAGTGTGCTCTTTTGGATGCAAGACCATCATTTGGGGAAATAAAGACCCTAGAATATTAATGGAGCATTTAGATTAAGCTCTTTGGATCCTGCGTAGAATTCCAGCATGGGCAGGAGCAACGGGGAGCACTCCAGGTATTTCATATCCAAAGAATTCAAAGGAGAGATAGAAAAGCCTATTGTTCTGAAGAGCAGTTCTAATCCTGAATTAAAAGTAGGAAACTATGAAAACAGGATTTGGCTGTGAAATAATAATAATCACATGCTGTGGGTGTGCTATAGGGTTTGCTCCATGCCATCTGTGCTCTAAGGCAGGGTAATGTCCAGATTATTATGTGTAATAAGACTTTTTCAATTAATCAAATGTTTTGATGCTATAACATTGAGACAAATGCACAAATATCCCTCTTGCACTATTCTTTGTCCTTGTTCACGGTTCCTTCCTAGGTTAAGCTAGTCCCTTTACCATCAAGACTGCAAATAGCTTCCGACCAAACCCTGGTTTAGATATCAACATTTCACTACATGTTTATGCAGAGCCTGGAGCACTGAGATGCTAACCCATGACTGGGCTTCTTTAGCAAGACAATGAGCAGTCTTAAGCAGTATGATAGACATATCTTCCCTTCTGTGCCACAACTAGTGTGGGGCCAAAGGAAAATGACAATGCAAGAAACAAAATGTCTGTGAAGGGAGAGGAAGAATTTGTCATGCTTAATCTTTGCATTGTTGTGATTTTTCTGATGTTAGTGGTTTTGAATGAAGCAGATGGTAGTTGATATAAAAATGAAAGACAGAAATAATTATTTTTAAAAGCGAAATGGTTATGCTGTAGGATGATTTCTCTTATAAACCTCTGTGTTTATGCATTTCTGAAAGTCAGAAATTTTCCTTTTGGATCTGAACTTGGCGCTTGTGCTTATGAAGCCTTGTATCTACATCTGCTGATAGTCTCAATGCTCGAGTGAATCCCCGTCTGGGAATGAAGATGCATTGCACTGGACCATGTGAAAATATGTGTATTTAGTCGAGGGTGCCCCAGATGTACTGGAACTGTGCTTTCCATTCCAGCATCCTCCCTGTGAAAATTCAGGAGTATGTGTTTTTATATTTCCTTTGCATCTTGGGTGTGTATGTGTCTGACATTTATTCTCTTTACAGTCTGAATCAATTATTTTGTCTCTCCTGCTTTTGTTCTATCTCAGCTTGGTTACTCTCCAGAAACATACTGGTCCCATAGGGATTAAAATCAAGAAGAAAAACTAACTCAGTTTATGACTCTATGTCAGTGACATTACGCCCATTTGTTTTTACGTTAGTCCAAATACCTTAGACTGAAACTCAGAGATTAAATTACATGCCCTGAGGAGAGGGCAGATGAGATCTCTGATCCTTGTCAGTATAAGCTGAAGAAAATTCCTTTCTGATCCCAAATCTAACACAATTGTAGACCAAGCAGATAAGTAAGAATAATGTTAGGTTTTTTTCTGCTACTGCTATTTTATCATATCCCTTATTCCATGCATGATTCAAGCTGTGCATGAGGGGAACAGCTGACTCATCCGTCAGTACGGTCAGTTCCAGGTCCATGTCTGGACCATTTTAATGAGTGGATCAGTCATTGAGCACCAGAAAAAATGCCTTCCTGGATTGTGCAGGAGGCTGGTAGAAGCCTTGAAACCTTGAGATCTGATTTTGACCATTGTGCTGGTTTGTCCCTGGGAATGTCTGGACCAGGTTGATGATGCCCAGCCTGGGCACAGAGAGGGATCTGACACAGAGAGCCCTGGTCCCATAGAGAAGAATCTATGGGTGGTCATGCTAGCATCCAGTCATCACCTCAGAGCCCATGAACTACCTCCTTTGAATCAGTATGATTTCACATTAAATCCTGATAGGATGTGATGCCACCAGAGATGTCCTTGGGCATCTGGAACAAGAACAGGGCCAGATGATCTCTGTTCGCAGGGGCTGCAGGACACCAGAGCCCTTTGAACCAGCAGTTTGGGACCAGGCTGAATGTCCAGAGGCCTTCAAAATGCCACTGGCTTCCTCTGTTTGGGGAATTCATTTGTGCACTTGGTAATGATTTCCCTGTTCCCCTTCCAGGCAATTTCAGAGTATAAGAAATCTCATATACCTAATCACAACTCCTAAACCGTAAACTATTTCCAGCATGAGGAAATCTGTACTCTTTTTTTCCCCAGATCATCATAAATCTTTTATATAGTATGCTCTATCTATTTGAGGAGCCGGATAATTTCAGAACATTTTTGTGACCTTGTGCTCTTTCTTTATTCCCACGTCATTCCCAACACACAGGGAGAGAATGAACTTCTCTATAGCAGTTTTACTGGTGCTGTGTACCGGAATTGGTTCCCTTTGCTACCTCTGTTATTTTTCTTTGCATTTATCCAAGGATTATGGTTACCTTTAGTAGTAGTATTGCAATGGGACAGTTATCTTCAAAAGTATCACATCTCTGAGTCTCCCAAGAAGTGGCTATAATGTGTGTTCCTAAGTCCTAGGTGCAGACTGGATGATGACCGTCTCAACTTTCAAGTCAGATAGCTGTCTCCATGATCTGCTCTCCTACTATTTTAAAGTTAGCTGCAGTGAATACCATGAGCAAATATTTTATGTTTCTAAATGACTGATAAAATAGTAGCGTTGGCTCAGAGACTGGTTCCCATGGGCCAGGTTGGAATGGCCTCAATCACAGATGCATCTTTATCAAGACACGATGAGATTTACTGATGAGGCAGTTCTTAGTTATTTTAATACATGCTCTGTTATTTCTGCATAAAATACTTTCAGACAAATGTCATGTGCTCCAAAATCAAACACCTTGCAGAAATCCAAATAGATTATATCAATACGCATGACCTTGTCAACTGTGCCTGAGATTCCCTCTAAGAAAGGTAATATTTAAAGCCTTGATTTTCTAGTGTACATAACAGCATGAGTGCCATTTGATCAAGCATATGATGTACAGCCTGAGGCACTCCTAGCTAATGGTGCGTGAAACTAATGCTTTGCTCTTACAGCTTTGCTCTAACCCTGATTAAAGAGCAGTATTAGTGCTTTGATGAATGACTGGAAGTAACTGGGTTTCTGAGTAGGCTGAAATTATCTCTGCATGCCATGATATGCATTTTAGAAGGGCAATAGATGAAACTAGGCCACTCATTTACAAATTAATTTGGGTTTTAAATCAATGAGGACTGAGCTGTAAACAAGACTGTGACACGTCTGGCGAGCTTTTCTTAGACATTGTCAATCTCTCTCCGTTTAGGACTGTCTGGCATTTTTTCCACTTTCCCCCAATGACCCCACAGTCAGAGACAATGTAGATGATTACGTAAAACTAGTCATTGCTCATTGTACCTAGTTTATTGTAGATTATTTCTAACTTGTTTCCTACCAAGATGCCAGCTTGGAGGCAACTGGGCTATTGCTGCAGTGCTTCAGTTCTTCTGCACTTTAATAAAGTGTTCAGTAGGTTTCAGTATAGATGAGTGAGCAGAATTCCACTTGTATAATGCTGTTTCCTGGCTACCTGCAGTCTGGACTATTACCCAATTGTCAATTAAAATTCCAGTGAGGCAGTAGACTCTAATTCTTAGAGCCGCGGATGCAATATGTTATTATGCATCTTTTGAAGGGGAGCTTTGTAATTAGAGTAAGCCTTATCCTAAGTAGACTGAAGATTTTAGCCCAGAAGATATAAAACAGGTGATGATTTTTTTTTTTATTGCTCCATTACCTTCATGTTCATCCCATGTGGTTGTAGGGGTCCTTCTGGAGGAGATGTGAGCACAGCTGCCACGTGATGCCCTCTGCACAGGTCAGCATGGTCAGTCCAACCACAGCAAGTCTATATGGTTTTGAAATTCATATTTATTTTTTGTGATGTAATGTCACTGAACCAGATTTGTTGTGATCCAAACTAAAGATGGCTCTGCTGCTTAAGCAAGGCTTGCCCAGTCTGTGAGACCTGAGGCCAGGCTCAGAGCTAGCAGGGTACCTTCAAGAACTGTTATGTAACAAACAGCCAGCCTGTGCCATGTGCAAGGTGGCAGCACTCTAGCCATTGAAAGACTGAGAAATTACTCGGGAGCTATGCGAGACTAAATATGAAGAAGAAGCACTGTTGTCTTGGAGAGAGGATAGAACTGCTTCCTCACCCATGGCAGAGCTGACCACTCATTGCCACTGTGTCTGATAGTGAAATCACTGGGAAACAGAAGGGAGTTGCTGGAATAAAAGGGAAAGAAGAAAGCCTAATGCAGCCGACAGTCATCGCACCACAAGAGCAAGTTTGCTGAGCTTCCCTGTAAGCCTGGCTGTGCCAGCTCCACTGCTGTCTGTGGAAGCAATGTCAGATGACAAATGTAGCATAACACAGTGTTGTTTGCTCTGGGCTGTGTACTTCCCGAACGTGATTATATGTCTGTGGGAAACAGGTTCCTTTGGCCTTTCTGGCCAGCTATGGGGAAGACAAATGAGATGTTGGATATTATTTGTATCATGAGGTTTCTAGTTCAAATGTGGCTTTGTTCAGGTGGCTTGTAACTAAATACTTTTACCATTTGATTAGAGCTCAATTGTTAAAACAAACTAGTCAGTGAAAAAGGAACTTGTGGTTTTACTCCCATCCTTAGAAGGCAGATACCCACATCATAACATGACAAATTGTTCCTGCAGATTGCCTGTGGTGGGAAGCCCCAGATAGAATCATAGAATCAAGGTTGGAGAAGACCACTAAGTTCACCTAGTCCAATCATCAATACTTCATCACCATGCCCATTGACCCATGTCCCTTTGTGCCATATCTACACATTTCTTGAATACCTCCATGTAGAGAATTCACCACCTGATGGGATGATGATACCCAGTCTGGAATGGGTGCTTGAGAATGGAGATAACCATGACATCATACTTACTGAGCACTGCTGTACTGTTTGTGGTTCAGGATTTAACTTTCCATTTTTTTCTCTACTCTCAAATAGGATCATTTCTTTTTTGATGATTTTCTTCTAATAAAGAAAAGAAACTGGCAGATATAGTGAAAGGCTGGTTCACTATACAGTAAAAGACAAGTCTTCCCCCAGTAACAGTCCTAGTCTTAAGGGGAGCTTTTGTCATCTGAAAGACTTCCCAATGAATTTGGACAAGTGAAACCCAAAAGCCTCCTGCAGTCCAGAGTAATGATTAGCGTGCTAGAGAACTAGCTTTGGCCTCTTGGCAGTGATGTCTGATTGTGTTATTTGCATTATCTGAAGCCAAAGTTCAAGGAAAGGAAGTCCCTCATCAATAAGAACAAGTGCATTTCCTGTTCTTTGGGCACTTTCTCATAGTTTACTGAGGCTTCATAAACTTCACTTAATATAAGTGATGAGATGATTCTGTAAAGAATAATTCCTGAAAAGGCTTCCTTTTCTTTGTCTGTCTCTGTAATTCACAGAATGTTTTGAGTTGGAAGGGATGTTTACCTTTTTATTCTTCACACCATAGCAGAATGGCTGAGATCTGAGATCTACTGCCATGAACCAAATGCTGTATAAATATTGTTTAAAAAGAACACAAGTGAAATAGAAGCTTTCTCACATAACACTAATCCATCATTTCTCCTTGTATGTGGAGGGTGTTTCCTGCATTCACCTTGGGTAAGAGACCACCTTCACGACTCTGAGCTGAAAAGCTGAACGCATTCCTGAGTTGCAAACATCAAAGACCTCTGTAAAAGTTTCTGAGTATTTTCTCATATGTTTCAGATTCCTGCTGCAGACTGGAACATGACAGGAGGAAAAAAACCACACAGAACCCAAACCACTTAGTAGCAAGTTGCAGCAAAACCCATCAAAGTTTACTTTTATCCTGTTCTCAACTTTTCATTAGAGTCCCTAAAATTATTTTATATGCTGAAGAGAGATATGATTGTATAAACATGGGAAGAAATCTCTTCTTTCACAAGTAGAAAAATATGGCATTTACTAAATGTTGACTTTTCTTTAGGTAGTCTATAGTAAATTCCAGTTGATGGTATAATTAACTGAAATCCAGTACTAAAGAGCAAGTGGGTGGTCTGAAAATAAAAAAAAAGCCAACAAAAAAGACATCAATATGGATTGGTTTAAATTATTTTAGAGTCTCTGACAGTGTAGAAGACTTAGTTATATGACAATTTGACTTTTTTTGCCTCTCTGACTATTCTGTATATGATAGTAGCAATGGTGGAGATTTCTCAAAAGCCTTGATGCAGAGAAAGATCTGAGACATCCCAATGAATTCAGCATTCCAACATTTATCAGGGTGTCAAACATATTCTGGATGAGTTACAATAAAGAAAAAATATTATGGGAGGTTTCTGAAGACATACTGAATATTTTGCAGGCCAAAGAATATTTGACTATCGAGTTGCATTTCACATATTTAGTACTTGATAAAAAATCACAAGAGCTACAACAATGCTAAAAGAAACAGAGAAATATGGATCACACCAAATGTGAATAAAACCTTGTTGATTTGAAGTGTGATCTTGGATAAATGAAACTGTGAGGAGAGATGGGACAAAAAATAAGCCATTCTTTGCATGAGTTGAAGCAGAGAGCTGATACCAGGGACTTCCAAGGGGTCAGCCTTGCCAGCTATGGTAGTGCTGCTGCTGCTGGGAGCAATAAACTGGGGAGGTCCTCCAAGGAGCCTGAGCAATGCAGGAAGCAATGTATAGACTCCTTTGTTTCTATTTCCTGTTATTTATTGAAGAAAAAGCAGAAGTGCTTTTTATCCCCATAGGTGTGTTCAGGGACAAGAAATGTATTGATCAGATAAATACAAAGGTACCCTTCCCCTCATCTGGGGAAAAATGGAAGAACAGTGGTCACATAATGTGTGCGTTCTTGCTTGTATCTCATTGAGGAGCAATCTGAACTCTTTGCAGTTGAACTTTGCACAGTAGGGAGCAGTAAGAAACAAAAATTATTGGTTTCTATTTGGTGCCTGTCCTACAAAGGCACATGCAAAAAAAAAAAAGTTTTGTAAACATTACAGTTGTTTTAGTATTAACTATTGGACCATTTGATTATGTTTGATATAATAAGTCTGTGAGAGTTATGGAAAATCAGATGTCTCTTTCCATATCTGTTACTTATGCTATTTAAAGCCCATTATTACTGTTATTCAAAGAAGATAAAGCAACCAGCTGAGTGATGGGTTTAGTGCAGACATTTCTTTGGTGAAGGGGGATCCATAAAGATAAACTGAACTAAGCATTAGTCAGAGTCTGAAGACGCAAATGAGCAGAAATGACCTATATATGAATAAACATGTGGACAATTGTCTGACTATTAACGTGAGACAGATTTGTTAACTCAGTCTGTGTTTTGTAAGGAACTTTGAATTAGATGATATATGTTCTTTTTCCCTACTCCATATCGTGAACACAGACTGAACCCTACCAGATCTGAAATCTCCAGGGAGAAATGTTTCGCTATTTGAACGTGGGTCTTTATGTAAATATCACAGCTGACCATGACACCCTTCTTACGGATGTGACCAAAATCTTTAGCTATTGGATTTCCCCAGAGGTGAAGAGGAAGTTGATATCCAATTCACACTGTAAAGATCAGGCTCATCTCTAAACGTCAAGTTTAACTCTCAAATGACAGAAATTCACAAAAAAAAAAAAAAAAAAAACGACAAGCAATCCAGCAAGGTAGCATGTTCAGGGTTTAAAAGCCATCATTTAGTGAAAAAGTGTTGAAAGGACATAGCAAATCTGAGAGTATAACTGACAGACCTAAGTGTTCTTAAACATCTTCTCTGTATGTTTGGATATCGAAAGACAACACATTCTACGGTCATAGGAGTGACTGTAGCTGACATATCTCATGGGGTTTTCTCTAGCCTGACTTCTTACTAAAAGACTCATATTTCCATACATTTGCAAAGAATATGGACTAAGCACTCCCAAAGGTGTGGCTACCCTGACTGAAATCCCCCCGTGCTAGAAAATCTTTGCATGGAAGCATAAGGACAAGTGCCTTCCTCCAAGTGGATGGAGAAGGATGTCTGGCATGGTGAGTAAGGAAAGGTACCAGATCCCTAGCTGACATGTGGACACAACATGTTCCACGGGCAGCTTTTCTTGGCAAGGCAAGATGTGAGCTTGCCGCTTCCTCCTATAGCTCTGTCATTTGGCCAGACAAGTAGGTAAATCCCTGGCATTTCAATAACAAAATTAAGCTAGAGTGCTCAGCAGTCGTTATCAGCTCCCTTTTAAGGAAGCTTAAAAGACCAGATATGCTTTTTTTTAATCCCTTTATGTTTTATTTGAATGATGAGTAAACATCTGATCACTATGTATGTAGGCTTTGTGAAAGATTAATGAGGAAAAATCAGCCACATTTACATACATCTGGAAGAAATTATTATACATTTAGTGGTGGGTATAGATACTATCCTAATTCCAACCTCAGCAGGAGGCATGGAAGCTCATTAGCTTTTTCTCTTTACAGAAACAGGCTCAAAACTTGCTTTCCAGCAGAAGCACAGATAGGTCTGATGGCTTCTGCTCATCTACCGTGTGTTTGTGGAGTCCCACAAATCTTGTCAGTCTCTGCGGTTACAATCAGACCTCTGTGACCACGGGCTCTGAGAACACCTTATTCTGTATTTCAGGAGGTACAACCCATCTCCTCTCTTGTGGCTTTCTACTTCAGCCTCATGGTCACTCCACCACACTGGCATACTGCTGTCTGCCCTGCTGCTCTGACTCAGAGCCTTTAGAGAAAACATATATAGGATTGAGGCAATTTTCCTTGTGACTGCATTAGTGATCTGTAATTCAGACTTTCCCAGCCAAGCTATCCTGCTGCCATTTGCCCCCTGGATCTGATGGTGGAATGTGGGATCACCCTTTGAGGGTGTCATGATCTGACACTGACCTCCGGGCTTGGGTGGCAGCACCCAGAAAAGAGAGCTGCACAACAGGCTTAGTGAGGTACAAAGGTCAGAAGAAGTTTGTTGAATTCTGGCTGGGACAGGTTGGCTTGAGACCACTCAGCTGTAGGCTATTTTTGCATCAAGCTAGTGATGAAATGAAAGGGCACAGGGCAGCTGTATCTCTCTTAATATTCAAATACAGTGAAAGATTATGCTGGCAGCAGACTTCAAAAATCAAAGGAAGATGACTGTTGACACAATAGCAGCATATGTTGCCTTGTTATCCAGCTATTCATGGCTAACACAGTTGTGCACAAATAGAATAAATGAACTCCTTCTATTGATTATGCAGTCTGTGGGTTAGAACAAGTTGGTTTGAAGGGTACGTTCTGTACTTCATCTGTATTTGACATTACAGATCACCGTCTTGTTTTCAAATACACCCCTGGCAAGGACACACCTTGAGATTATTTCCTCCCCTCAAGAACCAAAAGTGACTCTGTGGAAGTTTCCTGATCCTGCTGCAATCTATCAAAATACAACAGGTGTGCCTATGCTTTTTCAGGAAGAGGCATGAATGTTTTCCCCTCAAGGCATCTGAAATCTCTGTTCAGATTTAAAATGAGCAGAATGATGGCTCGTGAAATAAAATAAAACACCAGGAGAAACAGACATATGAAGGGGTTAAGCGGCAGGATCAGAAGTAAGATGAGAGCCGTTGTATTGATTTCATGATAAGCAAATGATGGATTTCACAGAAAGGATTAATTAGTATGAACTTCACGATCCTGAATGATAAAGGCTTGACTTTTGTCTAAATTGTGATATTCAGATATAGATTGATGCTTCTGTGCCCTCTTCCCCCAGAATTGTTGAATCTAGTCTGGATTTTTATCTATTCTATAATAGCAATGGAATCTAGCACTGCAATTTGGATTTTGATGCAAATACCAGGTAGAACAGGGCAATATTGGACAAAATAATACTGTGATATTCTGCCCTCATGTTCTGTGTTCAGGTTTTCTATTACATCTAAGAACGGAAAAGAGTCTCTGTATGATAGTTACTAGCACTCCACAAGGGAATAAAGTGATAATTCAATCGTGTGTAGGCAATCTCAAACATCTGTGTCTCGAAGTCCTCATGCTGGCCTCACAGTCTCTTGCAGTCTGCTACATCAGATTTCACCTAACCGTACTTACAGAAAGCTTCAGGTACCAATAAATCAAGTGTTTCTTTTGGGAATGCTCATTATGCATATGTTGTGTGCTCTCATTTCCCCATTTTCTTCTTTCAGTTGTCCAGGGGAAAGGAAATGCCCTGGATCAGGGGGCTTTTTTTTCACTTCATGGAGTAGTTTGACACTGACATGAGCCTAAACTGTGTGACTCACTCCTTCCTTCTCCATAACGTGTACCAAATCTGTTCCATTGCATTGCATGAAGTTCAGTGTGTGCTCCTTCAGACTGAGGAGAAGACTTGATGCACGTAAACCAGGTTTCTTTCAGAGAATCATGGACTGGAGATAGGATACAGAAATTAAACTGTAGGACTTTTGACTAAAGTTTTGCGGAATGTGGGCTCAGTAGTTTATGTCACGTTCCAAACAGGCTGCAAATGGGTGGTAAGGATGATGTTCTCATACCCAAGAATATAGCAGAGCTTATAGTCTCCACTGCAATTGCCTTAGGACAGAGTGACAAGCATGTTCATCTGTGGACAGAAGTGTGACATGATTGTGTACCTTTTAGGTGTTTGTATAGGCAAAAATAAGAAAAGCCATACTTCAGCACACCCCTTGATTTTATTCTGGGTGCTATAGTTATGCACGTGCAACAGACAGCAGCAAATCACATGAGATTCAGTTTCAACCTGTAGCTGTCTGTAGGGTGCAGGTATCCTGCTACAAAACATATCTTTGAACAGTTTGCAGGTGAGAGTAATTTCATCACAACTTTGTTTTGTTCATGAACGAATGATAAATTTGCTAGGGTTATAGTCGGTCTGTGGAGGGACATCCCCACTTGTCATTTACTGGTAGCAATTCATGCTAATCAATGTGTTTGTTTCTCTAGTAGGGGAAGATTTTGCATTAAATATTCCTTCATAAAGTAAATGCTCTTTCATATATGTGTTTGGGTATAGATGGTGTTTATTCACTCCTTCAGCAAACAAGTGCATATGGTGAAGAAATGGCTGACGGAGCTCTCTTTCCCGAGTCTCAGTTTGTCCCTTTAATTTTTTTAGTTTAAGACAGAGTAGTAACTGTGCCTTCTTCAAGAACAAATAGCTCTTGGTAACAACGTGAATCATTTGTTAATTTCCTGAAAGAACAAGGGGAACATGGTGGAGCCAGAGAGAAGGGACGTGAGGGCCAGGATTTCACCACTAGAGAGTGTAATTCTACTGTGTAACTTGACCTTTAAACTGTTTCAAGGTGCAGAGCTTAGAAACATACAGCAGTTTATACAGCATGGCTTGAAGTCTTTTCTGTGGGCCTTTTAGCAAAAGACTCATCAAGGGAGTGCTGCGTCGTTGGAAGATTAATGCATTGCTTCCTCTGTGCATTACTTACCATGACTTTCAGGATGCATTCTGCAAAGTAAGATAGATGTATGTAAATTGGAATAAAAGCTTATCTTGAACTTATTCTTGAAACAGATGGCTGTGTACTCAAATCTGAATTTCAAGCATTTTAATAAGAGAAGCAAGCAGAAAAGAATTTATATGTCTTTAATTTTGTTTTCAGCTGTGTGTGTTCTATCGCTATGCATTTCCCTTGGGTTGATGCTGCAATTTTTAACTTAAAGATGGTTCTTTGAAAATTCTGCCTTAGTTTCTGCTGATGTGGCTCCAAAGCTGCACTGCCTTGCCATACAAATCAGACATTTAATTGTGAGAGAAATAGGAAAATGAATCTTTTGCATGCATGAGATGTCAATTCTGTTTAAGGATATGAGGTTCACAGGGAAATTCTTCACCAGATGTCTACTGCCTGCCCACGGTGACATCTACACATAGTTTCAGGTCACTTTCAGTGGTAACACACTCAGGCCCACCGTATCTCACTTGATATGCTTGAGACCTTTCTGCTTTGCTGCAGCCCTCTCCTTGCAGACCAAAGGGATGCAGCTGCAGCTGGCAGCCAGACCCAATTAGCAATTAGAGCCTGCTGGAGTGTTTGAGCCTCAAGGGAGTTCTGGAAGCTCATGGTGTAGGTCTAGATACAGTTTCTTGCTGGTAGAGGTCTTTTCCAAACTGGTTTCTATCAGAATTTGAAGCACCAGAAGGAGCATTGAACCTAGGTAAGATTGTTTACTGTACTCTGGGGTTGCACTGTTGAGGGATTGTTAATGGTTCCCCCTTATGTGCACAAGTTTCTGTACAAAAAGTACAGTACTGGTACTCTGAATTTCATACGTTTAGTAATAAGATGACTAGATGATGTATGTTAACATATAATGTTCCCATAAAGTATATTGAGAGAGAGTTTATATGGCAAGTTCACTTAGGTGCTGTCATTGAGAACCTGGGACAGGGTCGTCACAGATTTTATTACATGAACTGGACCTTGAATGTGGTTGTGCCTCTAGCAACAGCCTGAAATGCATCTTGATCTTGAATCCTGTGAATCTAATTCATTTCTAGTGTTGCTGTGTGGTTTTTAGCTGATTTTGCTGTAGGGGTGAACCCATCAGAGTTCTAAAACTTTGCAATGAATTGAGGTATGTGTAAACCATTACATTCATTAGTGTTTTCAAAGTTTTGCTCCCTTCTCCTTGCTAACAGAGCTGGCATAATGTATATACATAAATGTATGCATAACCCAGCAATTATCTCAGCTATAGCATGTTCCAAAGGACATGCTGTTCCACGACTGACCATTAAAATACCAACCCGATTATGCTCAAATTCATGTAACATTTAGGCAACGCAAAGCATTTAAGAAAGAATGGATATTAGAAGTGAGTTTTATAGTTTCCATGGTGATCGTACTGAAAGTAATAACAATGCACTTAAATATGTTTTCACTGAGAATATCTTAAAAAGCACTTGTTTGGTTTAGTCTTGCTGTGTTTACTCTACAGTTAGTCCTAAAACTCTCTGATTATTATAAAATGGAGCTAAATTGACATGGCTGTATTGTTCAAACACTTAATCAGAGCACCAAAATAGTTCAAAGCTTGTTGTTCAATGTTTTTATCACGTTTGAAATGCACACTGGAATGGGAAAAGGATCCAAAAAGTCAGCGACGCTGTGATTTAAAATCAGTGCCACAGTTTTACATTAGGCTGTTTTCCAGAGTACATTTTGCTCTTGCTTCTTTATTATAGAATTCAGGAGCTTATCGGGAGAGAGCTAAACTTTGCACAAACAAGGGCAATGCACTGGCAGTCTCTTAGGAAAACCAGAGCAGATGAGAGTTATGAGTGTTCATACAGTGATAATGGGTGTGGGGAATAATCGATTTATGGGATTGTACTGTTAGCTCTTACTTCAGACTTCCTTCAGAAGTGTTACAGAAATTGCTTCATCTCTGAGTGTGCCTGCAACAAGAAGTATCAAGGAACAGCATGGTCATGCACTAAGTATAAAGTACAAGGATTCGAGAGGTCATGCAATGTGAGATTTGCTGTTAGTCTGAAGGATGTGATATTCATTCTGTAACAATCTCAGTCGCTTGCAACTAACTGGAGGACTGCAGGATGAAGGCCCCTTGATAGGTTTTACTGCCTTTCAGAATGAAGAACCTGTGCCAGTATTCAGTAAGCCTTCTCTGTATAGCCAACAGTTTTGTGATTAATGTTATGCTCTCATTGAAGTTTAGAGATGTTTCCTACTAGTGCAGGAGGTATTTGTCTTCTGAATTAGGACAAAAGTTCTTGTGAAACTTTGCAATAAAATCATCCTTTCTTTCTGGTGAGCAAATCTAACATGGTATCTCTGGCAGCATCTGCTGTGTCCACTGAGCTGGGAAGCAGGAGTGTGAGTGATCTAGATAAGAGAGGCAATAGCCTAAAGCCACAGATCATCCTCTATTTCTGAGCTGCTCTCTGACAGGCCTAATCATGGCGTGGTAGGGGGGAGCCTGGCCCTAGGAAGTGCAGCTTTCTGAGGTGCCTCTTCAGCAAATGGGCAGAAGCAAGCTCATCCAGGAGAAGCAAGGGTTTGGTTTCTGTTCTAGATGGCCCTACAGGGGAACCTATCTGACTGCTGTGGCTGTGAGAGGTGCTGAGAAGGTTGGCCTTAATGAGCTACCAAGAACCTTTACAACCACTACCCTTCCATCCATGCGTGCTTCAAACCATAACCAGAACAGAATCTCTAGGATTAGCAGAATATGCAATCAAGGCACCTCTGAAAGGCATTGAACAACCTAGTCTTGGCCGCTCAGTCAAGGAATGATGGAGATTTAGGCCTTCGGAAGCTTTGGCTGCCAGTAACTACTGTAAGTTTCCAGCATGCACATAAAATTCTTGTATACTTTAAAAAAGAATTCAGACAAGAATAAATTATGGTGTTCTTATGTGAATTATAAATGCTGCAGCCACACTCAGGTTCCAAGGCATGGATCAAACTGAATGACATCTGGACTCTGAGGTAACATTAGATAAAAATACTGCTTCTGTGCTAGACCCAGTCTTCTTGGATGCTGCTGCTCCATAAATGTTTTAATATAGTACAGTAAGTGCAGATACCTGCCAGCTGGGACACGGATACTTTTGTTCTTCCTTTGAACGGGTGAGACAGCATTGGGAAGGCAATGATGTTTGAACTGAGAAATATTCATGGCTGTTTCTCTTTGACTTCCACTGCCATGCTTGACTTTTGGCTGCCTTTCCTCAAGGCTGCATGAATAGCTATGCTTTCTGACAGTGCTGACTACAGAGCTGATTGTGTATGGTTGTGCGCAAGGACAGAGGTTGAGGAAAAAGTTTGCTGATGCTTTGAGATGGCATGGAGGGGAAACAGGGACAATACTGATTTAACAATTGCTTCTGCAGTCGCAGACTCCTTGCCAGGAGGAAGTTTTGGTTTTTGTTCTGAGTAGGAGCTCAGTTCTGCTCCTCCAAGGCTGTCTCTTGTGTAAAGCACATTTACCCAGTGTTTTCCAGGGAAGCTTTGTATTTACATGGGATATTGAAACTTGGTTCATGTGTTTCCACTGACTGTGATAGGCTTCTGCATGCAGAAACATACTACAGCTCATACAGGAGGCTTGCAGCCTATTCAAGAAAGTGAGCTACCATGGCTAGGTGAAGTTCTCCATTCCTGCCCTGTACAGGTCAAACAGCCATATCAGGTGGATTTTATTCACAGAAATCTTCGGGAAAACTCAATGTCAGAGGGTTACAATGAGAGTAACTCAGTAGTTACAGAATGAGATCCAATACTGCTGGTGACTGGTTCAGATGAGGAGGGTCTGAGGAGTTGCAAACAGCCTTTGTGTCTTTTATAGGGAGAAAGAAGGAAACTCATGTGGTACTCTAAATGTTGGTCTGTGTTGCCTTTTCCTCATGCAGGCTTAACTGAAGAGTCTTTCCCATGTTCTAGGTGATCTAAAGTTATTTTAACTTCTTTTTCTTGATTGTAGTTCCAACACAATTTCTGCTCACATATTAACATGTACCGTGCACAAGTAACACAAACAGCAAATGTGCTTTATCTCAGACCACACAGCCAGCAACACGTTGTTTTGTACTCCCATCTCATACAAGTTGCCTCTGTCTCACAATGTTCATAATACACCTTTGCTGTATGAAGACCAGACATACTGTAACAATGGAAGGTGACTTGCAAATCATTTTAAGGTACAAAACAACTGTCAACTAAAACAGAAGGAAAAGGTGCTCTTAGGTTTTTACACAGAGCGATGTGTATCCTGAGGTCCTTGAATTAGATATTCTTAGGAAATGGCTTGCTGTCCAATTATAAGCAGCAGAACATGTCATAATGAAATACTCTTGTTTTCCTATCATATCCGTAACTGCATGGCAATAGGCCCTTCTGCTTTGTTTTGCTCTGACAGCTTCAAGTAAAGCAAATACGGAAGCATCAAAGCTTTATTTTTCTCTTTTAATTTAATGCAGGTTTTTTTATTACTGCATAACATCACAGTTTTGTTCATTGTCCGTAAATGCTGAAGGTGAACAGCAACCAAATGAAAGTAATAAGCTAAGCCTGCATTTTTGTTGCTTTCGACATCTTTTAAAAATACTTTCGTTTTGGTACTTTAAAATATCACCACTTTCTTTTTGTTTTTCTCACTTTTGTGCCAACTGGAGAGGGCCGGCCAGGCTTTAGACTCTCAGATCAGGTGTAAGAAATCCCTGACTTTGCCAGTAAGTCCTTGCTATGACCCTCAAAAACTACAGGGAGAAGCACTGATGTGATATGGTGCCACTGGTGTCAGGGAGGCTGGGAATGCACCCATCGCTGTGCAGATGTGTTTCAGATGTTGGAGATGGTTGGTATACCTTGCCATATGCAATGGAAAAGCCTGCCATCACATACATCCAGTAATTTGACCCACTGGAAGTCCAGTTTCTCCTGCATAGTTCTTGCTGGATAAGTAAGCAGATGTGCTGGCACAGAAGTATGGGAAATGGTCTCTTAGAGTCTGAGGTTATTTGTGGTAGTTTTATTTTGGCTCTTTCCTTGATGTTCATTTCAGGCAGGTGGTACAGAGGAGGCAATACTGCGATATGCAGAAAACAAGTTTCCTTTCATAAGGTGGAGTGGTTCAATAAGATTTCAGTTTAGACCAGAGGAGGTTTCTATGTATTTGTTTTCACTTACACCATCATCAGTTGTCCAGAGAAATGCATTATTCCATTTTTTTTTTAAATACAGCGTATGGATTTCTGTCGAAATGTTGCTGTAGTTTGTCAAAACAATGAGGTTTGCTTTCATCTGTGGTAAGACTTCTTTCTACAACTGGGACAGTGTAGATCTTCTACACTGAAGATTTACATCTAAAATCTTTCAGAAAGCAGTACCTGAAGCTCAGTGCCTTTAATATACCTCTAATTTTTAAGATGATTTCATGTTGCTGTCAGAAATCTTTGCAATTAAACCACCAGAAAAAATGTTGTGTGTAAACACACTGAAGTCTTTAAGGAGAAGGGAATAAATAGAAACTACGAGGTATATATGCTTTTTGATGGTTTATTTTTAAGAAAAGTCCCATTTGTGACAATTGTATCCCTACTGATATTAGTCACCAGCCAGAATGCTTTGGTCTGTTTATCAGATGTATACGTACTAGAAATACCCAACTCCTTTGATAGAAAAGCACAAATCAATGAAGCTGAAATGAGGGGTAGTTTAATTTCTATTAGAGTCTCAGCAGGATGTAACATGAGTTTTCTGATGCTGGTTAGCACATCTGAGTCTGAGCTGTCAGTGGTTTTTTGTGAGGGAAGGACTTATTCATTTGATAATTGTAATAGGTATTTAATCTGCCCATGCTTCCAGCGAATTTCAGAGAAAACAATTGTGAAATGGGAGAGAGGAGGCTGCAGGCAGATGTGATTATTTTCATACTTATTTTCCAAGCGCCATATTCTGGTATCAGAATTGCTAAACACCCCAGAGAACTGTAGTTAGTGTGGTGGGGAGATTCATAAAGCCGTTCATGCGCTTGAAAGGGATATAGTCAAAATTTCCATCCACTAAATGCTCTAAAAAGAACAAAGTCTAATTGGAAAATTCTCTTTGCTATTCTACAGGCTTTCAGATAAGTACCATTTTCCTGTAGTGATGGCTGCTTATACGCCTGAGAGTATGTCTCTGTGAACTAAGCACCCAGACTTCTACAGCAGCCCAGGCAGTGTGCTGGACTGGTGGAGCCTAAAATAGCAGTCGTGGTGTGAATAGTCTCCACTAAACTCAAGCTCTGTGTGTGTGCTCGCTTATCAGAAAGGCTGGAATCGCTTAACATCTCTTATCTGAGTTCTTTCTTTTGATTCTGAGCAATAATGCCACCAGCTAATTATTCCTGCAAAGAAGTCCCTCAAGAGGAGGCTGACATCAGTGTCAGACACTGAGTGCTCTATTAGGTGTGTAATTTTATATGCAGTCAGTGTCTGATCAGATTTCATGTGCCTCAAAGCCAGACAACCTGCAATAGGATACTCTTGGGTAGTTAAATTGCATTAAATATTTAAGCACGGAATTTGACATCGTTCATTAGGCCTATTAAGGAATCTCATTTCTCACTGCCAGGACTAACCACACACCTTGTAAGTTTTGTGACTTCTAAAATGACTAATACTTTCTGCTTCTTATGCCCTCAGTGAATAAGTTTCCATGGCAGTTTCCAGTGTTTCCATAATACTGCCAGCAGTTTCTATGAAGGCCTTAATCTAATTTCCACTGAAGACAATGGCTTTTAAATTAGTTTCATACTGCATGGGAGAGGGGGAGCAGCAATTTGTAGCAGAGAAAATAACAAATGAAACTGGATGGAGGAGATCAAAACTTCTCTTAATTTGTCACTAAAACTTGAGTTCATCAATAAAAGGTTGCAAAACAAACTGAGAGCTCCAGAAGAGAGGCAAGTAATGCATCACCAGTTCTTGCCATGAGCTCCAGCACAAAGACATCAGGTGCCTTGTGGCCATGTGCTGACTGCAATGGCAAACCTGAGGATTATAGCCAGCTTTTGTGAGAGTCAGTGCTGACTTTAGATGGGTAAAGATCCCTTCTATCATCAGATATTCTCATAGTGCTTTTTCTCAGGATTCTCAGCATTGCTCTAGTTCTTCATCTGAAAAAGTTTAATATTAAACTTTCTCTATAAAGTAATGACACTGTACTGAGATTGCATTTTACTTTCCTAGAAAGATTGGCACCACTGGAATAATAATGAAAGCCCTCTGCATTGTGGGTTTCTTCTGCCCTTAAAATATTTATGGTTTATCTCTAGATAAATGTCCTTGGTGTTTCCTGGATACTTTCTGTTACTTCCATCACAAAGAAAGTTTTGTTCTTGTTTTGAATTACAATCCTGTAGCAATCTTTATTCACTGTGGGGGGAAAAAAAAGATGGCTTCATGCTCATCCCATTGTCTGCTTTAGAAGGCTGTTTTTGTCTTTTTACTAGGTTCTGGAAAATAAACCTTCTTACTCTTTTATCTATGTGGTGTTCTTAAATTTAGCATCTCTAACCTCATGTCCTGAGAAATGTGTAATTATTCAGCTTTCTTTATTCTGTTATTTTTAGGCTACTTTCACGGTGTGATTTCAACTGGAGGGCAGTTTAACTGAGAAAGCATAGCAAAGCATTGTGGTATTATAATTTTTCTTTATCTATAGTAGTTAACTGATGTGACATTATGATAACTGAAATAACCCTGACACTGAAGTTACTAAATGCTGATTTAAGGGGATATTGACATATAACATGATTTCGTACACAGATATTCTATCAGAAAGCATGGTGTTGTATGATAGCAAAAAAAAAAAAAAAAAAAAAAAGAGAGAAATTATATTAAGGAAAAAGGAAAAAATGAGGTCTTTTTTAAAAGGGAGGAAAACATACATTATATTTTTAAAAGATGTGTTAGAAGAAACTAGACTTTGATTTGTTTCAAAGAGATGGACAGAATTGCTCACGTATTTGTCACTGTCATGGTTTTAACAATTAAAGGTAACATGGTAATGTAACTTCAAAGAGTGTGAGTAGAAGAGAGGAATGAAAGGAGTAAATTTACGTGATGACAGAGGGTGTAATCTTCGGCCAGTAAAAATGATCCTTGGCTTTGCCTGTGCGGGTTAGACTGTAGTAACCACTTTGAGGTGAGTTCTGAGGTGACTGCAAGAAGCAGAGCGTATCCAGAGCTTAGTGTGTTCTTCAAGGGTTCATGTATCTGTGTGTTAGTGTGTTCATGTATCTGCTGTGCAAGGGTTCTTGCTGACTTCTCTTGAGCATTCCTGGAAAAGGCTGTAGCATCTCTCTGAGGATATCCTTGGTACCAGATGTATGTGGCAAAAAGAGCTCTGGCCTCCTGGAAGAGACAACAGGGATGGGGACTGCCTAATCCTGAGAGAAACTTGGAGATCAGTGCATTTGAGATATTTATGAACAGTTAAATATCTGAAGTGCATGAGTCAAGTCAATGGGGATGGACTCTTTTTGGTGGTGAGAAGCAATGGAATGAGGGGCAATGGGCAGAAACTGAAACACAGAACATTGCATTCTAACACAAGGAAGAACTTCTATACTGTCAGAGTGACAGAGCACTGGAACAGGCTGCCCCGAGAGGTTGCAGAGTCTCCTTCTCTGGAGACGTTCAAGACCCATCTGGATGCATACATATGCAACCTGCTGTAGGAAACTGCTTTAGCAGGAGGTTCAATTCAAAGATCTCCAGAGGTCTCTTCCAACCCCTACAACTCTGTGATTCTGTGCTCTTGGGGTTGCTCTAGCAGGAGCCATGGGAGATGGTCTGCGAGTCATCATCCAAAGCTGTGCTCCCTGCTTATGGGAGAATGGGAATCCCACACAAATCAGTTTAGAGGGTTGTCTCCATGTCTATCCTTCTAACTCTATATATACTTCCAAACGTTTTTTGCACTTTGGTGTTTCTCGGCTAGTACAGGTTGGAGCGATTTTTCCCTCCCAAAAGGAAGATGTTTGTGGTTTCTCACATACACAAGACTGCAGGAGATAAAGAAATATAGCTCTGACACATTTATTCAGGGGAAAAAAAAATAGATCCCACAGTTACACAAAACTTGTTATTGCAATTAGATTCTTAAAAAATAGATCAAGCTCAAGGCCTTCTGAAACTGGCCTTTTCTAAGGGAGGAAGAACCTTCTAGACACAGGCTAGGGATAAGGCAGTAAGGTTGAGAGGGGACAGAAATCTTTGCTCACTGTTCACCACAAGGAAGTGAATGGAGCTGTGTTTTGTGTTGTTGTAGGCTGTCATAAGTGCTTTCTTCATTCTCACTGAAACTGCTTCTGCTGAGCTACTCAGAACTATGAGCTATTAATGTCACATAATGCTTTTATACGGTGTGGTTTTCTCTGCCACTGGTCTTTTTTGTCTCTTCAGGCCAACAGGTATATTGTACAGGCATTGATTTTCCCAGGCAAAATACCCAATATGAGGTACTTCTTGCCTCCTTCTCATCATTTATAGCTTCCTTGCTTATCAAAGAATCGTAGATTGTAAGAATCTTTAAAGATCATTCTAGTTCCAACCTTCCTGCTGTGGGCAGGGTCACCACCCTCTAGATCCCCACTTCTTCCAAGTACTACTAACTCTAAGTCATCATTCACAGGCAAAATTGAGCCTTAGTGGGACTACCATACACCGTAATACTGATGATAAATACAGATATTAGCTACTTGTTTTTTATTATTAGTTTCTACTTATTTAGTTTCTATTTGGTTTTGCATAAAATTTCCTGACTTCAAGTATTTTCCTGCCTAAGTAATTTGACTTTAGCTTCTCTTTGCATTTAAAGTTCTACTGTTATTTTATATTGCACAGTAAAGAGCGAAGCAACAACTACAGTAACAACTTTAAATGCTCTGAAACAGTGGAAAAGCACAGAAGGAAACAATTATTGCTTTATTCGTGTTATTAGGCTAGTCTGCCATGGCTCCTTTCAGCACGCCATCTGTCTTCGATTAAAATGGAAAGGTTTCTATGAAATGACTCTTTTGCAAGGAGTTTGCAGCTGCAGAACCAACCAAACTTTTTAACATCTGTTCAGACCAAAGAGATCTGGACCTAAGGTACCTTTGAATGAGTGTTCTTGAGACAGTGCTTTTACTTCAGATATTCCTCTTCTGTGGCCACAGTGGTTAATAACAGTATGACTGGAGAGCAGCCCACTTTGTCACTTGGACAGGTCAGGAAGGAGGCTAGTAATGTGGGTCTGGCCTGCTGCCTGGAAAAATGGCCCTTTAAAGCAAGGCCAGAATGCATGATGCATTGCTTTTTTGTGCTCTCATTGTTCTAAATTTACTAATGGGGCTATCAAACTGGACTGCAGAAGAAACACCCAGTGGAGAAAGTGGGTTTGCATGACCTCAGAAGGCTTGCTGTCCAAACACCTCCTGCCTTTCTACCTTCACAAGTCCATTTTAGGTTCTCAAGTCTATACAGTGTGAAAATCTGAAGTTTTCACAGTGGTAAGAAGATTAGGAATAAACAGAGAAGAGCACTATGTGACCAGCAACATGAAGCTGTTGCTTAAATGTGGGACTTGCTTTGCTACATGGCAGTGACAAATGGCATTAGCAATCATAACCTATGTGCAGTCAATAATGAATACATTTCAGACTAAGTGGTTTTGTTCTTGCCAGGTTTCAACTGTGTTTGCTGAAGAGAACAATGAATTTACTCTTACTTGAGCATTCATTTCCAATGTATTTGCATTTAGTAATCTCCTTGTTTGAAGCACAGGAAATGAGTGGGTGCCAGAAGAAAAGACTAAATATTTATATGGCGGTCCAAAAGGTCATGGCATTCTGCATGGAGATAAAGATAATCCATCTGTGATCAGCTGTCTTATTTAAAAGGTAAACAAAACTCCTGCCTCCAGATATGATTAATATGTCTGTGCAACTTGATCGTGTGTGCACAGTCATTCCAAACTAGGACCTAACAAAGCTGCTGCTGTCATGCCATGTATTTACACGTATGCCATTAATCCAGCAGATCCAGCATTTGACAGTTATATTCAGATCAATATTACGTACATGTGTAATAGCACTCACACCTCTGCACCTGCATCTTCTGCTAGCCAGAAAGGTCTGGCTGCTCTTACTGCAGGTTTTAAACCAGTAAGCATGATTCGCTCTGATGTGAAGATGGTGTATGTGCAGGCAGACAGCTGTGTTTGGCATCTGGTGGCATGGGAGTTGCAGCAAAGCCTCTTTGGTTGACTAGGGACTGAACCTAGATTGTCATGGGAGGTGGGACAAGCTGTATCAAGTAGGATCACTGTCCTTGGGGTGCCACACCTAAGTTTGTGCTATTATGTTGTCTGGTACTCTTTTTTTTTTTTTAACTGTGAAGGTCTGGTCTTCGGACTCATGCAGAGAGGTGGGGAAAGGGCTCAGTCTTGCAAGACAAGATTAGTTCTTGGTGCAAATTTTTCTGCAAGAACATTCCCAGATGGGAAGGTTTCAGGGCTGCCATGCTCTGGTGTCACTTGTTTCTTTTGCTCCCATGACTTCAGGTGCTCCCCCTGAGAGGCTGGAGCTCTGATGTCTCTGGCCTTGCAATCAGTCTGTCTGAGGGGTTAATTCTGCAACCAAGGGCACTGTGGGTATAGACAAATAAGTTTCTTGGCAAGCTGGAATGAAAAACTAGTCAACTAGAGCCTTGACAGTAATACAAAGAAAGTTCGTTGCGATGGGTACGCTTCTGTCAAATGCTTTGACATCCACATGCCATGTTGTCCACAGAAGATATGTTCTGTCAGGATCCCCATGTTTCTAGGAGACTCTTCTTTCCGATGGCTCTGAGTTATGACTGAAGACAATAGATGACATTCCATGCAGTGATATGTTCAGCTTGAAAATGAGATTGAATGACATCTAAATAGACAGCACGTTATAAGTCCTGTTCTTGGAAAGTGAGAATGAAGTGATAAATGACGCTTTCACATTGTCTATAGCTTGTTCTGATAAGAGCCAGTGGATTATGTTACTTAATTTGAAAGACCGTTGAGAGTGATCATTAAAATTTAACTGTCCATCATTGTATCATCCTATCGTATGTAAACCAACCTTCTTGCATATTAATTTTCTTAATGTGTTTTGGTGTTCCTTATTTCTTCTTCCTTGTTCATTTTCATAAAAATGAGAATAAGTTGATTATTCAAACTGTTTCTGCCATCTACCCTGATGTAATGCAGTCACTATCACTCCCTCAGTTAGTGGTCATGTAAACACAGATAGCTAAAATCCAGTCTTGGTCTGTGTGTGTTGTTGTATATTTGAGCTGATCCTGAAAGAATTTTGAGTCTAGTTCTGCACTGCAGCATGTCAAAATTCATCTTTTATTTCCATTTCCTGGTACTACTAGCCAGCCTTTTCCATTTAGATCCTGAAATTTCATCTTCCTACTGTCCTGAAAATAATGTCAGACAGTGTCTAGTTCTGAAGATGGTTACTCCAAGTAGTAAAAAGAAAGTTGAGGAGTAGTTAAGTGGATTTTGAAGGGGAAACCTAACTACGACATTTCTGTTCCAACACTTTCATGTTTAGTCTGTGTTTTATGACTTGCTATGGGCGAGGCGTAAATGAAAATCAGTAAAAGTGAATAAACAGAGGAAGCTTCTCACTTATCAGATACGGCCAAGAAAATAGATAGACAGAGTGTTTTAGATCAAAACCAAACACATGGTACAGTAAGAACAAACATCAGTTCATGAATTTGAGCTGCAATGTAGAAAATGCAGTACTGAATGGTTTCTTTCCTAATACAGGGATACATGAATTCCAAACATGCTTAATATTTGGGAATTTTGAATAGAAGAAGGTACTGAGGTCGGAAGTTATGATTTATGAGATACAGTGCCTTTTTGCTGTGCACCTTCTGGCCCTACTGTTTGGGTCTCCTGATTACTAAACTCTACACATCCTTGATCAGACATCTGGAAGCCTTACATGAAAAGCTTGGCAATGTGATGTGAACTGCAGCTTCTAGTAAATGAATGAGGCTGATTTCAAGGCTTTGCAAGGAAGACAAAGCTAAAAGGGAGAACAGCTTCGTATCGAAATTATATTAAGTATACTATGCTTGCTTTTGTTCACCAAATCCTGGAGCAGGGTTTTATGCACCTAAGCAATAGGACCAGGAATATTGTCCTTGTTTTCTTAGGAAACAGATTAGCTCAGCCTGAATCCCTTACCATGTTGGGATGGGAGAGTCCTTTGCATAGAAGGGCTGGGAGTATGGAGAGGACTTAGCTTCTGTGAGTAGCAGGGAAGTGCAGGAGACAACAGTGATTCTTCCAACCTGCCACATTTGGAGTTGGTTGGAGAGAGATCTGTGGCACTGTGAGCCCAGTGTTTGAGTCTGGGAGAGCACTGAAAGGGGGGGGGTCCAAAGGGTTGAGATGGGTAAAGCTTTTCTCTCTATTACGCTTTTTAATTTTATGTATGAAGGATAGAGCTCTAACAATAAAGAACTGGGACAAAATGAATTGCCTCAGTGACACTGAAAGTTGTTAAATATCTACAGCCACTGTTTCAAGGAGGCAAATATACACACCATGATGTTGATAAAAAAGGCAGTTCTTGATAAGACTAAGTGAGATGCTTGAGGCCACTTGCAAGAGAAAGTGCATTCTTCCAAATAAAAAGCTTGATACCTTCTCTTTGACCACAGCCTGACATCAGTCACAGGCATGCTTGCAATAAGATGCATTCTTGATGACAGGCTGAAAAATTAAGCAATGATTGATATCTAAAAATAGTCAACTGGAAATGCAGGTTACAGCACAGGGACCAGAGCTTAGTACTGAAATCACTCCAGGTGCACCATATTATGCAGTAAAAAATACACACTAGTCAACACTTTCAGTTAACTGTTCCTTGTTCTCCCTTGTGACACAAAAGTTTGTGACAAAGAAAACTCCTTCCATCCCACCTGTTTTGGCATTTTTGAAATTCCATAGAATATGGCAGGGAATACTGTCACCTTTCCAGTTTAACCTAGAGTAAGAAACAGATGAAGTGGAATAAAAAACCAAAACAACTGATATTCATCTTGTAGAGGTGATGTCTCAATGAGGACCGCACAGACCAGTTATATGTGATAGCAAAATACAAGGCTTTATCTCAGAGATGTGCCTTCAGTGTAGTGCGTTGCTTATGGGAGGACCATGAAGAGTGGCATATCCCAGCACTGGGGATCCTTTTCTGTAGTTGAAAAGTGTTAAAGCTTGTAAAGGTTTTGCTAAAAGGAAGAGGAGATATTATGTTCCCTTTTTATAAATATGGAATGACAGTTCGGACGTGAGCAAAATTTAAGGCTTATGCACAGAGCTGTCAAATCTGAAGTAGCTAAATAAAATTTCTTTAGTCTCTACAATAACCATCTGGAAACGCCATCACGGAGTAATGCTGGTGGGGAGCAAAAGGCAAAATCTTTTATGCTAAGAATTTTCAGACACGAAACTTAATTATCAGCATTTGTGATTAAGTTAACGCTTGTGCAGCACGAATTTATGCTGTTTGTTGGTGGTGCATGGCAAGCAAAAAGCTTCATTTAAAAAAATGTGATAACTGATGCTGTAACTTACACTGCCCATAGCAGTCACTGCTTTAAAGAAGAAAGAAAATGTAGATCTTGCTCTGCTTACTCCACACAATCTCAGAAAAGCAAAACAGATGTGACTGCGAATAAACGCAGACAAGGACTGCATGCCAAACAAGAAAAATGGGCGTGGTGGTGATGGGTTGATGGTTAGAGTAGATGATCTTAGTGGTCTTTTCCAAGCTTCTATGATTCTACAAAAATAGCTTAGAAAAAGATCCTCTTGGATCAACAGACTTTCTGTAAATGTCTCCCCTGTCAAGGTCTCTGCCTCCAAATTACTTCTAATGGGGATCTGCTCATCAAAGTGTATCATCAGCATTCTTTCTGAAGCTGAGCAGGAAATTTTGACCACTAATATTAATTAATTAATGTTGATTAATGTGTTAATTAATTAGAAAATACTGCTCTTGGTAATCAGTACTTTTTTTGGAAGTGTGCTTCTTTATATGAAACATCATTCCTAAAAGAGTCAGTGGTGAAATATTTCCTATTCCAGTTCCCAAATATATCTCTCCTGTTTACCAATTAGCAATGACTTTGTTTCTAATAGCTTTATTTTGTAAATATTTAAAATTTTTAGTCTTTCAAAATATCTGAATGCATTCATTCAGATAAATACAAAACATCTTACTCAGTCCAAAATGAATCACTTAAAATGCTTCTCAGATCTGCTAAACCATTCTGTTTTAAACATTTATTCAGAGCAAAAACTAGCTTGAAATGTCCACACCTCCTACAGGAGTTCTGAATCTCAGCCTGTTGTAGTCCTTCTGAAATCCTAGGCTGGTTTCAGTACCTCATTATGCCTGCTGAAGGGCACATCAGGAGGAACTGAATGGAGGGAGGACACCATGAGGGACACTGAGGGTGATGAGACAAAAGTTCCTGTGCCATGGCTATGGTAGCTACAGACCAGGTAATCCAGTCAGTGAGCATGGGGAGAGGTACAACTTCTGGCTCACTGGACTGTTGCCTACATTACTGCACATGATGCTACACTGTTCTACCTATGTTAGAGCCACCCGTACAGGGCTTCAGGCATTCCCAAAGCAGAGAGAACCACAATCCATGATGACATGGGGCACTGGGAAACCTATGTTGGGTTTCAGCTCGCAGGCATTATCCCAGGTAGGTGCCCTTCACCCATGAGCAGGGAGAGGAGAATAGCCTTGGAGACATGGGCTTCCAGTAGCTATTACAACTGTCAGATGCTTTTAGTTTGGTTGGCAGGTATGGAGGTTGTTCACTACACCCATTTAAAAATGGAGGAGGTAGAACATTTACAGATCTCTAATTAAGTAAACTAGTAATAGGAATAAGACGTGGAAAGATGACGAATCCTTCATTTGCCCAAAAGCCCTTTCTGTCTGAAGGACCTGTAATTTGGAAACATCATAGTAGTTAGAAGTACCTGTAGTGGCCTGGGCAGCTCCTCTGTGGGTGGTGTTGCAGAGGCAGCAGGTCTTGGGCTTTCAGTTGAAGCTTTTAATTGTTTTTCACTCCTGAATTTATCTTCTCTGCCCTCCCCACTCAAAAGTAATAATCCCTTGTATTTTTTTTTTTCTGCCTGAAAACAGAGACAAGTAGGTGCTATCCTACTCCAGTAGCTGTATGCTGTTTACAGCATGCATGTAGTATTGGTTGCAAAAGATGACTAAGAACATCTATTCCAACCGTCATCCCATCATCCCATGCCCACTAAACACACCCCTCAGTGCCATATCCATGCAGTTCCTGAACACCTCCAGGGAAGATGACTCCACTGCCTCCCTGGGCAGCCTGTTCCAATGCACCACTGCTCTTTCTCAGATGAAGTCTTTCCTAATACCCATCCTGAACCTCCCCTCGCATAACTTGAGGCCCTTCCTTCTTGTCCATTGCTTGTTTCATAGCAAACCTAGCTGTCTGTAGGTGGGATCCTAAAATGCTGCACACCACAAAAGCACTGGCAACTTTACCTATTTAATTCAAGTCAGGCTAGGAGCTCTGTTATTGTTGCTAGTGCATGTTAGAGACAAGGTCAGCTCCTCAGCTGATAGGCAATAGTGGAGCTCTGCTAATTACTGGAGGCCATACCTCTTGTTTATGGAGACAGCCACTATTTGTCTTATTTTAATCTGATCAGCTCCTCAGTGGCTGTTAATGAGACAATTTCCAGTAGAGAACACAATCTGAATTATTAACTCAGTTACAGTGATTTACACTGTATTATTGCTGGGATTTGCTGGTCGCAGCTCCTCCAGCCGTGCAGATCTTCATCAGGGTTCTGTCACTGTCTCAGTGACCCACAAAGCACCATTGTGTGATCCAAGGAACCGTTCCTCATTTCATTCCCAGTTCTTCCTTTTCATGTTGTTTGCTCACCAGGATTGACCTGCAGAAGTTCTAGTTGCAGTTGAAGGGTATTGGTGTGTCAGTGTCGGACTGGTGGAATACTGAAAGGGAAGTTTATTATTTTCTTACTCTAGATCTCAAAGGCATCAGTACTGCAATGCTTGCTTTTATGAGGGTAATAAATTAAAACTCTCTTGCTCCACTCTGTCAAAAGACAAAAAGTTGTTATTATTCTTGCAAAACCACATTAAACAGAAAGCAACAGCAACCAGGGTATTGTTGACATCGTTTAATGAAAGCCAGGGCATTCCACTGGAAACATGCAGGGAAGGACAGCTTCAATTAGAGGAAAGGATAGATTAAAGACCTTTCGTCTATACAACCTAGGGAAGGAATGTGTGAGAATAGGTTTGAAGAAGGGTCTAATTGAAGAATAAAATGGAAACTGTGAAAGGCTTAGGATAAGATCAGTAAGCAGAGACAGTGTGGCCAGCATTGCTAGTAATATGTGTAGAGTTCATAACCCCCCCACAAAGCCAATTCAGTCTGGAACAGGCTGATACAAAGGAAATATCCCAAGAATCGAGAGCACGTAGAAATCCTATTGGACAAGGGACAATGCATCTGAAAGGGAAGAATGTAAACAGTTTGAAAAACTACCATGTGTTCTTTTTGTCAAAAAAAAAGTATTCACTCAAATGGGAGGAGAGTCAGGAAGATCAAAGTATTTTCCTGAAAGCAGGAATGAAACTTGGTGATGATTATGCTCTGAAGATACCTCTGTAATCACATAAAATCGGTCTTCTCCATAGGGAAAATCTGCAGAGCTTGGAAAGGTAAAACCTGTTAAACATGAAACTCCTATAACTACGTGACATGTTTCCTCATAATACAGACTACAAAAGAGCTTTGTCTTAGACAAATATGTTTTTAATTAATTTGAATTGTTAATTCAACCAGGCTAAGAAGAAGGGCAGTGGGAGGAAAGCGGGATAAAGGAAATCATTTCAGCTTCAAAGAGTGCTCAGCAGCATTCATGACAGCAAAAGAAACGGGATATGAGGAGGAGAAGGCTTTCTTCAAAGAAGTCCTCGTTCTCCACAGCTTTTCTCTAGCAGCTCAGACAACTCAGACATTTTGCTTGCCAATTCTCCATTTTTGATTTTGGGGTCAATGATGGAACTTGCTTTTGCTCGTGTACATCTGTATGCATCTAACCCCTTCAGACCCTGCTACCTCCTTGCTGCTCGGTGGCTGCAGGTGCTTTGGAGCTAGTTGCCTGACCATGTGCAGGCACGTGGGCAGGCTGCCCCAAAGGAAAATACTTCATGTCAAGCTTAGGGGTGTGAGCAGAAGGATGTGCGGCAGCACGGCGCCTGCCTGTGCCATGCCGAGCTCTTCCCCATGTCCAGGGTCCATTTGTTTCCTTAGCACTTGAAGTTTCTTTTGGAGTATTTATAATTTTTTATTGAGTGTTTCTAAGAGACGCACACAGTATAATTGGTCGAGTTGTAAATCTGCTATGATATGTTTATAGATGTAGGTTTTTGCTTCTCTGGAAAGTTTAGAATTTCTTTTTCAAAGATGCAAGTTTATACAGAGGTAGAAATGTGAACCAGAAGAGTCAGGTCATTACAGGAGAGTTTCTGTTATACTGAATTCGATGAGCAATGACTGATATCCCTGTGAACGGATGACGCTATGCCTCCTTATTGGCAATGCTTTTTCTTTTTGATTTGAATTCTGCCCTGGCCAAGCACTAGGTAATGTTTCTGATTAGGCAGTAGGGTGCTGTCCAGCTTTCCAAGTTGATTAGTCCTGGTAATCAACAGGGTAAGTTTGCCCAGGATGAGCAGTGCACTGATGAGATTTTGAACTTGGCTTTCTGGGCACAGTTCTGTGTCTGTAGGCATGGCGTGGATTGATCTATATGATATGCATGTTAACTGGTACCATTTCTCCCCAGCGTGGTAAACAATGCCAGTGATTCACAACCGTATCTTAGCATCGTGGCCATGAAGCAGAGCAGCTCTCTATCAAAAACTGGCTCTGGTGAGCTCTGGAAACCCAGCAGGGCGTGTCATCCTGCACACACTGCAGACAGGGGTTTCTACCTCTTTCCTTCTCCAGCAGCTGTACTTTAGTCAGTGTTCTAAAAGGGGAATGAATGCAGTGGGTGGTTTGAAATTAACTTTGCTGCAGCAGCTGCAATCGCTCTGTCCAGGCAGGTAGGTCCATCTGCCACTGCAAAGGGAAGTGGGCAAAGGAGTGACTGCTTCTGCTCACTGCTGTGTTTGAGCAAGCACACGGAGATGAACGGTATATTTTTCTGGAGGGTACCAGTAGTATTGGCCGTGAATCATCCCAGAAGTACCTTTTGTGCTTTTTTTCTGCTGTACAAAAATCGTCTGACAAGAAACAGAAAAATCTTTTGAGATCTTGAACTTTCTTGGGCCTCAAAAAGGAGTTTCTCAGGCAACCCTGATCAGTTTGATGTTGTGCCATTTTCATCACCCCCATCCTGCTATGCCTCTGTAGATGTAAATACTGCAGAAGCGAGGCTGTTGCTGTTATTTTATATAAAACGTGCATATACTTGTTATATAAAACACTTATTCAGTTAAAACAATTGCTCTGTCTACTGTGAGGAGAGGCTTCGTTGTGATATATGTTACATAAATATACGCTTTAGAGACTGCAGTTTAAACACCTGGCTTTGAAACTGTGGTGAATCAGATTCTGCCTCTGTTGTATGAAACGATCCTTCAGCTTTTATTTTGTTTAGACAAGGCACTGCTGAAAATGTCTGTTAACATAAGCAAAGGTAATGGAAATGGTCTGTCTCTTCAGATGCATCAACATGGCTCAGCTTCCCAAAGAAATTTTGGTGCCTGACATAGCTTCTGAGAAAGTCCTTATATCTGTCATTTCCTAGAAATGAGACTCAGCAATTTTCCTGAAACTTTTAGAAATAAGAGGCTTCAGGGAAGGACATTTATCAAGGTGAGGGAAAGACTGAACTGTACAGAGGCGGATATTTTAGCTCATGTGGAAACGTAGAACCTGAGGCATTTGGAATCACAGTGGTTTTGCTATTCTGAATTTTCAAGTGCTTTGAATACATAACCGAAACTTTAAAAACTCAGTGTATTGTATATGGGGTAAGAAAATGTAGTCTGAAATTTTTAGTAGAGAATAATCTATGCTTGAGATGGAAAATAAGTGGAAACCAATGGGAACTTCAACAAATATGTAATAAGGAAATGGGGAGGATGGCTTGAGATGTGTATTTTGAGCAGCGGGTATAGGATATGGTAAAGATGACAGCGATGTGTCTGGGAGGTTTATTCCCTAGTGGGGGCAGAATAGCAAAGTCAATGAAATCTGAGACTAATGCAGTCCTGGGCCTCCCACAGCGATCCAAAGTCCTACTTTTGAGAAACGAGCAAAAATAAAATCCTGTGAAGCGCTATGGCAACCATCTCCAGGGATACCATCACAGATCTGAAACATGTTTATCCAGAAGAATTACAATTCACAGAGTGGGATGATAAACTTGGCAGAGGTATTTTAAAGTAAAAACAATGTCACCTGGTAATTGCAGTGGTACAGAAATGTGACATTTGGACATCTTAATAAAACAAAGCTCTTTTTAAAGAGATACTGCAGTGAGTGTCTTCTAGAAATAGATACAGAGGAGTTGCATTTACAAAATATCTGTACACAAGAGAACTGGGTGTTGTGCAAAAGAAGAAAAACAGACCAAGAAAGCTCCTGAGTAGATTGAGGTAGGCTATATGAAAGTACAAAACAAATTAATTGAGTAATAACAAAAATATTTTATGGATCTTTCAGACCAGTCCATGCTGACATCATGTTTGCGGGTGAAGCAAATGCCATCGTGTGCTGTGGTTCTCATGAAAAGGGTTCAGCAGAGTTAAAATTCTACTTGGTGAAAGTGGAAACCATGGCTGATTCTTGATTCTGCTCTGTTTTAAAAAGAAGTGGGAATTGTTTGTCCCTGGATGGGATAGATGGGGTGGGATCATTCTGTCCTTGGTTGTATTATGGACCTGATCTAATACACTGAACAGTTCATCAAATTGTTTCTGGTTTCAAACATTCAAAAGAAGGCAAAAACTTCCTCAGGTGTTAAGAAGATGAGCTGTTTATCATTTATTCAGAGGTTTCAGCCTAAGTGTTGGATTACAAAATGCTGCATGTTGTGATTGGTTGGTATCCTTCATCATTAACATCTTTTATCATGTCTTGAATTATTTTCTTCTCCACTTATTGTACACACGAGTTCTCTTGTTTCTCCTCACGTTCTCCAGATGGATGAAGTTCTTGTTGACACAGTCTGCTCATGTATTCTGCAGAGATACACTAAAGTACAACTTTATCCTTTCCCCTAGCTGAATATGAGTGATCCTCTATGAACAACAGCTAACAGCACTCTATGTAAGTAAACGTTCCTGAATCTTGCTGCCAGGCTGGTGGAAATGTGAGGCTTAGCTGCTTTTGCTGGTAGCTGGCTGGGCCCAGCACCCTGCCCCTTCTCTGCAGGTGTATAAATATTCAACAGCCTTTGTGGATGCTTCAGTTAAGAAAATGCAGCATCCCTCAGGCCCTGTCAGTGTCTCCTGTTGGTGCTGTCTGTTTTCCTGTGGAGCAGAGGCTCCTCATATGGAGGCTGGTGTCCAGGGCTGGGTCACCCTGACACTGCATCTGCATGTTTCCTAGCTGCTTGTGCCACCTGACAAAGAGAAACAATTACAGACTGTATCACTGATGATCAGGGCATCCTAAGTCAGAAAGTCAGAAATGCTGCTTTTGTAGCAGCAGCAGCATAGTCCTGATCCTGAATAACAAAGCCTGGTATTGAGTAACAGAGAAGACAAACGACAAACTCTCAAAGAGACATAGGTTTCTTGTCAGTCTCAGTTATACTCTCAGTCATACTGGCGTCCATGTATTTTCTTACTTGCTTTTTTGATTCTGGTGTTGTCAGTGAAAGGTTTGCCCCCAAATATGACATTAAGCCATTTTTTAGTGCTTACGTATTTGCTTATGTCTTCTGTGCAGAGTGCTCTGTCCTGCTGTGTTGCTTAACATTGCTCTGCTGTTACTGGCAGAAATATGTTACTGCCACTCACACACTGACACAAATTCAGTCATTATTCTAGTGGACGAATGCCTCACCTGGATTAAATTAAGCAATATGTGTTGTACGAAAGCATTTCAAGTTAAAATGGCTCAAATCAGTTCAATAACCAATCAGACCAATGATTCACCACAGCTGATATCCTTAGTTATATTGGCATTGCACCCTTATCTGTTCTTGAAGATGAATATTTTTCTGCAGCCCAGATTTTCTTACTGCTGTATGAGGCCAGCCTTTATGATTTAATTTTCTCTGAGAGGGAAGCTGCATGATTTATTTTTCCTCCTTTCCCAGATTTCAGGGGTGGTGGAACTGCTGCTCAGTCTAACATTGGTAGCAGCAGCTGTATGGGGGATGCTGCAGGCAGGAAGTCCCCTGTGTGGCACCCTCCCTCTGAGTCCATGGGGGCACTTCTTCCTATCACACAGCTGAGCATTTGGTATTGTGACTACACCTTATAAACCAAAGAACCTTATCCCTGTGGGGCAGTGTATTCCGAATGACAAAAAGCCTCTCCTAATGATTCTGTGTAATAGTTAAAAAAAGACAGGTCTGGTTTCTAGATTGATGTGGTCATTATTCTGTAGTCTTCCCTTTACATGTGCACTTTTCTGCAGCACTGAGAGCTGGGGCTGTTCAACCTGGAGAAGAGAAGACTCCAGGGGGACCTGATAGCAGACTTACTAAAAAGGGTCTGTAAGAATGAAGGGGACAGATTTGTTAGCAGGGTCTGCTGTGATAGGACAAGGGGAAATGGTTTCAGACTAAAAGAGGAGAGATTTAGATTGGGTATGCAGAACAAGGTGGAGATTTAGATTGGGTATGCAGAAGAAGGCGGTGAAGCACTGGCACATCTTGCCCAGAGAGGCGGTGGATGCTCTGTCCCTGGAGACATCCAAGATCAAGCTGGATGGGGCTCTGAGCACCATATCTAGCTGTAGGTGTCCCTGTTCATTGCAGGAGAGTTGGACTAGATGACCTTTAAGGATCCCTTCCAACTCACATCACAATCACATCACATCACAACTGTGATTCTGCACAGATACTCTTTGTGTCATGTGATCTTATAGACAGGGATAAGAAGGAGGTACAGGTTTCTGGTTTCAACAGGTACTGTTGAAACACCTCTATTGAATCTTTCCATAGAAAATTTCAAATAGAAGAGGTAGGAATCTGTGGGTATGTAATAGAAGATCTTCTGACGGGAGTTGCAATGGAATATAAACTGGCCTGACTTTTTAAACAGGCTTCAAACAGTAACGATCTGCATGCAGTCTTTTAGCACATTATTTATCTCCATTGCTGATCTGATTTATTTCCTTTTTGACAGCCCTATCAGCTGCAATAAGAGTTCTTTTTCAGTCTCACTGTAATAACTTTCATCATATGATGTGGTTCTTACTTGAATGAGTAAGTAAACACCAGCACTGTAACTCTGGAAGGGCTGTAATGATCTCGGGTTGAATTTGAACTTATGGAGGTAGCCTGGAGGAAGGAGAAATAATATTATGAATTTTCAGCTGGGTAAAGTTGCAGTTGAAATCCACATGGAATCTGTGTAAACAAAAAACAGTCTGAATATTTCATTTATATATATATATATATATAAATGTACACTAACCAATGACAACATTGTGATATTCAGATGAGTGGCTACACTGACAAGTAACATTTGAGTAAAGCAACTTTTGACCAGTACCTTAAATGTGGTGCTATTTCCTTTGAGGTAAACTGAGCTCAAGCGTGGTAAGTCGTAAGACCAAAAGAGCATTTATTCCATTTTTTTGTTTTAATCTCCAGCACTGACCAGGCCCAGAGCTTTATTAAGGCAGCCTTAACCCAAAGTCTATTGAATTGAAGGGAAATCTTTCTTTGCTTATTGCAGAAGGAGCAGAAGCAGACCACTTAATTAGCAATTATATACTCCTTGCCTGTTTCCAGGCATAAAAATGAGCAGAATATGTTGAATAGCCAAAAACCAGTTGAAGAAATTTGCACTAATCTAAGATAATACAAAATAGCTCAGAGTTGAAAGGATTATAATAACGATATTCTCAGTTCGACTTGTAAAAGCATTTATTCTTGTCACCATGAGATTTTTCTTGCCGCTGGTGTGCTTCATGGGAGATGGTTTGCTGCCAACAGTTAGTGGTGTTACCCAGGTGAAGTCTCAGCCCTACTCTGAGCCAGGTCAACAGAGCTTCCTCATACTAAGAGATGACATTTATAGCTACAGTAACGGGAGGTGTAAGCAGCCTGAATGATTACCTGAGTGTCTCTTGTGCTGGTGGGATGAAGGGAAAATCATTGGAGTGTAGATGGAAGTGAGAGGGACCGTGGTGAGCTTTGGGAGACATAGGAGTTGGGAGACATGGATTTTGCTGCCCATATCAAGGGCGTTGTGTTCTTCCATCAAGGACTTCACCTGGATAAGTACTTGTAAAGGGCTTTTGTGTTCCTGCAGAAGGACCAGGCCAATGTATTTTGAGAGGTAACCCCAGTGCTCCTGATAGGGGGATGAAAAGCTCATGTTTTCCACAAACTGCTTGTTGAAGAGCTTAGGCTTCCAGCCATTTCAATAGCTCTGAAAAGGAGATTAGGATTTACACCCTTTATTGTTCTGGAGGGTGTAACAGCCTTTTCAAAAAGGCCGATTAAGGAGGTAGTGGCTAGTTAATATGCTGGTATCTGTAAAATGTGGGTTTATATTTTATGTACGCAGTCGACTAAAAACTTCTGCTCCTTTCTATGTTGCTATAAAGATTCCTACAAAAGATCTTTGCAGGAGACATTTTAGACAGTTAAAATGCAAGTGATTTATGAGATTCATGTGAAGGAAATCACAAAGTAATTAAAGAATAGACACAATTTTCAGCTTTTACTGTTAGCTTCTGCTTTCTGTGGCACTGAAGACCGAAAATTAAGAGTTGCAGAGGCAAAATGCAGAGATGAGAGGCTCTTGCAGGAAGGAGTTGTTGGAGTGTATACCATTTTATCGAAAGAAGGGCAACGCAAAATAATTTTTGAGTATTTTCTTTAAGATTTAACACATGCTTGTTCCAAATTCCCTTTGCTTCCAAACAGAGCCCTGTGTCAAATGGATGCTGGACCACAAAGCTTGGAAGTTGCTCTTCAGACTCCTTGCATACAAGCTGTTCTTATAGAAGTCCTTAAGTTATGGCCAGGTACTCAAAAGAGGGGGAAAAAGGAGGACCAATCTCCAAGCCCAGCTGTTTCATGACAAGCCACACTCCTTCTGGAGCTGATATTCCCCAGACACCTGGTGCTTTTTCTGTATTTTCTGGCTCATGTTGTCTGGAAAGTGTCATGGAATGCACAGGCAAAATTGTCAGAATGCTTATAACTGCAGGAAATTCACTAAGAGCTGCCAGGATCCGACATCTCTACACTATGTTTTCAGTATAGTAACACACACTTAGTTACAAGTATTATATATGCACTTAAAATTAACAGACACGTAATTAGTGGCAGTGCCAGCCAGATTCCCAGCACAGCAGAATGAAGACTGCTCACACTGGCTTCAGTGAATGCCACAAAGCATGCTGGCTTGTAGCGTGTAAAAGTCAGGATTTCTCCCTGTCTGTTCATGTGCATCAAATAGTATGTGAATTTAGATGATGATAATTAATGCCCATTGAGAGTGATTGGATGTGGTGCTCTGTTTTGAGCTCGTCTTTCATTAAATCATGCTCATCAGTGCCTGGATCTGTTTCATCCCCTGGCAGCTGGGAGTTTTTGAGGCACAGAGGGCTGCATTATTGGCTTTTTGTCATTCCTGTTATGGAATGATGGCAGGTTGGTTTGGGAGTAAGAAAGACAGCGTAAGAACAACCCACAGAATTAGGAAAATACAGTTCCAAAGTGAATGAGAGCAATGTCAAAAGGCATCTGCTGCCAAGGAAATGCACTGTATTAGAGAAATAAGATCACAATTTTCTCACAGAATCATAGAGCCATTTGAGTTGGAAGGGACTTTTAAAGGTCATCTACTGCAGCCACTGTATTCTGGTTGATATCTGTGTTACTGTCTGGATGGAACTGCCACAGGAGGAAAATCTGCTCTTGCGAAATAATGGAGCACACTTGGTATGAAGAGTAATCTTTTTTTTTTTTGAAAATGACCTTAGAATCACACTTGATGTTCTCACTGGCACTGTGGGATGCTCTGGAGCACAGGATTCATGCACCCCCTGAGGCTTGTGTCTGAGGCAGCCATCCATCCCTTCTTTCTTCACTTTTTTGAGTGGATCTCAAACCTGAGAGCCAGAATAGTCTTTGTGTGAGAAACTGTGTGTTAACAGAGGAGCGAGTAAAAGCACTCTGTGATTTAACTGATCAGATAGGATTGACTTTTCACTTAGGGTTTTCCCTGTTATACAACTTTGTTATTTGTCTGATCCATGGTTTCACCCTTTAGGAAATTACGCACAGGCTATCTAGCTTTCTTCATGTGTAAATGATGCATGTGGCCTGTAAACCCCATAGCAGTTGTAAAGTGAACTTAGTGGGGTCCCAAGTGCTGCTTCCAAATATGAAAAGCAAGCATTACAAATGTTGTAATATTAAACTCGTAGAACTTGGAACTGGTTTTAGGTCTGGATCTGACCTTTCCCAAAGTCTAGGAACGTTGAAATGACTGTTTAAAGACTGAGAAGCCAAAAACTAAAGATAACACTTGGTAAGTGTCCACAAAGAAAATCACTCAGAAGAACAAGATATTTTCATGTCCCATAGTTAATAAGGCTCAAATCTAAATGACAGTGATGGCCTGGTGTCTTTGTCCTTTCTTATTATTCAGCAAAATACTTCTCTGCTAAGCAGAAAAGCCACACAGATGTACAGGATTTTTAGCTAAAAAGATGAGGTAAAGTCCCTTCCTATTTGTGGACATGTTGAATGAGGGAAGAAAACAAAACCAGAATATTCCACTGTAGTTGAAAAGCATTATAAAATTACTGTTTAGTTTTTCTTCTACAGAACATATTTGGAAGAGAATAGCTCCTTTTTCCTTGCTCAGGAAGAAAGGTGCCCAGTAAGAAAGGTCTGGTAAGAATGAACACTAAAATGAACAGCAGCTCTTGAAATCATCGGTCCATCACAACTGTTGAGAATAGCTTATGTCTGTATATTTTCTAGGATTTATTCCAGCCTTGATACGCAGATCTTCTGGAAACATGATCCAAAGATTTTTAGATGCTTCTGTGTCCCACTTTGATTAAGGGATAATTCACTCATATTCTACCTAAGCTTTTTCATTCTATGCCGCCTCCTACCATTCCTGCTTATTGTCCATCCAGCTTCTTTCCACTATCATTCTCGTACCTGCAGATGTGTTTTCACTGGGGCTGAGTACTGTGGTGAATGCTACCTACATTACCCATTTTCCAAGCAAATTCTGAATGTACAGTGAGATGACATGGTAGAATCTAGATGTGACAAAAATTAAGAGATAAATAGATCCTGGAGGCAAACTCACAACCTATATAGCAACCATCAAGGCAGCTGATGTAGCAAAGGCCCACAGGAGCTATGTTTCAGGCTGAAATTTAATATGGCATATCAAGCTTTTTTATGTAAAAAAAAAATCAGGAGTATCTGATTATTTTACAAGAATCCTACGAAGAATGTAGCATGATTCATTTGCAATAGAAATCTCAGAAGTAGTGTTTGGGAGAGGTTCTTACTGAAGCAAGTTTCCTTAGGGAACTATCAATAAAGAAACTCTGAGTGTTATGCCTGCTTCAAAGTAGATTTCAGAAGAGAAACTTGGGCACAAATTTGTCTGTGGTGCCAGACTCAGGTCTCTGTAGTCCAGGGACTTGTTTTTCTGTAGAGTGATTTTGGCTCTAAAAATGCGATTTTGGCATCTAAAAAATGTAAACTCTTTTTTTTTTTTTTTTTTTTTTTTAACATGGGAGACTCTTTAAAAAGCATGAAATAAGTCACGAGAGGGAAGCCAGTCTTACACAGAATCATGAAAATGCTTTGTCTGTGTTTCTTAGAATGGTCAAAAATATATCTTCTGAATACGCCAAATTATGTTACAATTTTTTATACTAGAGAGACTATAAAGTTTAGCCCAGTTATTTAATTGGTTTGAACTGGCTTGTTTCCAGTCAATTAAACATCATAAAACATCACTTCAAGGCCTGGCTTCATGGGATCCTGGGCAGTCTGATCTAGTGGTTGGTAACCCTGTCCACAGCAGGGGGGCTGTAACTAGAAAATCTTTGAGGTCCCTTCCCATCCAAGTCAGTCTATGGTTCTATGATTTTCAAACCTTTCCATAAGCAGATTTGGGGGGAGATTTTCCTGAGGCTGAAGGACCCTCCAATTTGCACATGAACATCTTCACTGTTACTGATGACATGTGCTCTGGTGCTGGAAACAGGAGACCAAGGGCTCTGTGAGTCCGATGAGACCAGTAGGACATAAAGAAAATAGAACACAACTGCCCAACAGGTAGATTTTAGGAGGCACGCAATATAATCAGAATTTTCTTTATGAGGATTATTTGCCAGCTTCTGTGCAAAGAAATTTAAAAATCTCCTCTCTACTCAAACAGAAAAATGTCCAGATCTCTCAAGCCACTGTGGGTGGCTGTAACCCAACTCAACTATTTCTGCCTAAGGCTGGAGAGCCTTGGTAAGCAGCCTTGGTAAGCCCCCATTTTTGGTGACAAGCTGGATCCTCAGTTAAACTCTTTCTTCAGCTGAAATGCAGAGGAATGGTTAGTTTTACTTGTCTGATACGTGTGAGGTCCTGAATTACTCTGCAGAGCTCATGCTCTGGATCCCTGGGAGCTGGATGCCCTCACTCCCCCACGTAGTGCTCATGAGGTGCCAATGTCTGCTGCTGGAGTTGCATCTTAGTAGCAGGGAAAGAAACTCTTGTTTACTTTTACTAAAAGGGAAGAGTATTTGGAGATGGTTCACAATGAAAACAATTTGTAGGAAAGCTTTGCTAGTTTTAGATCATTGAAATTTATGGTGAATCCTGGGAGTAGAGTGAAATATGGGAGGAAGTGGAATATGTTTATCTTTGCCTGTGTTGGGGCCTAAGTTATGACCTTATGGCTGAGAAAGAACAAGTGTATTTTTCCTGAGAGGAACCGTGATACTGATCACGGTTCTTCTCCATTTCTCTCTTCCTGTCCAGCACTATAAGAAACAACGCATTATCAGGGCATATACCAGCCTATGCTGCTGCTCTCAAACTGCCTTATCTACATCTTACCGTACCTTTTCCAAGGGATCTTTTTTTTTCTATAGCGGTCTACTACAGTGTTATTTCTTCATTTAGCTTTCTGAAAATAAGTACGTAATTAAATTCTCCAGCTCAGATCTTTTCCTTTTCCTTAAACCTCCCTTGAGTGATCCCTTCTGTTCTGCAGATTCAGTTCTCTTGTCAGGTCCTTTACGCATTATTCCCTCTCCTGTATGACTTGAAAGATAACATTATGCTCCAGTTTTTTACCCAAGCTAATACTTTTCTCACCATTGTTTTACTATTAATTTCACACTGCTGATTCTGTGTTGCTGTGGTGGTAATCTGTGAGTGATCTCCCTGGCCTTATCTCAGCCCTTGAACCTTTTTCCGTTGTATTTTCTCCCCACCTTACTTTGAGGAAAGGGAAGTGGCAGAGGGGAATGGTAGAATTTAGCTGCCCATTGGGGGAAACCACTACAACATGGAAAATTAACTGGTTTGAGGTAAGAAGCCTGAAGTGGTGAAACCCAGCTTTCCTTAGCTATTGTGCAATTTGACTGCCATTGGCTTTAGGTCTCCATCAGAAAATATTTCAAGGGTTAAAATTAGATTGAGAGAAGTGGCTTGGCTCAAATAACCTCTTTGGTAAGTACACTGCTAAGGTTTAATTGGCTCACAGTTGTATCAAGCTATTTTGTCAGCTTGATGTACGAGCCACTTCTGTCCTTTCCAGCTAAAAGAGAAAGCCCAAAATTTCTTACTTGTCACAGAAAGTGTGCCTTCCTGCAGATGGAATAACTTGGTTTCCTCCCATAGAGTGAAATAAACAGAGGAGAGCTGGGAATATTCAAGTAATGAATCTATTGAGACCACAGAAAATAAAGTGTGGGGATAGTAACAGTGTAAATAGTTCCTAAAGTAACTTTGCAAAAAGTTTGACCAAAACATAAAAATGTTTTCTTCCTAATTGTTTCATCTTTTTTTCATTCCATTTTTCTGAATATTTATTGTGGCCAAGATGTTATTCGTTATCATCCGCCTGGGAAATAGAGCAGCAGTTTGGCTGCCTGCAGAAAGTAGAGGAGAAAAAGGACTGACATCTGTAATGAGCTGTATTTGTAAATAACATGATAGTACCTGATTATCTGTGACATAAATGGAAAATTATTATGCGTAACAAAACTTTACAAATATATTTTATGGGGGAAATGAGCTAAGCAGATACGTAAGGAACCAAACAATGCTCAGTGCATACTCCATCAGCCTAATTCCTATCTGCAAAAATAGCAACAATTAGTTGGATAAACTTGGGAAGGAAGTTTCTTTCCCTTGGACACTTTCCTTTTTCTTCTTTGGAAGCGAATAGCTCTCTTTAATGGGCTGTCTATTTCATAGCTGTCTGCCGTAGGATTTGTTCCCTTCTCTTTGAAATCTGCAGATACAGCCATTGTGAGAGACACTGAGTGGAAAGGAACATACAGCACTTCCATTGCAGTCTCCTCTGACTCACCCTGAGCCCAGACTTTGCTCACTTACTTTGGTTGATGTTATGATGGGATATGTTACTCGGAAAAAAAAAACAACAGTGATATTGCCTTTTCAGGACAAACAGGGAGTGTATCTGTACCACTGAATTAATTCCTGACATCCTGGGTGGTTGTCTGGTCTCCTTGTAAAGATCTCCTGTCAAATAGCACTCAGGCAGTCTTGGTGTCTGCCACATCCCACCTGTGAAAGGGGAGCTGCTTATATTAACAGAAGATTTCCTGAGAAGGAAAAAATATCCTGTTAGGACTCAACTGCTGTGTGCATGAGTGACTGAGGCTGCAGCCTCTGCTCCTCCAACCTGTGCATAAATAATGGCATTCTTATTTCAAGATGGGAGATGGAGGAGGAGAGAGGTTGCATCATTTGCCCCATGTAACACAATGAGATCTTAGTAGCAATGTGATTAGAAATCACAAACACTTGTATTTGGTCTCTGCTTCCTGAACATCCCCTGCTGAAGGTTGCAGATGAGTTCTGTGAATGTGTCCAATAAAATATAAAATACTGAGTGGTACTCAGTATCGGTTGGTACTACAGTTCCTCAAAAGAGGGAAGCTGAGTACTCATCCACTCAGGAAGAGTTGGGTGGTGGGAAAAGAGGGTGTCTTTCACACTACTCTGAGATGTGCTATTGCAAATGTGTGGTTAATTCAATGATAGTTGAAGCTATGTTGCAACATAGACATACAGTATGACCAGGCACATCTCTATATATTTTAACAGTAGAATTGGCAGCCTGTGCTTGTGTATGTAAAAAACTCATCATTGTAAAATTTAGGGGCAAGAATTCTGCTTAACTTTCTACCTGGAGGAGGTTGTCCTAAATGCAGCTTCTGAGGGGCCACTGGATGCTGTTCTGGTGTCCCAGCCAACACTGGGCTCTGCCTCAACTACTCGTCTTGTGGGAAGTAAACCAGCAGATGTCCAGTGACCTTACCTCAGAATACTTTTGTTGATCAGAAAATGTCAGTAGAAACATCCAGAATAGAGAAAGAGAAATAAACCAAATAAATGTCCTGCTTTACCTAACACTCCTCGATGTCATGTTAAAGTTAACAGTTGCCAGAGAGTTGATCCGTTCCTTGGAAAGAAAAGAGCAGTCACGACAAAACTCTGGAGTAACCTCAGCTGCCCCTGTGCATTCCAGGCAAGCCAAGCTGTTTCAGAGGTAGAGAGGGATCAGGTTATGCTGGAGCCATGTACCACAAGTTCTGCACTTTGAACTGCATCCAGAAGTGAATAGGTCAGTAAGGCACCCGCTGAGGAGCTGAGGAAAATGTCCCTACTATTTAAAGTTATCTAGATGAGGAGTGTCCAGCTTCAGTGCAAGTTGCAGTTGTCTCAGATATGTAGAGATTTTGATACACATCACACAGTGCGTACAATTCCCTGTGAAGTGCAGAATACTTCATAGATGACAGTGAGGAATATATGATTAGCGACAAAATAAAGTGTAATATTCTGTTCATGCACCTGAACCACATTCTCAGAGAGCAGAGATCATCACACTTGCATTTCTCCAGCGCTTACTCTGTTCCACACATCACTCTCCCTTACCACTCATAGAAAGCGCAGCTCTGCACACTGAAAGCTTTGGGAGAAAGTTGTAAGAAACTTTATTCTAGCTTCTATTTGTTATGAATCCTACTATAGAACTGCAAACCTGTCTGGAGCTCCTTCAGAGCTACGCTGATGTGGTTGATGGTAGAATTTGGTCTCTACTGCATAGTCTGCAATGTTGGGTGAAAACTATATCTTCTTTTTCAACATCTTTGTTGTTCTAGGACATGACTTGAATATTTTTCCTCACCACTGTAAAATGAAATCCAGAGGATAATCACAGAATCCTCTAGTTGGAAGAGATCTTCAAGATCATCAAGTCTAACCACCAACCTGACCTGACCTACTGAGCCCCATCATTGAATCATGCCCCCCCCAAATACCTCCATGGACAGGGTTTCACTCTGGCTTATTCCACATTTCATTTCAGTATTGAACTCTCTGTTTTGCATTTGCACTAATTTGGCAAAATCTCTGTTACTTTCCACTTCTTGAATTCTCTTTGATCATGATAGATCTCTCCGTTCATGCTGTGTTGACCTGGAAAATCCAGGCTTTTGTCTTCTCTGCTGTTTCTGTATTCATGGTGAGATAAAACGCTCAGTTTGTTAGTAATAGGGGAAGAGTGTATATAGGCTGGCAAAGCTGATATAGGCAAAGACTGTATTAGCTTTGATTAATGATCATTCTGCGGTGCTGAATGCCATCAGTGCTTCCTTCTCATCTGAACTCTGACACTACGCTCAGAGCTGTAGGTCATCTGCTGTGGCAGAGTGGACTGGGAATGCCTCTCCTCAAATGCATGAAGACATGTGGAAAGGAACAGCAGTGTGTGGTGGTGGGAAGTAAAGTTGTTACAGTTTGGAAAGGTTTGAACCTTCAAGGAAATCAACATCTTCAGAAACGTGGTCTTCCATGCTATGCATCTATTTCTAAGTAATCACTGTTTTCAATCTAGTGAGCGTATTTAAGCAAAGAAACTTACCATGTTATCCTACCTCACCTGAATTTTCAATTAAGATGAAATTATATTTTTAGCATCTCTCTATTATCTGGTATAGAGGACACAATGCAGTCTAATCTAAAAGTAATTAACTTATGCTGAAAAAATAAGGGACATAGCTGAGTATCATACAGCTCCTGGGAAAATGCATTTCTAAAGTGTGACTGGAGCCTACATACAGTGAACACAGTTCTTAGGAATATTTTCATGCTTTATATGTATGCTGTGTCATGTTTTAAAAGTTGGCGTTTGAGATTTATTTCTACCACCTCCAACATTTTAAATTGGCTTCCCCATCCTTCAGTTAAAAACTTACGTTGTAATAACCTAGGAATAAATCTGAAGGTGCTTCAAGGTTTTTATCCAAGAGGAAATTCGTGTTATAGGACATGAAGTGTTTTTCAACTCAGTCCTTTAATAGTCTGATGCACCATAAATCATTCGTTGTGTCAGCTATAACTTTAACAGACAGTCTGACAGCTATGTTTGATTTTGCTTCTCTGAAAAATTCTGGAGGAATAACAAGAATCCATTTAGACAAGGGCAAGAATGTCCGACCCCTTATTTTTCTCACTTTTGGGAATGTTCGTTGTGTTTGCTAATGAATAACTCCAGAAAAATGAACAGTCTACAGGAATCTTTCAGTTCTCTGACCCTTTAGCAAAACTCTTTCCTGCTCCAACAGCAACAGTAAGATTCCAGGCTAAAGGGCTTGGGGTTTCAGTTCTTCTCTGACGCAGAATGTAGTCACATTCTAGCTGCTCTTTACTCTGTTGAGATTTAGCTGTTGTCAGTAACTTTGGCAAGGTTGGTGCGTTAGCCAAGTACAGCTTGGTCATGCAGTTATGTGTATATTCCACCAAGATAACTCACACAAAATGTGTTCCCTTAAGGCACTGGAGAGATGATCAGTCCTGGTGGTAAAATATTCCCTGAAGCCACTTAAAATGCCATGACTGCAGTGAAATAAAAATCAAGATTCAGCAGTTTTTCCATCTGTGAGCACACTGACACCTTGCACTCAGAAGCATTTTTGTAGCCATTAACATCAATGTTCAGAGCCTTAGTCTGGCTCCAGATGAATTCAAAGCAAGCTGAATGGAAGCAACATCAGCTAGGGAGTTTATTTTATGTAAAATATAAACATGTTAACAGGAGAAAATACTGATTTCTTATGTTACAGCCTTAATATCCAACATGAGATTTATCTTACAGTTCTGCAGGTAGTGCATGGTTTAATTACATGTACATGATTAAAAAGAGTAGATACTCTGATACACACACGCTGTGTATTGTATGCTTTACAAGAAATTCAGTATTTTTATGTGTCCCCAGTTGTATGCCTAATAGTATTACTACCTCTTACTCTGTTTAAAAAACTAGCACAAAATATGTAAGTAGTTTTACTACCATTGCACCTTTAGGAACAGTTAGATAGGGACTACGTATTTACAGATATACACATCCAAAGCCTCAGACAAACCAGCTCTTTCCATCTTTCTGCCTCTGCTCTTTTTTCTTGCCTCCCAACACCCATATTCATGCCTTGATGCTGACTTTACTCCCAAAGAGACATGGGTAAGTGACAAAGCTCCTGTTAATGCTCATTAATGAAAACCACTGAAGCTGGAAAATCATCTCTAGGACAAGCACTTGAATGTAATACAGCTGCCCTACAGTTGCTTTTACAGTTAGAATGAGAGCTGTGAGAAGATGAGAAAATAACATCCAATATGATCAGAATCCATCATGGGACGCTAGAATATGAATGCAGTCGCAAATAGAAAGCTGATGTTTTTAGCACAGCCTCTTTAAGGAATGTACATGTACTAAGGGTTTGGGGGGTGGGGGAGAGTGAATGCAAATATTTCTGAATTATCTACTGTGACAGGCAAGGTGCTTTGTGAACTGCAAGGCGTCTTCCCAAATGGTTTGCTTCTGCCTTGTTGGAACCTCTGGGAGAAGGTGTAGGGTTATCTAGAATGTAAAACATCAGCTTCATCTGGGTAAACTGGGGGTTAAGGTGTTACGTGCCAGTCCAGACCTACAGCCCTACTACACTAACAGAAAAATCTCTTACTATTCAGTAATCTTATGTATAGTGAAGCTGCCACCTGTAACAGACTTCATCATATGCATTAGGCTGCCAAATTGACCATTGTGAATGGCACGGAAAAGTTAATTTATTGTATATTGTGCAATACTCCCAGCCCAGATAACCCAATGAAGTAGATTTATTAAAGAATTATAGCAACTCTGAGACCGTGAAATAAAAGGAGTTATGTGCAGTCTTATATTAAATCCTTCAGGCAAAGCCAGCAAACAAACCTCTTGGGGGTAAAGGATCATTAGTGTGTGGAAAGGTGCTGGTTTAGCCCAGCTGGTCCCATCAGGTGGGCACATACCTCCTGGTAGGTGTTATCTGACCTTGTAAGCAAAAGGGCTGTGCTAATCTAAATTGTTCTTGTGGCTGGGTTCAAGTAATCTCTTTGAAGTAATGCATGTTAGCTGGAAAGAAATTAAAAGCATGTCTATTGAGGCTTGCCAAGGGACATTTAAATATTCAGTGCCACGTTAAACTGCAAAAAAACACTGCAGCAACAGAAAAAGTCCCAGGCTTTCCATTGATCAAATAGAATACTATGTCTAAAAACCTAACAATAACTCTTGCCCCAAAAATAAGAAGTAACTTTCTGATATGGTTACCACCAGCACTTTTCCATAAGGAATGTCCAGTGCATGTGATAGATGGAGTGCTATGTTTTTTTAACACCAGCACATACCCTGCTTCTCATCTTCCCTTTATATGAACCCGAGTGGGGAGAGGAAGTGTTTGAAAAGATTTCTCTCCTTGCTTGTACACACATAAAGGCCACGAATAAATGCAGCTCTTCAGATTGCTCATGTTTGAGATTGCACAGAGAGCAGATAAAATGGTTAAGAGCAATACGTGTATTATCAGTGGAACACTGGCTTAACTGTCTGTTTAGTAAAAAAGACTCTTCCTGGAAGAAGTGGAGCTTCTCGAAATTATGATCATTGATAGCTGTAACAGATGGAAGGATTTCAGTCATTCCCAGATGGGATAGCAGGTAAGAGTGCAAACAAGACTGTGAAACATGTGGTGTTATTGCATTCATCAGGTATGTATTGCTATACAAGGTGAGAGGACAGGCAAGCAGTAAATACTGCAATTCTTGTTACTTATGAACAAATATGTATGAACAAATCTGGGCTTCTCAAATTTGCACCCAACTGGGACTCCAAACATAGGTATGGAAATTGGGTTGTAACTAGGTATGCTGGGTCATAAGCAAAGGGTTCCAAAGCAAAAGAATACAAAACAAAAAGTCAGCAGCAAAGTGCTAAGCTGATTGGAATTCCACAAGATTGACACTGATGCTTAAAGTGCTTGAGTTGTTTACACGTAAAAACTCAAAGTACATAAAAATTAAAATACAGAACTAATAATATTAACTGCTTAAATGATAATACAGATACATTAACAGAGCAACAAAAAAGAAATAAATTAAAACAGAATTTGATAAAATACTAACATGGAACAAAGCTAAAACTAAAACTTCTCAATATTTCTATACGCATTCAGCTGCAAGACACTGCTCCAACTCATCAGCCACAAGCAGCAAAGAAAAAAAAGAGGAAACAAGAAGGATCTGCTGCTGAGAGGCATCACATCATGGGTAGCTGCAAGTTATCAGCTCAGGTCCCACGTACAAGGTGCTGTAACAGGTGGGTGAATGACACGTCATGTCTGAAGGTGAACAAGAGGTGTGGCAGCACTTTAGGAGCCGCCACATAATACAGATTCCAGTTGCAGCTTTGATCTTCAGCATCTTTACTTAATCTAACGTGAAGGAAACACCTCCTGCTTTATTTTCTTCATCCCAGCTGCTAAAGGAATAAGATCTTTAAGATGCTGTCTGTTTCTCTGCGGTTACTTAGATTATTAATATAGAATTGACGGGAGTCATTTTGGGACTGCAGCAAGGTGTTCTGCATCACTGATATGTTTCTCCATCACTCCTTCTTCTGCCTCCCTCTGCTGTGTCCCAGAAATAGAAATTACATAAAACCCTGACAGCCTGCTCTGTGGAAAAGTTGAGGTCTGAGCTCATCCTCTAAGATAAGTGATTAATCCGCACTGCAGTGCTTCCGTGGGTTTGGTAGGAAAATGGCATAGGATGGAACTGTTCTTTTTTTCTAAGTAAGAACAAGATGAGTTTTTAAAGTTTAATAAATGGGCAACACTTCCCAGCAGCAGCGTATGAAAGAGGTAGAGAACTTCACTCAAAACCAAATACTATAAAAGCAGCAATTTTAGGGAAGCGCAGGGCACTGTTAGACATGTACTATCTTTATATTTTCTGTCTGCTGGCTGAAAAGCTGTGATTGTCCCAGATATTTTACCGTTCTTCCATCAGGGACTGGACATCTATGTATAAGCATGAGAGAAAGGATGACATTTTATTTAACCAAATAAAACGCTGTAGATCATACCATTGTTGCTGCAAAGATCCTCATCCTGCAAAACTCACATGAATGTTTTTAATTTGGCATAGATCAGAACTTCTCCCACGCAAAGCAAAACTGCTCACACAGCTGTGATGGACAGCTTTTGCCAGACTGAAGTCAAGACATTCAGCATGCTGTAGGTTGGATATGACTTATATGATTTATGGATAGAATTATAACTGCAACTTTTTGGAATCAAAAGAAGATACCCCTTAATTTAGCTGTTACTGGCATAAAGTGAGCATTCCGTGATACTTCAGAGTTAATGTCAGAACACTGGTGGTGGACTGGTGTCATATCAGTTCCATGATCTTTCATGAGATGAACCTTTCCAACAATTTGTCGTAGATCTTGTGCATTTCTTGTTAGTCATAGCAGAAGATTTGGGCGCTTCATTTTTGAGCATGGTTTCCATACTTGATATAAGGCTCATTCTACGAATTTTGTTCTCAAGAACACATAGCAATTATCCGTATGTTTTACAATCCAGAGCTGTGGTGCAGCTGGAGAAAAGCAAAGAGCATCCTATAATCTATCATTTAAATATTACTTCATATTCATAGAACCATAGAATCACCAAGGTTGGAAAAGACCTCTGAGATCATCCAGTCCAGTAACCAACAATTAAAAATAATTTGTCAGATAAGTTAATTCAAATATATATATTTTTAAATATCCTAAAATTGAACCAGTTTTAATGTTATTTTTATGCAAAACTACTTTACGTACAAACATGAGCTGCATTAAGGATGTTTTTTGTTGCTTGTTTGGAAACCGAAGAATGCTCTGTGAATGTTCAGCAGTAAACCGTGAAGTACAGACCCTTGGACCAACACTGGTGAGTGCTGATCTGGGAAATGCCTTCATTCATGAGCAGGAAATGCTCCCGTTTTAAAAGGCAATTAATTATTATATTTTTAATGTGGAAATTTGGAGTGCACATAAATAAATCCATTAAATAAGGATTTACAGGTTTAGCTTTTCACTGGAAAAGGTCCTGGGCTTCAATGAGAGCTGAAGTCTCCTGTAGAATGTCTGTCTTTTGCGTTACAGACAGAACATTTCATTTCATTATCAATACAAGAACAAGAATGGCATCTCAATTATGCTTATCTGTAGCCTGCATAACAGCCTTCATTCATGTGAGTGATCTCTGCAGAGCTCTGCTATTTGTGTACCCCAGGACCCTAAGGTTACACACTACATCTTTTTTTTGTACTGGTATAATGACATGATAAACCACAAGAAAATGTCATATGAAAAGCTCACTTCTGTTTCTCCTTCAGTGTAAAGTGCTACATTTCCTTGGTTTACAAGATGGCCATAGATAAATTTGTCTGTTCAGTCAGTGTTGGTGTAGAAGCTAGTATTTCATTTTCCCCATTATTCAGCAAAAATATATTTCACATTCGCAGTAGATTACAGTGAAAAATATTTTTCTCTTTCCTACAGAAAACTAAAATAGAAGGTTTAGCAGTGCTTCAGAAGCTGTTTTCAGAAACAGTATCTGCCACGAAATGGCAAGTAGGCTTCTAAAGGAAAAGTACCAAAAGCAACATTGTCTAATAAATACTGAATAAGAGTAAATAAAACAAGAGAGATGAGAAAGTGTCTTTGCAAATACTAGAATGAGTTCTTGGTCACCCTGAAGACAACAGGAGGTTTTTTGCCGTTGATTTAATTTGGATAGGTATTTGGGTGCTAAGGTTCAAGCAGTGTACAACTCTGTCAAACCAAGCAAGAGAGATACCCAGTGCTACCACTGCTTCATCCTGATTTCCATCCCTTCTCATATCCTACTGACACATTCTTCTACATTCTCTCTTTGCCTTATTCCAGTATGTGTGTTTGATGGTCTTATTAACCAGCGTATGACTATTGCCTGCCAAATTCACCCAGTAATGTCAGAAACAGTAGAACTAAGTCTGATCAAAATGCTGTCAAATATTCAAAACAATTGTAGGATGGAGTCCTGTTTTATGTAGTGTACCAACAGCACATATGTAGCTGGGCTGTGTCATTTCAGTTCTCATGGATATATTGTACACGAGCAGCGTGGTTATCTCTGCAAACTTAATTAAGTCAAGAATGTATTATATTGTTTTAACAGAACGATAAGCTCAATCTCTAAAAGTAATTTATCTCTGTGTTGCGTGTCATCTTGCTGACTTTATTCCAGTGCTCTGTAAGTTCTGAAATCTCACCTCATCTTTACTATCACATTGACTGGGCATACAATATTGCTTAATTACACTGTAATTTATATCCTTCTATGTGAATTTTAGGCCTAACGTTATACACTGACAGTTTTTAACAACCCCAAAGCTTAAATGATTATGGAAGATTAATTTTCTTCACAGTTGAGAGCAACATGTAAAAAAATAAAATAGCCTGCGACAATTCCAGTCGTTATGAAGCAGATTTTTTCCCCCTTACATTTAAATTGGTTAAGTAAGTCAGTACACTCCAAAATCATTTAGAACGCTTTTAACAACTTCAGCCTAAACACAGTGAGCTCTTCCATACAAAATACTGCTCTTGCTGGATTTGGTTTAACAGTTGAAGTCCAATTCTTTTGATGTGTAAATGTTATTCCATATAAATTCCACTAAAATCTGACTGCAGTCAACTTCTCAATCAGACTTAAAAACAACAAACTATCCTCTCCTCCTGAAAGAAAGTTCTATATGTCAAAAATGAACAGTTATGGTCAATATCACATAGGCCATTTAATGAGAGATGGGATATATCCATTTTTCAACCATACAAGATGAGATCTTTTTAAAAGTCAGTTCAGTGGGCCATCACCTTCTTTGCCTGCAGAGTTGTTGTGTGCAGTTGTCACAGTTTCCCAAGTCACTCTCTTGACTGGTAGAATAAAATATAACCAGACTCTGAATTTTTTGATATATCAGAGGTCAGTCCATAAAATTCTTCAATAGCTTGAGCATCTATTTTCTGTAAAATAAATAGAATCAATTAACGTACTGCTAAGTAAAAGAAATGCCAAGCATAGATTAAAAAGCTATATAAAAACAGAGGACAAATTCATTTATATGTTTCAGAGCAGCAGTTAGTTAGTTAGTTAGCAGTTAGTAAATTCTCTTTGCAGTTCGAGTAGTGAAATGGTAATTAGTGTTCAGGTGCTAAACCCTACTGATGGCTGTCATTGACATCAATAGGAATGTTTGCCTTGGAGAACCTAAAGGAATTAGGCTTTTTCAAATAACACAGTCTGTTTGGAATGCAGTAGTAAACAAAAAGCATAAATGTGATCTCATCTTTCTGAAAAGCAACAGAAACCCTCTTCAAGACGTGCTTCATTCCCAATGGTCCTGAAGTCCCAATTCTTACTTTACTCCAATGGATTTAAACCTGGGGAACTAGACTCAAGACCCCAATAACCCTAGTTATGCCAGGTGCCACAATGACATAAAGGGTTTGCTTGGGAAGGAACTGCGCTATATTTAGACAATCTGTAATAGCTGTGGACCGCATCCTTCACTAATTTTCATCCAGACAATCCCAGACTGACTACAAAATTCAGATGCTCTTATAACCTCCAAGTTGTTCAAGAAATAAGACTCCAAACAACCCTAACTTTACCCAGTCTAATTTTGCCAAGTGATGTTGTCAAAGATTGCAAAATAGTTCCTGTATGTTTTAAGTTTTAATGAATTAACTTGATCTTCTTATGTATAAAAAACATTCCAAATTAAACACTCAGAATCTGATATTAAAAATGTTTGATGTTGCTTTAAAATAAAACAGCTGTCCTTTACACTGACAGGGTAAGAACTACACCATTAATCATTCTGTTTGCAACCTAACTTCCTAACAGAGCTGAGCGAAATGTCACGTTACAACCAAGCTGTGGCTTTGCAGGCTAGTAATCTATACCCAGATCTTGATCAGAATTTTAATTCCAAACAAAGAAGAGAACATAAACTCAAATGTTGTGCTCATGACCTTCAGCATACTGACCTCTACAATGTCATCATCAAACAAGAGCCAAAATCCATGACTTTTCACAATAGTAATATAATGCCCACGATTCGGTCCACTGAAAAGGTAAATGAAGACAAATCTCAAAACCCAATATAACACTAGAAAATACCATTGGGTCCATTTCGATAAGTCACATGTCTATATAAAAGCAGGTGAAATTATAGTTACATGCTAAGAAGAATACAGTAAACCCATCTCTAGCAGTACAGTATATATGTTCTCTTTTTTTCTGCCTCATTGCAATGACCTAGACAACTAAATGCATAATGTGTTGTTTTGATTTGTGCTATGACCATCTGCAAATTGATCTACAAAGTACTTAATAATTTCCTCATAGCTGGCATCAACTACGGCAAATATTTTAAAAACAACATTAATTAATTTTAAGAGGAAATGGTTTGAAAATATCAGCCATGAATAGTAACTTACTTATCGTTTTTAGGTTAAGGGAGAACAGGACATCTCTCCAGCCCCAAAGATTTGTCTGTTTGTTTCATGTCTGACAATACTTCACTTCTGAGAAGCGTTAATAAAGCTATCATTTTCATTGTCCTGACAGGAACTGGCCGATCTGCTGCAGAGCCTACATGCTAACAGCCCACAGCCCTCCTGGCTCCAAGCTCTCTGAGTGGAGTGATGAGGAAAGAGACAGCATCCTTCTTCCTTTCTCCTGATTTCTATCTGGTGACTTTTGGGAGCCTGAAGCACTATTTTTCAAAGAGGTATGGATTTACTGTGAGAAAGGGTAGCTAAGAGCTTCAGGCCAAGGTATACTCAAGCTGAAGCAGCAGCACAGCTTGTGCCCTCTTGCACTCTCCCTCCATTTTGTCAGGCATGCCTCACCCTTGACAAATGCCTGGAACATGTAATAGCTTCAGTTAGATGCGAGGGAGTCTTACCTTCCACAGTGAACAACAACAGCTACTAAGTCGTACATCCGGTCTAAGTTGACAGCATCACCAGACGTATTGAAGAGACGTAATTCCAGGGGAAATACTACACGATAAGACAGCTTAGTATACCTGTGCAATTGCTCCATGTACTTGAATCTCTTGAGGTGTAAGGCAAGAATCATTGGTAGCTTTTTTACTCGCATCCTGTGAAACCGTAAGAATGCACACGGTAAAGACCTGTCCAGTTTAAAGCCACTCTTTCCTTAATGAGTAAATGTTTACATTAGAAAAGCACCTTGTAAGTAACAGTAGTATACTAGCAGTAACTTCTACACTAAGTGGTATAATAGCTTTGAATCTGTCTACAAGTTCTCTGGCCCACACAGAGCGTGTATGTGGGGTGCAAGTTATTGTGTTTGTAGAAATGTTAAAGAGAAGGCTTGTCGAAGTTCAGGAACAACATATTGAAACCACCCTGCTCTTTGCTTACCTTTTCTGTGCCTCTTGCTTACTGCAGCAGGTTTCACAGTAGTATTTCTGCTCACTACATAATGTCTCTGTGTTACTGAAGTCTCTGTAAGTAAATACAATTATCAGTTCTTCAAAGTTCTTAATGCTTTTGCTCCAGTGCCACGCTTGGACTGTGGAACTGGAATCCTAAAAGGACACACAGGATGAAATCTTCTTTCTACTGAAATCCAGTTTTCTAAAACACCTAAAGCAACTGTACTGGGATTTGCAAAGCGACTTACAGTATCTGGCTGTAGTGACAGCTTTGTATTAGGTGCTGAGACCCTCTGTGCAATACAGAGAAAGGGTCAGCTATCCCTAAGTGGGACCTATATCCTCATCTCTTAGAAGACAAGGGCCTGCCTAGATTTCAGTGTAGATGTGCAATAAGAAACTTACATGGCACAAAAGAAGACTTTTGGAATCTTTTGCCCTCTAAGGACTGTAGTGCTCTACAAAGAGCACACTTGACTTTTAATACGCACATAAATCCTAATCAACAAAGCACTTGACTAAAAGCTTAAAGATAAGCGCACACGAATCTCTTTGAAATCAATTATTATTCTGCAGCAATTCTTCCAGATGTCAAGGCAATCAAATTTTCCCCAAGAGAGAAATGTTTTTTTCTCTTCCAAACACATACATTGAAAGCAAGCATAAAACAAAATTCATTAATGTGTATTTTGTCACGAAAGGAAGAATCCAGTTTATAGTAATTTTCTTCTGCTTAGGAAAAGCTCAAAACACAATCCTATTCCACTTCTCTTTTCTGCATCCACTAGATTTGGAAAATATAACAAAGTCAGATAGAAACATTCAAAGGGATGCATTCATTTACCTTAGACAGTGTGTAATTGATGTGTTCTGCTCCACATCAACAGAAAGGTCAAGAAAATCTTCATCTTTGCTACTAACCTGTAGCAAAAAATATACATGTAAAGCAGATTTAGTAAAACATCATGCATCTAAATGGTGTATATATCTACGTGCTAATGCTAAAAGATGGAACTATTTCTCAAAACAAATTACACGAAGTATTTATTTCAATTGTTGTTGGTTTTTTTCCTAGATCAGCATGATCATACTCATTCTGCCAAGTAAGCAACCAGACCAATCCAGTTTCTGACTTCTGTCTGTTCCAATTATCCAAATCCACTGACCACAGACCGGTGACTGCACTTTGCTATCCACTGAACAGTGAGCATCATCCTGTACTTTAGCTCTGGTTGGTGTAGTTACATATGTTCTATTGTTACACAATACAGCCCAGCTCCCTATTATACTAGAATTTTAACTGTGTATAATGTATTACATCATGTAATCTCAGTTTACGCCCTGCATGATTATTTCCTCTATTAAGGATACAGTGAAGATGCTTTCATTGAGAAGTGTCGTATTCAAACACATTATATTTTCTCTCCAGTGAAAATTTAAAACCCTGACTTTGTGTTTCTTGTTGGCACACCTGCACTTCCCTGTGGAATATTACTGTTGATCAAGAATTTTAACAAGATTGAATAAGAGGTTAGAGGTACAAATGGCAAAGTGGCAGTATTTTGTAAAACTGCTGTGATTTTGCCAGTGTTTTCTTTAAGTGAAAAAAAGTCTGATAAAAATATTTTTAAAAAATATAATCTTTAAAACATTTTCAGAGTGATGAATCTTGGTTTTTGTTTTGAAAATGACTTTTCACCTAGAATGTTTAACCTTGAAGAAGATTGAATTATATATATACACATGTGTATAAATCTTCTACAACAGATAATTGTTGTACATCAACTGAGCCAAAACATTTTTCTCCTGAATTCTCTTGCATGGAAAATTGTGGAATTTCAGTGTTTCTTTGCAGACTGGAAATACGATTTTTAAATACCATTCATGTACCCTATAGGTCATCTCATTAAAGGTCCTTCGTCTTCTGTATCAGTTTTGAGATTCAAAATTAGGGAAATCCTTGATATGTCAATTCATAATAGGTGTAGTTTAACAACTCCTTGAGATAGTTGGGAACTCTGAGCTCAAGCTTCTCCAAAATTCAAAGATGTTCTAAACTTTGGTTACATTTGGAACCTCTCTCCAATAAATATTAATGAGGACTCTTTCAGGAATGGTAGACATAAAGAGATCTGTAAAAGGCAATCCCATTTTGGATCATCTCAGATCAGAAAGAACAATACATCTTACTCAGCATCTTAATATATATTTTTGCAAATTAAAGAGTGAATTAGGACAAGGTAACTAATTGAATCCCAAAATTTAGTGATCTTCTCCTCATCCGTTAATTAGTTTTTAAGGCCTTGAACACCTAGAAGAGCCATCATGGTTATTTTTCAGATGAGATTAACTAAGTCTGTAGCAGAATTACTGCCAGTGAATTTAGTCGTATTCATAACAACCAATTCTGTTTATAAAATGTTGCATGAACACTCCATATTTTGCTTTGTGTGAATGCATTTTCTTAGTACAACTAAACCTGACAGGATTGCAAAGTTCAAATCCAGAACTTCAGCGAGGGGTTCAATCTGCTGTTCTGACCCCAGACACTCATGCTCAAATTTCTGCAGGTCTGCAGGTCTGGAAATTATGTACTGCTCTGAGCTCATCTTCACATTATGTCATCCTACAAACATGGTGAATGCAGTCCAAATCAACCCTGAACCCAGAGAAACACCTTTAGCAGGATGAATTTTGATATTATCTAGGATGTACAGAGGCATAAAGTACATTTAAATAAAATGAACAGCAGTTCTTCAAGCAAAAATCCTCTCTGAGATCTGATTCTATCCGAAGAGCACAGGAAACCACAAAACTGGCAGCAATCAACTGCAGTGTAAACACATAGAATTCAAAAATAGAGCAACAAAACTTCAGAGAACATTGTGTCTCTGCTGCTGAAAGCAGAGTTCTGTCAGGCACACGGCATATCAAGAGGGAGGTTAAATACTTGGAAAAGTCTTTGGCAAATAGAGCATTTCATCTGAATACCACTAAGAAGTTAGGAATCCTGATATTGATTTCAGCGTATAACATATTACTCAAAGTGGGAGATGAGTCCATTCAAGCTAGAATAATACAACTATAACTAGAGGTCACTGGAAACACAGATTCAGAATGCACTCTTTGTGAGAATGAGAACTACGGGCACCTGAATGATTCCTCACACACAATACATTCATATTTTAGCAAAGGGTTACCTTTTAATCCTTTTTATTGTTTCTGAAAGATTTCAAGGTACCATAATAAAAGAAAAACAACTATAGAAGTATGCTGGGCAGAACACCATATTTGTGCATTCACAGGAAGCTGCAGACAAGCCTGCCTACCGCAGCAGCCCTTAGTGCTGTTTTTTCCATACAGCTTGATCACTTTGAAGTACAAACTGGGTGTTGTGTGGTTTTGCTATTACTCGGGGACACATCCTGACTTCATTACAGTTTTAGCAAACATAGGATCTTAGTTGAGAATCAGGCCACAACTGTTTAAAGAAGCTTGTCTGTCAAAAAGGATCCTATCCTTCCACTTTTTTATCTTGCTATTACTATGTGAGCTATCATAACTGAAATATACTAAAGAATTAATTTTCAATCTCTCCCTCTCACGTTTTCTCTTGAACAGTCTTGTTCCAGGTGGTCCACCCCATTTCTCAAGTTGATTGTCACTTTGTCGCTCTTCCCTGTCCCTGAACACAAGCTCCCAAGAAGTCATTTTCTTGGAGTACAGTGTTATCCTTTATGATTAAAGAATATCAGAATATGTTCTTCTAGACTTTTATCTCGCCTAAATTTGGCTGCCTAGAGTTAGACATTAAACTTCAGCCTGCTGCTGGAAGATGATTTCTCTGGGCACCTCCTTCCACCTTCATGCGGGTAATCTAAAGCTGTGTTTTCTTTAGACAAGTTCCATAGTAGAAATATTGGTCTGAGTTGGAAACATCATTCTTAGGGGAGATCAGTCTGTTGGCCCAATTTACAACACTGCTGCACAAACAATTGCAACAGCTCAGTGCAAGGACTGGAATGAGAACAAGCTGTACTGCATAGATGGAATACCTGATACTGCTCAGACTTTTATCTCACAGAACAGCCTGGAGACAGATGGAGAGAGACTCCTGAAGAAGGTCCTTTGCAAACTCTATCAGCTATAGAAGGTGCTGAGAAAACTAATTCATCCTTGACATCTCCCTTTCACAAAGCAAAATTTAGGTAAGATTTGTGAACTACATTGAAATTTACTGAGACTTCAAATATAAGAGACTTCCACCATTCTTTTAAGAATATTTCAGGAGACAAAAGAACACATATGGTTTGTTAATAACAAATCCTTTGTCAGTCACATTCTTCAAAATAAATTAATGCAAATCCATCTTAACTTTCCACTGGTTCTTGGAATAACAAGGCAAATAACTTCTCCTGAAGGTACAGTAGTAGAGAAGGATACTGATTAACTAGCAAGGGCTCTCAGTGTAGAGGTACATGTTACGACAGCCAGACTTGGCAAAGGTTAGCCAAGGAACACCTAGAAAAATAAATTTTTAGAAAAGAATATACTCACTTCAAGAAGTAAAGTCTACAGGAATATCCACAATTCTCAGATGTCTGAAAAGATTCATATATTTATACATATAAAATGTATCTATCTATTAAAGGGCAACAACCAAAAAAAAAAAAAAAAAAATCTATCCCAATGCTTACGGTTTCACAGTTCAAACATCTAGTTTCGTTAGTCAGTGTTCCCTGAAAAATCTCATGCACCCAGGTGAGTTCTTGCTTATTGTTCTCTTCAGCTTCGTTCATGTTGCCATTTTTCAGTTTCCCATTTTGCTTTTCCTGTTTCTTCTCCTCCTGCAAAATGTCGGCGATTGTATTCAGCAAGTAATTTAAAAACTCATGTGCATCCTGCTGCATGTAGTTGTCAAAGAGATCTGTGAAGAAGAGAGTCAAGATTTCTAAAGCTGAGTATACCTTTTATTTCAAGAAATCAAACTAAAGCCACTGTTTTCCAAATACATGCACTGGTCCTTACTCAGCAAAATACTTAGAATCACGCCAGAGAAAAGTACAATGGCTTCAGAAAAGCTACTTTGAGGGAAGGCTTCATCTCACATAACTTTAGCGTGTCTAAAAAGAGTAGGTTGTATTTGGAGTTAGTTGTGTAGGCTCCCACTACAGTTAGTGAAGAAAACAAGAGGGTGGTCCTCAGTGCAGCCAACTATCCATGCCCACTGTACAAGAAAATTGGTGACTACAGAGGGAACTTATATTAATTGCTTACACCCAGTGCTTAACATTAGGCAGTACTGATTCCCACCCATACACTCCGCATCACTGAGTACGGACAGTACAACACTTGGCTGGGGAAAATGAAGATGCTGGATGCAAACATATAATAATAATAGTAATAACATCATGTAACAAAGCTTATTTTTTGCACACAAGTCTGATGAGCACAGACTTCTCTTTCATACAAAACGCTTTCTGGAGCAGAGACTACCTCAGTGGTGATGAAAAACAGGCTTCTTCCCTAGTGAAGGCTTAACTTGCCCACCGCGTTGAAGAAAAATAATTTGCGTTCCCAAGAAATGTGTGGTTTTATCCCTCTGCTCCTGGAAAAAGCCCACATGGATTTCCTCAAAAATACTGTACAGTCTTCAGCTTTGCAGCAACTAGCCTGAACACAGAAGCACATTAATATATCCCAAATCTGGCCCTAATTTGAAAAAGCTGAAAACATAAGACCTGGTCCCAAAAGGTGATCCCAGCCATGTAGGGGCATTTATCGCTAAGATGACTTGGAGCTGACTTTGTCACGGTTTACAATGCCTGCTTTGCAATGGACAGTCTGCCCATTTACATGCTGTCACCAGGAGGCAATTTCTCCCAGGTGTTAACTCACAATTCTTTCTTCTCTTCATTCAAAGCTCCCTTGTTTCCAAGTACAACACCCACACTGATATGAATCCAGGCTGAAAAGGAACTGTGTGGCAGGCTTCCTTATTTCAAGACATTCCTCCCATCCCTTGGGAAGAAACACTAAAAGATCAGGCATATGCTGTTGCCAGTGTGGTGTTCAAAAAAGGCCTGATGCTTTGCAAAGTCAGACTGCACCCGCTGCTCCTAAGAACAGCAGCAGTGGTTGACATGCAGCCCACTGAACATCCCCCAAACACAGTTTTCTGTCCTACAGGGTATTTTGGGCTTGAACAGAGCACACTGCTTCAGTACTGCCAGCTGCCCGCAGTGTTTCCCTCTGCCATGCCACATTAAAAGTAAGAAAAAACTTGGGGTGGAATGCCACCCTCTTCCCAGCCCTAAGTGACTGCTCAGCATAGTCTGTCATACCATGCACTAAATCATCACCTCTGAGAACTCAGGAAATCTGGCATAGCTATTTCAAGCATAATACTGCATAACAGATAATATAATATTAATATCTAAAACCAAAGGAGTGCTGAAAGTAATTTACAGACCTAACCTGAACATCTGACTAATATGACCACATTGCCCAATGTTTAGATATCCCTGATCAGCTTACAGATATCTAAGAGGATTCCAGTTTCACACTTACCATTCTCTTTTCGTAACCTTGATATGAACTTCTTTGGTGGAATAACTCCGACTTTCTTCTTCTGAGTAGCAATACTGTGGAAAAGATCTGCCAGGCAAGTCAAGAGATTTTCCTTCTTTTTCTGTTGGGCCTTGTATGATAACACATTTTCCCGAAATGGCCGGCAAAAGTACAATGCCTGCAGCACGGAGTTACAGTAGCAGGTGTTCCCAAACTGCCATGTAAAAGCAAAAACAATCTTCATCTCTGTACATCACAAGGAACTACTCAACATCTGTCTTCTGTGACACAGCCATTTTGCCTGGCAGCTGCCGTAGGAATATATTTCCACAGCCACCCCAACAATGCATAGGAAAACACACGAAATTATGGTGTTCTAAATTAAGTAGGATATAACGTAAAAACTCCACTCACAAGAAATATATTTATTGCAAAGGATCTCCTTAAACTGACTTCCATATATCAGTACATTCCTGCTAGGCTCCATCTTACTGCTCAGTAGGAGACCTTGGAGATCACTGTATCTAAACTTTTATACACTTCCATCACATTCTATCAAAAATTAAAGAGACTATCCCTCATATTTTATAGGTAAGATAAATTTGATAAAGCTAGAAGTCTATGTTATAACCACTGGAAACATTCATGGAACACTAAACTGTTTTCTCTGGGGAGTATGAAGTTATCTTCAAAACATCTTTAAACAATTTTGCAGCCCATTCTGCCTAAAACTGGAACACGCACAGCACTTCTTCAAAACAAGGTAATCCTGCCTTAGAGCAGCATTGGGATGAAAAAAATAAATAAAACTCATGAAAACCATAGTTCTATGTAGGATTTGTCCATTGAAAATGGTACTTACATTGACCAATCCGAAGTAGTGTTCATTGATGGGAAACTGCTCTGGGCCAATGTCTTTTTCCAGAGCAGAGGCATTGGTGCCCTAAGGAGAGAGGGAAGAATTAATGTAAACTATTAAAATCGTAAAATAAAGTAATGGACATCAAGATAGGAATGCACTTTTTCCTTTCAGTTACAATTAGCCAAGATAACTCTACCCTACTAATGGCCAAGCACAACAGTCACCTGAGCCAACACAAATATTTGCAGTTGTAGGCAGTGAAGCTGGCCTGACCTGGGTGTTCTGATGATGGCTGACTTGAAGTGAACAGGTCACAACAACAGAGGTTCTCCTCCCAGACACCTCTCCCTTATTTCATAGTTTGTACTCAAGCAGCTGGATCCCATTACATTCTTGTCTCATAAAAATACTTGACTTCTAAAGTTATCTTGGATAAACCAGTTTTAGATGTTGAGCAGGTTTTCTAAGCATTACTGAAACTCTCCTGCATCCTTTCTAATTTGTCAGAGGCCTTTAACAAAACCTGAGCTCCAGAACAGCACCTTGTTCTAATAAGAGCAGCACAGAAGTTAAAAGTAAGCATAATACACGTGGCATTCTGTTCTAACATTGAAAGGTGCAAGTCCAAGTGAAAAGTCCAAGCACTGCCGTGCTTTTTGGTCAGTGCCTTAAATTATGTTCAGCTTTGTCTTCATTTCAACAGTAAAGTCGGTTTTACAGCTACGGGTCTGTAAAGTACAATCACTACTTCTGTGTGTGTAACCTATAGCTTGAATGTATGAAAATGCCTATTTTTAACAAGCTTAGATCACCGAGCTAACAGGCAACACTGCTGCTAGTGCCAGTGCTGTCACTCCTTGCTACTCTATAAACATACAGATCTCTGCAGGACATCAGTAAAAATGCTGTATTTGGAGAAGTATTCCCTATGTACAATTATTCGAGATCTATTGGTTAGCCAGTTCTCAGTCTGTCTGATAATTGCTTTACAATGGAATGGGAGTCGTTTTCTTACTGAACTTGCTCTGCAGTAGGTAGTATTAACTCATTAAGCCTTTGTAAATTGTCACGTAAGAATGGCACAGTTGGCTGACTTTCATTACAACATATGAACTGCAACCGCAAAGATGCCAACATGTAAAACTTCATTATCCTTTTGCTCTTTACCAGCTACCTCCCATACTCATATTTGATTTTTTTCCTGAGGTTGACATCAGATTGTATTTACACAAGTCCATGCCAACTCTATTCAGAATAAAAAAAAATGTACATGCAGCATTTTTCCCTAGTGCTCTGAAATGACCTGTGTTCCTGAGGCTTGTTCGATATTGGCTCAGAGAGTTCACCAATTAAAGTTTTTTTAATTTAGTGTTAATCAGATTCAGTAATTCTGGTGTTTCTCCTCAACATCCGACTTTTATTTCCTTCCTGCACCTAATATCAACATTGCTTGCTCTATTAGATTATTATTTCATGTCAGTCCATCAAAAGAAGATGATTTTACTCAACGGAATGAGCAGTGTGAAACCCAGCACTGGTGCTCCTTAACAACCTGTAAGCCTCGAAAGTAAAGAAGCTCCTTTAAGTTGGCTTCTTCCAGAAAAGCTCCAAAGATTCTGTGTTTCATAAACCCTTAACAAATCTCTTTCCAATCTCTTCCTTTCCCTTACAAGCACAGAGCTTATTTCTTAGACCGGGTATAGAGGATTTCCCATTTATTCCCTTTGAGACCATAGTAATTCACCTGCACAAGGCTCCATGAAAAGATTAAGAAATACGTTGTACGTCCTTGGAGGGCTCTACTAAGCCTCAATGAGAAACTCAGAGAAGGAAGGATCAGTACAAAGCCATTGCTGGCTATGTTTCAACTGAGATGACAGTGTGATAATTATGTAAGTTCCATATGAGGATCAGGTTTTTTTGCTTGGAGAGGCAGCCTTGCCAAAAATGCATACATTCAGCAAAGAATCTGAGTTCCCATGAGGGAGGAAAATGATAGACGTTTGCCTATCTGATACTAACAGCAAAGCAAACAGCTGCGGGTTTAACCAAAGTCTTGGCTGATAGAAGAAAAATCTGAATACAGAAGATCAATGCAACTTCTAAAGAAAACCATCCTCATACAGACTCATGGCACAGCATTCAAACCAATGCAAAGGTTTTCTTCAATTGTACATTTAGCATTCAAACTAAGTTCTCTAAATTAAGAATGAAATTGGATGTGGGTTGTTTTGTTTTTATTTCTGCAGGAAGATTTTTCCACACTGGAAAAAATTCTCCCTTTAGAATTCACGGGAAATAATGCCTCTCAAAAGTGACCTCCCACTCTTTTACAGAACGCGGGTTAGTGTATACTGTTAGCAGAATACAAGTGGTTGGCTGACTAGTTGCTCCTCTGTTACCCCTTTGCTTTTCCCCAGGCCTAGGTTTCTTACAGAGGATGCCAGATGGTTGTGACAAATCTTTTTCAACATTTAAATTATCTTGAACATACTGAGAGAAACAGCAAAACCTAGGATTTGCCAAACAGAACTATCACTGAAAAACAAACAAATCCATGATGCGCACTAACTTATCTTCATACAAAACCTACATGCTGTGAAGAAGCTCTCATCATAGAGCTGTTCTAGTGAGCTACATTTGACTCTATAAAACCAGGCCTTGGCTGTCGCAAATGCACAGTGAAGCACTATGTCCATCCCCAAATGAAACTCAGGAGCTAAATGCAGTCCTTGGATAAGCAGCCAAAACTCCACTGACTTCTCCAGGAGCTGTGCCTTCTTATACCAAAGTCCAAGAATATATATGTTAGAGGAAAAGAAGAGTAGGGAAAGAGACCTATCCTTCAAAGCAAGTTACGTTTATTCTATGGAGTAAAAAAAATCTTGACAGGCTCTTAAGTAGAATCAAACCATGGCACACAACATTAATTTCTATATGTTACATGTTTGACATACAAAAGCTCTTCAAAAGCGGTTGTTATGATGGCACGGGGAATGGTTGGAAATATTCTAACCTAAGTAAACCAGAAACTGTACATCCAAGACAGGCTTAAGCTAGAAAAAAAATGTTATTAGAGATGTGTTAAATGTGTGACTGCAGTGTTCGACCACGACTATTTACATTGGGTTTTAAGCATGATTGTCCTTGTTCCCAGGCCCAGAAATCACTCCAGTCACTTCTGCAAGTGAACAACTGCTCAAACACTAAAGAGCGGGTATCAAATGAATGGGACCAGGCTCTTCTGGTGTTGCTCAGTGACTGGACAATGGGCACAAAGTGGAACACAGAAAGTTCCATGGGAACATGAGGAAAATCTTTACTTTTATTGGAACAGGTCGCCCAGAATGGTTATGGAGTCTCCTTCTCTAAAGATATTCAAAACCCACCTGGAGGCTTTCCCGTGTGACCTGCTGTAGGGTGTTGGACTGGATGGTCTCCAGAGGTCCCTTCTAACCACTGTGACTCTGTGATAATGTTTCTAAAAGTTTAATTTGTACCTAACATCATATGAAACAGAGTTTTTTAAGTAGAACAAACAAACAAACAAAAAGCCTCATGTTCCTTTGGACTTAAACATATATACAAAAGAACAGTGCAAGGAAAACAAAACAAAATGAAAACAATGAAAAAACCCACATCACATTAGATCATTAAGTCATACGAAGCAGAATAACCAAATACAATTATTCTGAGGAGGATGAGAAATGAAATAGAGCCAAAATGAAAGATGCTGCTAACACAATACAGCAAATCAGACCTAATTTTGTATTCTGGTAGAGCTATAAATATGTCACTAACTTTCTAGGAATACATATGTGCTTCATTTAAAGAAAAGGAGTGCAGTAAAGAAATTGGAAAGTTTCCTAATTCACCTGTGGAAAACCTATTACACAGCTATTTTTCCAATGAACAGAAACACAATATGAATTACCATCAAACTAGAGAATACAAAGCAAGAAACAAGAAATACTTTGTTCACAAGAAAATCTAAACAAAATAAGACAAAAGACACATAAAATTTGAATTGTGAAAATGGATATTTAACCAGTACATAAAGAACAAGAGATCAATAGAAGATGGCAAAGAAGGGCTTCAGATCACATACACAGCTGTGAACTTTATATTCTTTCTCTTAGTATTCATGCAAAGTGAAAGCAATGTGCTAGAAATAGTGTTGTTTCCTGGAGGAAGAAACTGAAGACTTAAAGCAAACTAAGGGTGATGGTGGAGCTGGTAGAAGGGAGATCGGAACAAAAATAGATATGGCTTTAGGGCAGTATTTATGCAATGGTCCTCAACAGATATATCACCTACGCTCCATGTAGGACCTTGGCTTCCCTTGGGGACAACCTTGACTTCCGGAGAGAAATTGGAATACTTGAACACACCTCCTTCAAAATTCACATATGTGAAATGTCAAACCTGAAACATTTTTGTAATTTTTAAAGTAACAGAAAATGACTTAATTTAACCAGATTAGCATCTTTTTTCCTGCAAATAAATGTTTTATTGTTCCATCAGAACAGCTCTTTTGAGTTCTTGCTGCCAAGAGATAAAAGAGGAAAGAGAGGGTGCCATGAAAAACAGAGGGGATCATAGTAAATAGCAAAAAGATACTGACAGACCTAAAAGTCAGTATGTGATCATATTATTGGAAGAAGGGTGTTTTAAAATAATAATTGTGCATATTTTCTTTAAAGTTTTCTGACCATGAAGACAAATTATACAAGCTTTAGTTGTCTGACTCATTTTTTTTTCCGCTGGATGCAGTGAACTGTCTCCAAACATGGATGTACATATTGCATCTACTGTGAATAACTTCAGCTCTGTCATTGTGCTCTTACCAAGAAACAGAAAAAAAACCTGAGGCCTAAAATCCTGAATCACTTGACTATTGTGTCCAAGATTTTTAAGGCACTCTGTCTTATGTGCCTTAAAGGGCAAGTATTGGATGCAAGGTTCTAGTGAAGACCTACAAGTTCCATATTTAAATCCATAAGTAATTTTGTTTTTAAATATTGACCTTTAAAGTTTCCATAATTAGGCAACATTTACCAAACTGCATTCTCTTATGAATCTGTCTCCATTCTTAGTTTATTTGTTCTTGGGTTAGTGGCACTTGGGCTTTTTCCTGGAACAAATAGCAATTTTTTATTTTCCCCATTTGCTCTTCAGAACAAATAAACTCAGTATGGCCTCGCAAATGAAAAAGAAACTGAGGTTTGCTCACAGCCTGTAATTTCCTCAACAGCACTTTTGTCTGGGCCACAATGATGACACTCGTGGTGCCTCAGAGCATTTTAAAGGTAAGGCATCTTCTAGACTTCATCATAGCTGCCCCAGCTGGAGTACTCTTTGTTAACATGGAGGACAGTGGAGGACAAAAGACAAAATATCTTAATTAAATCTCATTATAACATGAATTATGAAGGCTGCAGATATACTGGAGGACATGCTTAGAATTCAAAATGTTTTTTTGACCCATTACAGAAATGCTCTGAAAATGGTTGAAATTCAGCGAAGGCAAGTACAAGATTTTGCACAGGAGGACATGAATCACCTGCACGTATACAGAATGAGAGACACATAAGCTAATAGTTCCTGAAAACAAACGAACAGCAATGTCTGGAGACTATAGCGTATTATTCAGATGGATAAAAATCAACGATTCCGCACTATTTAAAAAGACAACACAATGAAATTCTTACAGACAGGGCCCTAAAAAGTTCTTAAAGTGACCTTCCAGTTTAATTTGTGTTCGTTTAGACTTCAGACAGGACCTTGTGCCCAGGTTTGGGCGCTAGGCTTCAAGAAATACCAACGCAGCCAGAGAGAGTCCAGAGGAAGGCAATAAAAATGAAAAACTTAACCCTAGAAGAAAATGACTTGTAAAAAGGGATGAACAGGGTCACGTATAAGATAGAAAAGACTGAGGCAGGGCATGAGAATATTTTCAAACACGTAACATTTATTACAGAAAGGAATTAGTCTGTTCTTGGTCTCAAGGGTGGACAGAATGAGAAGTAGGAAACTCAAGTTATGGTAATGTAAATTCAGGTAAGACCTTAGGAAGAATTCTAGCCATAAGGGGGCTGAATCGTTGGGATAGATTGCCTAGAGATGCGTAGTAGTCACTGTCACCACAAGTCTTCAGGTTGGATAGACATAGATCAGAAACAATATGGGTTTATCACATGAAATTTCAATGAATGGTCAGGGACATTGTGGTTTTATGACATTTCAGATGCACACATTATTAAGTGATTAATAGCGAAATTAAATAAAATAATCACAACGATATCCAGTATTCAAGCTGACAGGAAAACATCAGCACAACATCTTTCTCTGCAAAGTCTGAGCCTGTTCAGGAGCGTGTCCAGGAGCATGTTTATAACGGAGCTTTGTTGTAACAGATACAAGGCAATTTTTCCCCAGAAGTACTGATACACTGTGAAGTTGGGTGTACATAATGTACACAGATGCACAGAAGTGTATCTACCAAACAGCCAAGCAAGGACAGATTCATGAGGCAGAGATTTTGCTGACTGCTTCTCTAATTGGCCATAGCTTACACTCCATAGACTGGTGGCTCTTTATCCCACCAGAATCTTACCTCCCAAGTGTCGCTCACCTGCCACGCACACTTTATCAGGGCCCAGAGTCAGTTTTTAATCCATCTTTTCCACAATTCAGACTCACTCACTCAGCCTTACTGAACTGTAACTAAGAGGTTCCTTTTCTAAAGTATTTAGCATAACCACCGTTTGTTTTTCTTAATTCAGCAACTAGAAGCCAATGACTATATGCAACAAAAATAAAATACTATACTGTAAAACATGAATTGTTATGAATTGTCCTAGTGTGCTTATCATCTTCTAAACAACTGGGAGGTGTATGATGACCACTTCTGCCATAAAAGAAGTATGCATGCAAGGCAGTCTCTGTCATTGTATTAGGATGTTTCCCACCTCACATGTCCTCTAATACTACAAGTATCTTTCCTGGAATTCTGATGGAAAGAACCCTTTCTGTTTGTCCCTCTATTGCTCATTTACCAGCCATACTCTCAAGTTTTTCATTACTTCATACAGATGCTACAGTAATTAGACTTCACATTCCCTATATTTGTCATCTTTCTGTATTTCCTGTAGGTCATGCTGAAATGGTACACTCCTCTAAAACTGCATTGCTTGAATTGTCTATATTAGTATTTTCAGAGGTAGCAATTTATTTTCCTTTATCAAACCACAACATTTTTAAAAGGAATATCTGTATAACATCTACTGAGAGCAACTGTGAGGTATCTCAAAAGATATTTTGTGTCGGAAGCCATCTGAGCGTGTTCAGAATGTACTGCTCATCAATTTGGCAGGGCGTGCTGAAGTGCAGATCAGATTATTTGAAATACTCTTATGAAATTATGAAAGGGGAAACTAATATCTGTTTTCAGCAGAACTCTAAAAGGTATTTAGGAGAAACATGGCCCGTGGATCTTGTTAGCCATCTTCGCAGAAATATGTCAATACATTCTGAAATGGTTAGATGCTGTTTGCTGCATGTAACAGTAATATTCCCCAGGCCATGGCTGCTGCATGAACTCAAGGCTGTATCAAAATCTCATAAACACAGAAATACACTGCAGGGGATTTCAGTGAGCAGCAATCTTAAATGGACAGCATGCCTTTCTGCCTTTGATCCAGCATTCTGTACTTGAGTTGTCTGGCATGTCTCACAGAAATGATACAAAGAGGATCACGATGTACTATGGTCTGAAAACACACCCCTAGTTCATGCCTAGAGCCTACAAGGCTGACATGACATGGGGTGTTGATATTCCTTCAAAGAGTTTCTTCAACTTATCTTATGCTTCTTCACTTCTACTGCATCTACCCAACCCAAAAGCTTGTAATTGCCTATTGCAGACATCCTGCTGTGGCCAGCCGGTATACAGCCCTCGTGGATGACCTCCCAGCATCTGCAGGGCAGTAAGAAGAGCTTTTTGGGATCTCCATCTCAGTGAGAGTGGCCACTGTGCCCACACATGAGTGCCACCAATTCCTTCAGGTAGAGGGGCATTTGTCACCCTCTAGCCCTAGCAGAAATAATTTTACCTCCTTGGCTTTGTTAACCAAGTCAGTGAATAACTAATGCTATTGTAATTATAACAAGGGGTGTGTGTGTGCGGGGGGAGGGGAACTGGAGAAAGACAACAAAGTAATTTTAAGTCTAGAAGTTATGCATTTCAATCTATGCTGCAAATACATATGCCAAGTGGAAGGGGTAAACCTGTTTTTCTTACTGGTTAGTTCCTACTGTGTTTCCCTCAGCATATGGGAGTTAATCCAGCAAATCTACAGTACTGGATCTCCTTTGCAAGCAAGTTAAAAAACTGTCCCTGTCTTCCTTTGCTTCACTATACTTGTTTTGCCTATTTCTTAGCCACAGACCATGAGTAGCTCAGTTCTTCAAGCATTGTGTTATACTGCAGGAACAAGAATCAGGGAATAGAGGTCTTTGGTAGAGTTCTACAGATGCTTTCTATCAATCTAGAATGGCAAAAATAGTTTATACAAACAAAAGGTTTGCTTATGTAACTCTAACCTTCCTAAGTGCCATTCTTATGGAGAGAGGTCCCAGCTCCTCTTACAGTCCACCACTCTATCTAGGCGGGCTCATCTTCAGAGGAGCCATAATGCAGTGTTACTGGTACTTTCAATAGTTTATGTTTAGCTTAAAGACCCGGATTCCTGTAGCTTTCTGAAAAACCCAGCTTTTGTATCCTAAAATAAATTAATAATCCTATGGGTTATGCAGAGAAGGCTGAATATGACCAGTATAACGCAGTGTATCTAAAAGCCACGTACACATAAACTAAGGTGCACGCAGCTTTAAAGCATCATTACTGTTAAACCAACTTTACCCTCTGTCTCAGCGTGGATGGAATGAGTCAGAATTGTCTTGAACTGTGAGCTCTTGTGTGAGACTTTAATTCTTCCATTTCTGACAAGCCACTTTTGCAAGATCTAATGGCAGCAGCTGAGCAGCACACCTTTAGAATAAACCCAGCAGGTTTGCTCTGTCTGCGCAGGTTTTGGGAGAAGCAGACTGTATGCAAGCACATGCCTGAAGCACACGAGAGAAATCACGGAGCTCCTAGAACTTTAAGCCAACGCTAAAGCCTTACAACCATCTAACAGCCTCCAGCTCCCCTTCATGCAGTGCTTGTTGCAGTATCCCTGACCCACAGGACTGGAAGGTATTAAGAGCGGTGAAAAGCTGCCATTGCCACAGAAGGGAGCAGCTCACACCCCGCGCTCCCTCCCCAGCCCTGCTGACCCGCGGGAGCCGGGCCTCTGGGCTGTGCCCGCCTGCCTTACCCCGGAGGCAGGCTCCGTTCTCCAGGGCAGCTGAATGGTATGTGTGGCATTGCCAGCACAAGGCATGCTGGGGCACCACATGGAGGGAAGCTGGCAACTGTGTGGAGCTGCTCTTGAAGAACCTGGAAATAAGGGGGAAAAATAACAAACTAAACCAACAAAATGTGCAGCAATTGGCTTCTCTTCTGTTTGCACCGGTGTGCTTAGCACTCGCTCGTGTCTTCAGCAAGTGTGCTACCGTCTCAGTGCATTAATAAACCTTCGACTGGTGTACTTTAGGCTCTCCCCCACCAAGAGGCTTAAGAAATCCAAACCGAACCAGATGCTCTGAGCCAGTAGAGTCAGGACTGCAAACAGACCTAGGCACGGTGGAGAAATGGTCTTTTCAACTATTCCTGGGATGGGAATGGCAAAGCTTGAACACAACAAGCAAAAAGATTAATATTTCCTTATTTCTCCCTCACTACACGGTGCGAGTTAGAGAAAGTCGAGTGCTTCGGGAGTCATTTGTAAGCAGCAGTTCTCTCTGGGTGGCACCCAGCAGGAGAAAAACCCTGACAGCAGCTAAAGCTGAGACTTCCTAAAGCAGCCCCCAGCCTCGGGACTAAAGCCTCTTACACCGGAACACTCCGTTCCGTGCATTCCCCGGGGGCTGCTGGCCGCACGAGCCCGCAGGGTGCCTGCCTGAAGGGATTTAGCGGGCTCACTGAGCGGGTAGGCATTCAGAGCCGAACTCCGGGGTTCCTCAGCGGCGTTCTTAGGGCAGGAAGAGGAAGGGCAGAAAGGAGGAAGGACGGGCGGCTGCGGCTCCGTCTTCAACGTGCGTCGGCCGGCGCCAGCCCCGCTCCCGTCGGTGCCTCCGTCCCTCCTCGGGACGGTCCGCCGGGCCTCGGCCGCCCCCAGGCGCAGCCTGCCCGGCTCCCCGCCGCCGCCTCCTTTCCTTCTCCTCCTCCCGACGCCCCCGGGCAGCCCCCGCCGCCCCTCCGCCGGCCCCGGCAGGCCTGCCGTACCGCCCCGCCCGCCGGCACTCACCATATTACAGATGGAGGCGATGTTTCTGACAGTCATTAGTCTAAAGGTTGCAGCGATCCCACACCGCCATCTTTACGAGGTGAAAACGGCCCCGCTCATGGTGGGAAGAGCGCAGGAAGGCAGAGGGGGTGTCGGCGGCTCCGGCTCGGGGCTGGGATGAGCGGGAGGAAGGCCTGCCCGCGCCCCGAGGCGCAGCGGGGAGGAAGGAGCTCGCCGCCCTCCTTCCTCCTCCTCCCCGCGGGCGAGTGACCGGCAGCTTTAGCGGCGCGGCTGGAGCAGCCGCATCTCCGCTCCTCCCGCCCCTGCCTCCCCGCACGGGCCGCAGGGCCCTGGGCTCCCGCCGGAGCGCTCAGCCGCGCCTCTGCGCCAGCCGGCCCCGCTCTAATCCCTGCCTTCCTCCTCCTCCTCCTCCTCCTCCTCCTCCTGCTGCTCCTCCTCGCCCGGCGGCTGCAGCTCCATCGCGGAGCGGCACTTTCTGACCCGCGCTGACGGCGCCGGGCCGGGCAGTGAGCGGCACCCGGCACCGCCGATGCCAACGCGCCTCGGGGAGGGGCGCGGGGCTGCGGCGGCAGTGCGGGGTGCGCTGCCCGGACAGCTCCGCGATGCCCCTGGGGCGGCCGCCGAACTCGGGCTAAAGGGCATGAAAAATGCCATTTGCAGGCAGGAAGGACAACGAGGCGGAGAGCAGGCAGGCAGGGCGACGCGGCGTGTGACAGTGAGAGCAGCACTGTGCTTTGGGACGCGCTCTTCGCACCCAGCTTGAAGGGTGCACGAACCCAGGCGTTTTACAGATTATTATACAGCATACAGGAGCGTAACACTGCCTTCTCTACGTGCATTGGGGTCGCTGCCACTCGTGCAGGCATTTACTTTTACAACAGCTGTGCAGGGACCGTGTCCGTGTTACGAAGCATCTTAGTGCCCAGTCACAAATCTACAGCACGTGGCGTTTACACAACACTGCCAATGCAGTAAGCTCAGTTCATCTTCAGACACCGCAATAAATGGAGGCCCGTGCCATCCTCCAGGGCGTGAGGGCATTAAAAGGTAGGAGTGCCTTAAATTTGCGCTTGTGGTGAGGCACAGTGATGTTATCTTGTGGCCATGCAGCAAATCTCATGGAGAAGCAAGGATGGAGCTCACTTAGGATAAGGCCTCAGCATCCCTTTCCTTAGCAAGTATCGCTGTTACCAGCAGAAACTTCAAGCCCCCGTGTTGTTCTTTCCCTACACATAAGAGATCCTTAAGAGAGGAAGCTGGTAACGTTCTGGTAAGCACCTGGAAACACGGCAGCTCATGCTTGGCTACGCTTTCCTGTTCACGCTGCTGTAAGGTAAGAATTTCAGCCTTGCACAGCCTGGCTCCACAGGCATTACTTACAGGAAACATTCTGAAATGGGTACATTTTCTGAGAGCCTGAATTTGAAGAGAAGGTCCATGATTATTATTAAATAATCTGGCAGCAGCAGCAGCTGAAAGATGCATCCCACCTCACGAATGCTGCTAAGACAGCTGGCTGCAACCCAGCTCCCGGTGGACAAATGCCCACTTTATAATGGGCACCATTATATATTATATATTAAAATGGCACCAAAGCTGGCATTACTTGGCATCCTGTTGGCTGTTTCAGCACAGAAACTCCAACTAGAGCTGTCACAGAGGCAGAACTTTCTTTCCTCCATGACTGGAATTAATTGCTTCAAATCACTGTGGAGATGTTTGAAATACAGTATGGAAGAAGCTGTACTTCCAGCATCCCTCATGGACACTTTTGGATGTTACAGACTGAAGTCAGCAGAGCCACTAAACTGCCTCACAGACTCACAGGTCACTATGTAAAAGAATCATCAAATGAAATAATACAGAAAAAAAAATCATCTTCGGTGTAACTTTATTAAGTCAATCATCTTGCACTATATGTCAATTTGACTCACTCCAAGTATTAATTTGCTTAATCCCTAGGGTCTGGATTAAAAGTAATATTAAAAGAATATTAAAGATCTTGTTGAACAAACCAAAGGAAATGGGAGCTCAGCCGAGGTGTCATTTCATGACTAGCTGGCCACCCCCTGCTGCAGTCCCTGAGGCAATTGAGGCCTGACTCCATCTTCAATGCATTTCAAAGTAGCCCACAGAGACTGACAGTACTGCACTGTAGCTGGTTTTTAAGCCCAAAATCCTTTAATTCAGAAAGCCCAGTTCTGAGAAGAGGAGGCTCAGGGGAGACCTTATTGCTCTCTATAACTACCTGAAGGGAGGTTGTAGTGAGCTGAGGGTCAGCCTCTTCTCTCATGTGACTAGTGATAGGACTAGAGGGAATGGCTTCAAGCTGCGCCAGGGGAGGTTCATGCTGGACGTTAGGAAATACTGCTTCTCTGAAAGGGTGGTCAGGCACTGGAATGGGCTGCCCAGGGAGGTGGTGGAGTCACCGACCCTGGAGGTGTTCAAGGAACGTTTGGACGTTGTGTTGAAGGACACGGTTTAATGAGAGCCAATGGTGATGGGTGGATGGTTGGGCTGGCTGATCCTGTGGGTCTTTTCCAACCTTGGTGATCCTACGATTCTATGATTATACTCTTTGCTGCACAGTATTTATTTTGATTGACTGCAGGGTATCATGCTTGTTCTCAGTGAAAACTGATGGAGCAAATAAACCATTTTGATAGGTGATTACAATTTCTAATGAAACAAAATATGCCAACAAAGTCATTGACATACATAGTAACGTTAGGGTCACAAAACCCAAAGAAATACGAGGTAGAAGTTCAAAAGAAATAAGACAAGGGTAGGAGGTATTTTCATAGCTTTGCTTTCTTGCTGATCCCCATTCCCTGATTTCAGAGTAAGGTTCCAGGCAGTTTCTGTTTGTTACGTGTTGGTGTTGCCAAATAAATCAGTTGCTACTCAGTAAGCTCTTTGTCGTCGTTAAAGGAATTGGGCATTGTGGAAGATATGCTTATTTTGAAATATGGACATACATGCAGACACACATACACATGTATACACACACTGCTCTATGAAGCATTTAGTACCTTTTGGTTAACGGTGGATGCTTTTTTATTATTATTACTAGTTTTGCTTTACTTCAGAAGATTCATGATAAGAATAAGGAATGTGCATCTTTAATGATCATTTAGCACTGACTTATTTGCTCTTAAACCACAGATCAGGCCAGACAAGAAGAAACTTTCCCTCTTGAAGTGAGTTGATGAGTGCTTTGGTTTTCCTTTGGCGTTGTCCTTTTTAGAACTAAAAAGTTTATTTCTGTAGCTTTTTGAAGATAAAAAACTGCTAAGAAAAGCAACAAAATCTAGCTGCAAACACTATAGGATCTGTGTAAATAAAGAACAGTGAGCAATTGTTCCCACTCCAAAGCATTGCCCTATCTCTTCATGACAAACAACTAACCCAGTGTTACTTCTGAGTGCTAAACAAAGAGAAGGAAAACAAGGGGCTATTTATAACCTGAGAGCGCTTACATAATTTCTGTTGAAAGGTCAGAAAACGTCTCCTGCATTTGCTTTTAGAGCAGTCTTTCTCCTCCTGCGTTTACTTCTAGATCAGTCTTTTTCTTATCTGGTTATACATTCCAACATTTTTATTTCACTTTATAAAATAAGTACCTATTGCAGATATCCCCTTTGGCTGGCTGAGGCTGTGACTTTCCTAATGGTTTCCACCTGAAGGTCTCAGACTACTTTGCAAACATTCACTCAGAGCTGTCAAATTACCGGGAGACGAGTTAATATCAGCCTATTTTACAGAGAAAACAGGCAGCAGAAACTTTGTGTGAGTTATCCAAACGTACACAGCATAGCTGGTAGCAAAGCTAATACCAGCTCACTGTGTTAAGAGAAAACATTCCATTTCCTTTCCAGAAATGAGAAATTTGCACTGACGGTTCCTTTAAATTTTTGTTGTAATAAGCAGTCCCAGGAATGAGTCCAGAAATGGGTGACCATCCATCAGTTTTGCTGAAAAAGTCTTCAGAATAATCGAATTTGGGTTCAATTTCCAGGAAATAGAAGCACTACCATCAGTATGGTTTGAATTTTAGAAACGCTTTATGATCCTTCACGTATCACAACATTTGTTCTATGAAAATGATCACTGTAGATTTAAAAGCATGAACAAGAATGCTGATAGAAGCATGAGCACTAAGGGCACATACATAACAAACCACTTGGATTACTGAGACTACTGTTTTTTAAGTTGATTTCTGTTGAGAAGAAGGAAACTTCAGTGACACTTGTTCCCACAGCTTTGAATTTTTATTCTTGAGATACAAATATGATTGGCATTCCATTTTTCTGCAAGGTAAGACAGTCACACGTTGTATAAACACTAGGCCAACACTATTTGACCTTATTTGGGCTACAAAATGCCTTCAGCTTTTAGTACGACTCATCATTAACTTCAGTGAGAAAGATCAGCTCTTTGGGCTGTCACAGTAGTAGGAATTCACCTATGTGGGGACTGCTGCAAAGCTGAACAATTCTACTTTCCAATGCTATATCCAACGAAAAGAGAGGACGGAGTAGAAAATCCCATGATAATCCCTTTCTAAAGTTAACAACAGATATTTTCCATGAAGCTTGGCTCCCATTGTAGAACAGATTGGGAGCTTTAGTACAGTGCCAAATGCCAGCTTGCAGCCCATGGGCTGAACTTCCTAACAGGTCCACAGGAGACATTCTATTGACTTCCGGAGTTCTAATGATAGAAGTGTGTCGTGGTCTATAAAAAGTTCATGGCAGACCATGGAAAACAAACGTGGAGGGGTCTCTGAGGGTCCCTTAGTCCAATAAAAGCCCCAGCTTCCTTCTCCAAGATGGTATCAGCTTTACAGCAGCTTCTACCCACTTTTTTTCTCCAATTCTGTAATTTTTTAAAGTTTATATTATTATAATCTTGTATTTTTAGAATATTAGCAAATTCAGTTGTCGTCTACCAAACTTCAGGCAGAGAAAATGTAAGTCTGCATTACATTCATCTATGAATCTAGCCTACATGTACTAATATTAACATTATACTGGCTGGCAGAGTGGGAGTACTATCTTTTCCTTTTTGTTTTCTTTTTCCTCAGAAATTGCTGTTTTTCAGAAGTAAATCAGATACATTTACAGCACCTGACTCCATTTTTTTTCCCATTACATGTCAGGTTTGAAAGCACAATGTCAGCAAAAGATAGATGAAAATACAGCAGAAGCTGACAGAGCAGATAGAAGCAGTTAGTAGTTCTGTGGCAACAACCATTAAACAATTTGTTCTACAGTCTGGCTGTTTAGGCCTTTACGGTCAGTTTGATGCTCAATGGTAGCCTAGAGGTGTGATTATCTCATAACATCTTACTCCTGCTTCCTTCTTCAGCTTAATTACCTCTCAAAAACTGTGCAAGGAGCTCTGAACAATACAGTAAGAGAACTTCTGCATATCGGGCCATTGCTTCATTGATTTTACCAAATGTTAACCTTCCCTGTCACACTATTCAATAGAAAATACTCCCACCTATTTCTGTAAGATAGATGTATGCAGTGTGGCCTCTTTATAGTGTAAATCACCAAATTCACCGGCATGTTTCTTACCTATACCAACTGTGCTTTCAGCTGAAAAAAAAGCACCATTTGAGTTCTAACCGTTGTGTATTGTTGAGACGACCAAACTTCATAGCCATGGAAGTAATTTGCCACTCTTCAGAAAAGACCCACTGAGGAAAAACAGAAGAAACCTTCAGAAATAACAAATCTGGTTTGTACTCCTCCAAGGATTTCATTTATTGTTTTTATTCTATTCTACAGGCTCTAATTTTATCTAACATACACACAGAGAACAAAACACAAAGGATATTTTGCTAGTAGATAGGCTGTAAGCTGTATTTAGTCTGTTTTGGGCATGAATCTAAAAGGGCCTTTTAATTTTATGTAAATGGCTGCATAAATTAATCAAATTGCATTTTTAACGAATTAGCACTCCACAGATTTAATTAAGACACAGTCTTATTGCATTGGGCATATAGATTAAAATAAATAATAATAATAATAATAAAATAGAAGGCTGCTTGGTAAGGTTCCAATTCTGCCAGTTATGTCATGCAGATGGATACTGACATCCATCAGCCAAGACTGACAGCTACATCAAGATTTTACTTGCCTGATTTTCCTTCATATCTGTGTGGAGAAAAGAAGTGAAATTGAATAGATACATTAAGAATAACTGTGCATTTTGATGAACTCAGAGTGATGTTTTTGAACAAATGACATTCTGTGCACTTAGAAAGGTATCAAACCAATGACTTAGAGAAATTTGTGCATCCTACAAGGAGGGACCTTGATGACTAAAGCACCAATATGCAGGATCTGAACAGCTGAATTCAGATCACCATAGACTGCTTAAAAAAAATCAACACTAAGTGCACAAAATAACCAAGACAACCAGTTGTCATTAGGTAAGACCAAAACACAGACCTCTAAATATTCTTCACAATGACTGCCTAAGTCAGAGGTGCCCTGGTGTTAACAGAGAAGATGGACCACTGCCATGATCAGCTAGGGACTTGATGAGTTTTTCCTGGGCATGTGCTCAACCGGCTTGCTAACCCCTGACAGTGTGAAGTGGCTCAGCTTTATCAGGAGGTAATCACTGTGGATCAAAAGCAGCACATAAGTACTTGAATCTTAAGTACAGGTCTTGAAACAGCTCTCCTTAAGCATTTCTGTCCCCCCACTTCCCTAGTACTTTTGTGTTCACTAGTCAAGCTTCCATGGTAACACTCATGGATGGTAAAAATGTAAAGGCTGAATACCTCTTCACGCTGTTGACTAAATTACACGAACAGACTGATCCAGCTTACTTCTCTTCTCTACCAGAGAAATATAGTTATTGTGCAGAACCTCGTGTGAAATCACCTGAAGCTGGGTGCATCTGCAAATTCATAAGCAGAGTGGCTTACCAGCAGTCATGAGGCTGCTTTTGAATCCTGATATGGTGGTAATAGGCATACTGTCACAAAAGGATTACACCTGCAACAATGTTTTAAGCAAGTATCAAGCTTCAGACAAGTAACTACAAGTGGTAATAAAACTTCTCTAACTATCCCTTGGTTGTAACTATGTGTCTGCTTCTGGTTTGTTTTAGCGTGACTCAAACCAACTAGTTTAGTCTGGTTGACTGTAATTTAAATGCAAACACTAGAAAGCTCCCAGGAAAGGTGGGCCAAATGGTGGTTTTATTTCCACACACTTACAGGTAGGTGCTGTTTGGGTGGCAACTCAGCACAAGCAAAGAGGTGCTGTTTTTCACTGAGACAGGAAGCCAGGAATTATCAGCAGTATACCCATCCCTGTGCAAAGCAGGGATTGCTGCTGAACTCAAAACTCCATAGGAGCCAAGGTGTCACGGCTCCCACCTCCCAGCTGTTCTGCACAACAGGTCTGTGAGCTACAAACTCCTAATTTACTGTTGATGTTACCCCGCTGGTACCCACCCTAACACCTCCTGGGTCAGGCAGTGCATCTCAGGTTGGTGGCATGTGCTGTGTGTAACCTGCAGTGTGTCGGCCCGGCTGGCCCTGTGCCTGCTGCCCAGGCGTGCTCACCTGCTGGGCGTCAGCAGGGTATTAGCACAGCCTTGGGGCTTGCCTCGCCAGCCTTACACACAAATCCTAAGTCCCCTAAAGAAGGGCTTAGATGGGAGTTAAGACAGAGATCAGCCGTATTTAGCTCCTCAAAACCTCTATGCAGCTGATACTTCACACCGAATGTCTGCACATTAAAGACCTCCGGACCCGTGCAGCTGTCATCTGGGTAGAGCTGAGCAGCCATGTCCCAACAGAAGCCCCGCAGGCCCTCCTGACTGAGGAGCCTGAGGCCCTCCCCCAGCTGCAGCGGCCCCAAGACCCGCACGCACACCCCGCTGCCCGTCAGGTGAGAGGCGGAATGCCGCCTCCAGTCACGTGCTCCTGCTCGACCAATAGGCGGCGGCACCCATCCCGCTGGCTCCCCCTCCCCGGCCGTTCCAGCGGCGTCGGGAGCGCGCGGATCTCGCGGGAGCAGCGGGCGCTATATAAAGGCCGCGGAGGCACCGCCTGCCCTCTTTCCCCGCCGCTCGGCGGTGAGGCGGTAAGGCGTCCGCCCGACGTTCCTCTCACATGAGGGGCGGGTGGTGTGAAGGGCTGGGGGAGGCTCGTGCCGGTGGGCGAAGGGCGGGGCGGGGGCCTACGTTGCATCTTCCCTTCACATTTGCCCTCTCGGAGCCTGACAGTGCCCCGAGGAGTCAACACAGGGGGATAGAGCGCCTTCCTCACATAAACCCAGTGCGGAGCCGCCCCTCCGCCCTGCATCCTGTCGTGAGGCACAAGCGTCCCCTCCCTTCGTCCCCGGCTCCTTCCCTCACCTCCCACGCTGACTTCTCTCTCCTTCCGCAGCTCCAACCCTGGGCTGAACCCGCCCCGAGGTCCCCGCACGGCCTCCCGATGCCTTCCGTGGCTCTGCCCGCCGGGTGCCCGGCTGGTTGCTCCCCGCCCCGGGCGGCCGCTGCCGTGGGCATGCTGGGGCTGGAGCCGCGTGTGCTGATGCCGGCAGGTAAGGGGCGTGCCGGCTCAGCGTGAGCCTTCCTCTGTTCCCTTCGAGTCTCGCAGGTCGTGCGCTGAGCGTCGTTGCTTTGCCTCTGCAGTAGTTTTCCGTAGGCCCGGCCTGCTCTTCTGTCTGCTACTGTAGCTTTTGGTGCCTCCCAGTCGTTCCTCTGCCTGTAATTTGTTGCAAGGTATAGCAAGTAGGTACACGGTGGAAACAAATTAGCCAGTTAAGGCTTCTCATAAAGCTGGGAACTCCCAACTTCGGGGTAGTGGCACTAGAAGTAATGTAGGCTTCCTGTTTAGCAGCGTATTCAGAGATATTAAGAAGATATGTCCTATTTAGCTTAAATGGCCATATTAGGAAAGGATATTCTCATCCATCTGATTAAACCGTCTACACCTTGCTCTAGATATTTGATGATGAAGTTCATAAGTGACTTCTGAAAACTTACACTGTAATAATTTGTGCTGTTTAGGGGTCACTTAGCAGTTTCATGATTGGAGCAGCCTGGAAATGGATGATCACACCTAAATTGAAAGCAGTTCTCAGGATTCCTTAGGAATGAATAATACCTTCTATTAAGAAGGTAAGTGCTTCCTAGTATGATGATTTATTGGCCATTTTAAGTCATTCTTTTTGGTAATTCATGAGTTTCGAGTACGTTATCTAGTTTGAGTAAATGGTAAATGCAAATAATCTTAAAAACAAGTTAGTATGATCTACTCCCCTTTTTAGCTTTGCCCTCTTAAGTCTGTCAGTGTCTTAAGTGGCCAGTACGGAGGGGTATAACAGTTCTCTCTCAAACCCAGAGGTGAGGCTGAAACTCTTCTTTGGATCACGCTGAGAGGAACATGTTAATGAAACCATAAAACCACTTTCATGAGTTTCAGAAAGTTATTTATTGCATTCAAAGAAGCTTCTAGAATTTGAGAAGTCATCTGATGATCGTGTTATCTAATTCTGTTTCACATTAATCTTTTCCAGTTTTCAGAGTCCTCAAGTGTGTTGGTACTCCTTGACCACCTAGAATATGCTTTGTGAGATGGCAATAAACAATGTGGAGTCACAAGAGTTCCTTGTGAATTGATAAGTCTCCGGGTATGTAGTATAAAAAGGCTTATCAGACCTGAGTGGATGGGGTTGTGTTGTCTCTAGCTAAGCAGCTTAAATTATTGCTTACCTGAAAGTTAAATAAACAAACAAACAAAAAATCTCTTGAAACCAGTTTGGACTACTGGAAACCTCTGTGGAAATCTAGAATTTTTAAAACTGATTTTATGTAGATCAGCCAAACTAAATTAAATAACATCTGGGAAAGTGGACCTGTTTTTTCTTCCTAGACTTGCCCTGAACTGGAATGTGTATAAATGGTATGGGCAAGGAAAATCCTGTCCTGTAGAAATGTAATACTTATTGAGAAATGCCTTTGATTTAAGGTTAATGTCATGTAGCTTCTTCATATAGTTCAATCTTAGGCCACTTAACTTCATTCAGGTATTTGATGCTGACTGCAAATTAAATAAAGCTTTTCTTTTACAGAGAGGAAACCAGCAAGGGATGTGCAAGGCATCAGAGCTGATCTGTTGAGTGGATGATTATTGACTTCACATAAGATTACATAGGACAACTGAGTGATGTTTTTGGCTTGAATTGAAACAGTGACTCAGATGATTACATCTTCAATGATCACGCTTAAACAATCTAGCCATTGGTTCAACAGAAGTTTCTTAAAAGCTGTGGCAATTTATTTCTATGTGGATTGATTGAAATAAAGGTAATACCAGAAGCTTGTGTTGTGAAGTTCTCTCACTAGGTGCTTCCTATTTCAAAGGTATTCAGAAGTTCAGAATGCTAAATTCCTTTACTTTGAAATCACTTTATTTTGAAGTCAGTGGGCCCACTTCTGAATTACTTAATTAGGCTATGGTAATTTGCATATTGTCCAGTTAGTCAATAGATGTTCTCAAACTTGCCAAAGACATAATAGATAAAGGGATCCTTGAAGACTGCTATTTAAAATACAACAAGATATTTTTCTTCCTTGTAAAGAGCTGTTATGAAGGGCTGTGAAGAGCAGGAACAATGTTCTTGAGCAGTTGAAATGCTGCATCTCCTAGGTCAAAAATTCAAGTTTCCATGTGAAGTTTGAAATTGTCATTTGTGTATTCTATTACTAGCTGATGCTTCTATAGAAGGCATAAGCAAGAATAAAAGTAGTTCAAATTGGCTGTTAGGCAATCCCTACTGCTGAATTGGTGCACTGTATTATTGCAGGGTTAGGGCCAAACGTAAATAACCTTGGTCAGATTAAAATTCCATCTAGCCAGGAAGTATGTTTCAGGTTCTTCACTTAAATATCTGCTGGATGGGGCAAATATTTGGAGATTTATAATTTCAAGCCTGTCAGATTTACCTTAAGTGTAAGCTCTGAAATGTTTTCACTTCTAGAAACTGACTTTTGGCAACTAGGCACTTGTTCCTCTTCTTTCTGCACTGAGAGAAGTGCCCTTGGAGGACCTACTTGAGAACTTTGAAAACGAGGCCTGTTCTTTTGGGCCAAGATCTGTGATTACTTGCTGACTTCTTCAGAGACCTATTTCTGAGGCATCACTGCTCTTCATAGTGTGCTTTTGCATGTCCTGCAATCCTTTGTTGGAGAATGCTCAAAGGACCATGAGTGGTTTGCACTATTAAAGATTAGTATTAACTAGTCTTATTTCCAGCTAAATGACATCAAGACAGACTCATTTTATAGGTTTCTGTGCGAATGTTTTGTGCAATAAGGATTGCAAGGAAAGCTGGGGTGGCATAAAAATGAATGAGAGCTACTAGGTAGATTTTAATGTGTACATTTCTTGTGAGCTCTGGTTGATTGCATATCTAAGGATGATGCTTCAACATTTTGTTGTCTAGATCTGCAGTAGTGTCAGTTCTGTTCAGGAAGATGGTTGGGCAGGAGAAGGAGTATATTTTTGTGTCTATTTTATGTTTTAGCAGACAGTCGAAAAGCACAATTTCCTACCTCAGTTCCTTTCAGTACATTATTATGACTGAGTTTTATCCTTGATCAAAGGAGGCATAGAGAGAAGATGAATTATATAAGATGCTTAGGGAATAACCTCGTACAGTGGAGAAACCTTTCTAAAGAGTCTGTTTAAAAATGATCTTAGCTAGGGGGGTTCTTTTATATAAAAGGCCAAGGAAAAGGGATAAAGGTAAGCCTAAAGGAATCTGTGGAGCACCTTGTTCTGAAGAGGAGATGATGGAAGATTCTATTCTTAGAGGAGAATAGAGAATAAGAGCTTTTTCCTGGAAATCAACATCTCTGCTGATTTAGTGGTAGGTCGTGTGGGTTGGTTTTTTGTTTTGTTATTTTTCCATTTTCTCCCTCTATTTTAAGCTTTTAGAGGACTTGCTTGGAATGTGAGCAGGTAGTCCAAACATTTATTGGGACTCACTTGGAAAGGAATTTTAGTCAGGGTTTTCTTTCAGAGGTAGCTAGCATCAACTGTAGTCCATTAATGTCTTGTAATGCAGGCAGTTATATTCTTTAGGCTAGTGGATTTGTGATTCTGCAGCTGGAAAACTCAAGGTCTGGCTAACCCTGACATTTTATGGTAAGAAAACCAGCAAGATACCAGTAGGGTGAAGATACTGTATGAATGCACTTGTACCTAAGGAGCGATGAGTGTGCAACCCATGCATTAGTTTGGATTAATGCAGGGAGGCGTTTCCTGCAAAGCTGTAGTGGTCATTAGGTATCAGATTTGTGCTTTCTCAATGCCTTTTACATTCGGTTTCAGATGGAACTAACATTAGATTCTTCAACACATCAGTGCTTTTGTGTATCTAAGCAAAGTTGAAAACTGCATGACCTTCACTGACGTTCACTGCTGCAAAGAGGGTCTTTGCTGTTTGGTGCACTTTGATGTAAAGATCAGAGATTTCCTCACATGGTTTGATGTTTGAGTTCTATGGTCTTGACTTAGTGCACTGAGGGCGTTAATACTCTTTCAGGCTCAAGTGTAGAAGCTTGGAATAATGATTTATCATCTTCAGATTGTATTGTATGTATGTTTACTCTAAGGCACTAAGCTGATGTAATCCAGAATGTGCATTTTAACGTAAGTAATCCTAATTAAACTATTGAGCAGGAGTAATTGGAAGTAGCTAAAATCCCTGGAAGATAAGTGTGCCCAAAACCAAGGGATAAATAAATGTGGGGAGTTCCAGCTTTTAGCACTCCCTGGCCTTGGAGACAGCAGGTGATGCAGATCCTTAGTTAGTCTCATGGGAGCAGGCAAGGTCATTTGTTATTTCCTTCTCAGTGGTTTATTGCACACCAAAGCAGAGGTGGTATGTGGCCTATGAGTCAGAGTGTTTTTCAGTCCTTCTCCTCAGAAGTGAAGGTGAACTTGAAGATGAAGTTGTAGAAGGGAATTTGGCTTAGGTTTTATTAGTGCTTCTGCCACTGAGTCTTATTACGACTGATGTAGGAGGATGAAATCTCAGCTTCCATTTGGTTATGTCACGATCTGTCCCTTAAAAATAGAATGTTATCTCATGCAGTTTGGAAAGTGAAAGAAAATAAATAGGAGCTCTCTGGAATAATTTCTCTGCATTTTCTCCACAAGCTACTTGAAAAGATTGCTCACTATAGCGTCCCCAGGATCTTAGTACTGAATGCTATTAGATTCATCCCTTCATTCTTTTTAAGTGTAATCATGAAATGCACCCAACATACTTTGTTAGGAAAGTAACTGGAAGGGAATAAAGCCAAGTAAAGTACACAGAAGGATGCAGTTTGTTTCCAGCGGTAATGTGTTCTCTCCTACTCATCCAGATTTAAGATACTAGTTTCTCATTTCCCCCTCTGATAAATGGGAAGAGGGAAATGGCAACAATGGGCACAGAGAAGGCTGAGGTACTCTACAAGTTCTTTGCCTCAGTCTTCCCACGTCCTTTGTGTCCCTGAACCTCCAGATTCAGGGAGGGAGGAGCAAAATCCCTCCTACTGTAAGCAAAGACTTGGTAAGGTAGACTCAGTATTAGTATGGTTACTCAGGATAAAAACAGAGTGATGAAATAGCAATAATTCACTGATATTCAAGATTATACTGCAGAGGCTGTGATGGAAGAGCAGATCACTTATCCAGAAAGGTAAAGATTATAAGTCTTCAAGAAAAAAAACCCAAAGATAAACTACAAGTCAAACCGTAAGCTCGTGACACGGTGCTGAACAAGATCTGAACATTAGTACTGTGAACAGCAACCTCAGAAAGATAACCAGGTTTTGTAGATGAGTGGTGGGACCTGTCCTTACTCTGCTAAATTAATAGTGCACTTTCATTGAGTTTCATGCTGATTTACACCACCTGGAGACCTGGTCCTGCCTTTGCACTAGCATGCTTGTCACCCACTGTGCTGGTTTACAGATCCCAGTGACCTCCTGCCTAAGAGCAGCTCAGTTTGAATCCTCAATTTTGGAAGTTTTGAAGTTACCTTGATTTGAGCAGTCCTTTCAGCTCCTAATTGGTAGGTCTGAAGTCAGTGAGAGCTGAGAGCAGCCTTTCTGTCATGCTAAGGTTTACATGGAATTACATCTTTTAATAAAATATGCAACAACTCTAACAATTGTCTTAAAAATATGTCTTAAAAATGGTAGTACTCCATAACTTCTTCCATGTAAAGTTACATGGCAGCCATTACTCACTATGTAGCAAATGCTGTGTCTGCAGTTCTTAAAGTGACAGCAGCACTGTAACTCAAGGTATTGTGAAGTAGTTTGAGATGCATGGGGCATTTCAGAGGGTATATATACACTTTTTCTTTACCATTTGATTTCATATCCAAAACCATACCAATAACTTGACATGCGGAGAGAGCACTTATCTGACAACCGATGAAGTAATCAATTAATAGTCATCATTCAAACCAAAAAGGAAAACTGTCAGCTGCTTTCAAATATCATAAATAAAAATACTCGCGTTCTCAATGTTTTATGATAAATTTGTGGCATGCTTTCTTTTTCCTTAGTGATTTCCTAACGTCATTCTCCAGGTCAGACCAAGAGCACAGAGCAGACCTACTTCAGTCAGGTGCCTGGCTTGGATCACCTCCTCATCTCATATGTGCCTTAACGCAGCTTCCAGGAGGATCCATTCCCTGATCTCCAATGCACAGAGGTGAGGCTCCCTGGCCGGTAGTTCCCCAGGTCTTCCCTTCTACCTTTCTTAAAAATGGGAGTGATGTTTCCCTTTTTATAGTCAGTGGGGACTTCACCTGACAGCCACAGCGTTGTGAATATGAGTGAGCAAGGCTTGGCAACTGCCTCACTTGGTTCCTTCAGGACCCTGGGATGCGTGTGGTCTGGCCCCACAGACTTGAACACGTTCAGTCTCATCAGATGGTCTGGAAGAAGGTTATTTTTATATCTTTCTGACATTTTGTGTATGTCTGCGTGACAGCAGCAGAAAGAAAAAGTCCCTTATAATCTGACATCAACATCTTGGACTCTGAAATAGCACGTGATTTAAATACCTCTGGTTTTTATTCTGATGGGCTTCTGAATAGTTTACATGTATTTTTATTACCTTGGGATATGAGTACAAGTTGGAAAGCTTGAGAGGTTTCTGCACAGAATGCAACTTGCAAAATGCTGTTGCCATTTCCTTGTGGAAAAGTAAATTAGAGTCGAATATTTCATGTACTGGAAAGGAGATGGAGAGGAATTGGTTTTCTTTCAAAACATTATTTTTAGTTGCCAGATTTCAAAGCTTCAAGTAAGAGTATTATATGGATCATCTGTTTGCTTGTATTCTCAGCTGCACTGCAGATCCACTCTGGCAGAATTTCTCATGGTAGCTTCTGTAAACTGCATAATTTAAGTAATTTAAAGGAAGGATTTTTAGGGTAGGGTTTTTCAAGAGTACTCTGAATTGGTTTCTTTTTAGTCTTTTTGAATTAGAGTTCAATGTTGATGTCAACAAAGCAAATTTTGGCTGCTGCTGAATACTAAAGTCAAAATCACTGATGTTCCTTCATCAGTCCAGGTGACAGAGCAACTTTGGATCAGTAAAATCGTTTTGATTGGCCACACTGAAGATGTCAGTGATGTCGCAAAGCTCAGTATATCTAGTCTCCACTGAAACTAAACTTGTCCTTCCTGTCTGATGGCATGTACCTATCTGAACCAGAAGCATTTCACACACCTTGCATTTCCAATTGCTAACTCCGCAAGAGGCGGGGTATTCAATACCAGGCATTGGTTATCAGTGTCTGCAGATGAACAATTTAGGAGGCTGATGTACAGTTTGTTCACAGTCATAACCTACTGAAAAGATGTCTGCAACATAAGCCACTTGATAAAGCAGTTTACATAGCAACCCAGTAAAGTTGCTTTGAAAGCTCCATTTGATGTTTCCATATTGCATCATTTTTCCTCTCTAAATTTGTTTGCAGGCGACTTGTGCAGAAAATGAATTCATTTATGTAATTGCTGTTAATTTGGCTGAAAAACAAAAGCAAAACACCCATAAGGTAATTTCACCTCTCGTTGTTAGAAAAGCAGTTCTCCAGTTGAACACGAATGCCTCTGAGTTGCCAAATGCAACTGGTTTTACTGGCTGTGGTTTCTGTCCTTGTTGAGTCAGTCAGCGGCAGGTGAGGTCTAGAGCTAGAGCTTCCCAACCAGAGCTCTGCAATCTGTGCTGGGGAAGGGAGGCTGCACAAGGCTGATCAGGATGAAGACAGCAGAAGCGTGAGACTGGTTGAAAATAGAGATCCCAGGCAGCCCAGGGGCACTGTGACTTCAGGAAATAGCCAGTGGTGAGGAGGAAGGTGGTGGAAGTGGATGGAGCTCCCTTACACTTTGCCTTCCAATGGAAATATGCATTCAGCCAGCTGCAGGCAGGACAGGGTACAGGACCCTCACTTAGGAGTTTGTTTTCTGTTCTCTCCTTGACCTACGTATCTGTGAATGATTCTGAAGGAATGTGATCAGAGCAGTGTAAAGAGTCCACAGTAATTCATATAGAATCAGCCCTTGTTGAGGTAGCACAGAGAAGCATCATAAATAAGCTTATGGGGAATATGGTGAAACTGCATTTACACTTCTTGCCATAAGCAAGCCAACCTGGTTAGACTTAATTGTGAAGGGGGTTACGAAGCCTGTTTTGTCCTAAGGGATCAGATTCCCTGCTGTGTTGGGCATTCAATGGCAGTGCAAGATTTATTGCGTTAATGAATTTATAGCAACGGTAATTATGATCTTCTGCAACAGTTTTGAGCAGCTGGAATTAGTGTTAGATAAGCCTCCTTATCATCACACACCTATAAATAATGGATTTTGCTGCATGGAGAAAATGAATTCTTTCCTGTGTAATCCATTACCTCTGTACAACAGCCAAACATTTCAACTGCCCAAAGAGGAAAGTGCTATTTTCTTTGAGGTTTACTTCTGCCCCATTTATTCAAAGCATCTTGTTAGATTTTCTGCCTACAGTAACGGAAATACTGCTTATTAGATGATAATGTGTAGTAGGTTTGCCTTGATTCAAAGCAACACGAAAAGAGCTTCCTTAAGTCCCAGGAAGAATGAAATTCAAGAAAAAAAAATGTTTTATGTAAGGTTTTGAAACCTGAAAAATTGTAACAGAAAGGCTTTTGGTCTTGGGAAGGAAATATTTGTGTATCACATCCAGGATACTGGGGATAGTGGAGAGACTTTGCTTTATTCAAATTACATCAAGTGAAATCACGACCTGGCTTGAAAGGAGAAAAACAGAACACGGGACAAAATGCTGAAAGGCAAATACTGCTGAAAAGGAAAATAATACTGAACTGTATCATCAACTACTATAAAACTTCCTTCTGGAAACTAAGCTCCATTGATTCAGTCTTGGAAATCTCAGATTTATGCAAACTGAAGGGACAAGGGAAGAAAATCAACCACAGGGTCACACCGAGGTTCTCAGAGCCCGTGTGGGATTCAAACCCACCCTTAAAAATAGCAAAGGGTTAATAGTCAGCACTGAAGGCATGCAGAGTTGGCAAGGTGGGATTGGAGGGAAGACTGGTGACTTTTTCTTCTTTATCTGTATTTTGTAACTGAAAAAAAAAACCCACCCAAACTCTGATTGCTGAGACATTTGCTAAATAGTTGCTAATAATAACCATATTAATCTCATTTTAGAATTCCTGTAGATCTATGCCAGAGCCTGGCAATTTTATTTCTTAATGTATGTACGCATATTATGGAGGCAGGCAGCCCATGCATCGCTTTGTGCTCATTTAATCTCTCAGCACAGTGGGGAAAGCAAGAACTTTTTGTTCTCAAAACTATTTTTAAAGGGGTTTTGAAATCAGTAAGCTTTAATCTTTCACCACCTCTATTCAATACTGTACTGGCCTACTCTACTCTTTCTTTTTTTCCTACATATTCAGCTTCTAGCAAGTGGAAAGAACATCACCCAGCTTTCCTTCTTGTTCCAGCATGAGAGCAGGGAACTTAACACTGTCACACTGTAACACTTGAGATGATTTTCAGTTGATATGAAAACACTGAAGGGTGAAAATAACTGAATGCGAGGCGCCAAAAAAAATACCTCTGGGGCTTTTTGTCACCAGAAAATAAGTCAATCTGCACTATTTTTAAGGGTGCTCGTGACCTTGCAGCTAACATTCTAATTGGCTTGGCAGGGTTCAAATTACAATTCGTTTCAGAAATAATACCTGGGTGCACACGTTGCTAGAGATTGCAGAGATGGAGGGCAGCCATCTTATTGATTGCTTAGTTGGGTGAAGCACGCATCATCCGCATTTGTGCTCCTGGTGATCTGTTGTCCCAGCTGGCTGTGTGCAAACTCAGGGTACCCATGGCCATTTTCAATAAGCAGATCAATTCAGTTAAGTTGCCTAAACTGCTTGTACCTTTTCCACGTGCCTAATTGAAACTGCTGTTTGTCAGTGGTATCAGGGTGTCAACACTCAAGAAAGGAACTGTTCCTTTTGTTCTTGGTGCAAGTACAGTGTGAGCTCTCTCATCCAGCTGCCCAGGATGGCTGGGATGAAGAGGGAATAGTTTCCATCCTTCATCTATAGAAAGAGCAACGAAGAATGGCTGATCTTCAACTCAGCAGTACTAGAACTAATGGAAGAGTTGCTGCTGAATCACATGGGCTGTTATGAAAATTCTTCTATCACAGTTAACAAAGCATTTCCTCCTCGCTTTGACTGTGTGTTGGAAATTCCTGACCCACTGCTCCCTAGAGGAGGCAACGTTACATTTATCTCCCTGTAATCATGTACCTTTTTATGAACCAAGCAATTTAACAGATACATTTGTTAAAAGTATGTAAAGTTATACGTCTGGCAGTCCACCTAGAGTACCTTATTCAACCGTTAAAGACCAGCTTCTGTGTGCTTGAATCATCATTAATAACATAGTCAAGATCAGAGAAGCCAAACAAGTATGTGCTGAAGTATCTTGCTGATACTGCAAATTCCACTAGTCAAGACGTCTTTGGCTTCCTCACCTAGGAACGTGTCGGCGGAGGACAGAAGGTGAGTAGAAATTGCATTAAATGCTGTTTCTCTCCAAATCTGAATGTTTTGTTCCCTTCCATGTCTTCTTCTCACTGCTCAACCTTATCCATCCTCCTTGCACTGTGGGACAGGGAAACCCACAGTCGTATTTCCCAAGCTCTCCCCAGCCCATGTTGGCTGCGCTCCCACCTGCATGGAGCCGGTGAGAGGGCTGATCTGCACCTGCCGGAATGCCCCGCGGCTCCACGGCAGCACAGTGGCTCCTCTGTGTCCCTGGTTAAGCTGTAACTGATACATAAACAGGAGCAAAAAGCCAACTTTTTGTTTGCAACAAGCAGTGCGTAAAGTTGGGGTGGATTAGATTTGTGTTTGGAAAAGAGAAAATTTCAGTGGCTTTTAAACACTTGGGTTGGGTTCAGATCCTGCATTATCAGGGCAAGTATGCGAATCTGGATCCAGGCAATCTTCTAATTATTAGAGAGACATTTCTCTCCATAGCCTGCAACTGTTCTCATATGTAAGACCGAAGTAATAGCTTTCCCCTTTTGAAAATTTGGGAAAAAATAATAACAGGCCTTTTAAGGATCATATTCCTTCCTAGCACTTTCTTTTGAGGATGAGGTGTAATTGTGTGTCATATATTAACACCAGAGTGGTGTTAACAGTGAACTGACCCTGAAGCACCAGCTGCTGCTTGTCACTGCCAGTCACACTGCACATCATGGTCAGAGGCCCCAGCACTGGGAAGGGAATGGCTCTCCATTGCCATCATTCGTCCAGTGGGTAATTGAGACAGATTTCTGCATTGTTCCTCGAGGTCAAAATGTGCAGAACAGATAGATGTGTTGTTCTGGCACAGCAAAATCCTATACATAGCAGACTTCTTTAAACCAGAGCCTATACCCTACATTTTTTTCTCCTTCCATTAATTTTAAAACAGATAAACTCGAACAGAGTAGCTTTCAAACCACCCTCTGTTTCTGCTCTCCAAAGAGACAAGCAACAGAGCATGGAGGAAGTGTCTCGGTGAGAGGGCCGTATCTCTGGGTGACTTGAAGAGCTTTCCTGACTAAAGAGGTTTTCCTGACTCAACTCCCAACCTGAGACAATGCAGCTCCTGTGGCAGCCACTTTTACTGCGATATCTAAATGGCTCTGGAGTCCCAAATGAGTTTATCTCCTCTGAGATAGGGGCAGGCTGCACAAAAATTGCCTAGTTAGACAGAAGACCTATGGCAAAGAGCGAACCTCAGAATTCACAGTCTATCAACTCCTTGAAAGCATTCTTAACCTTGTTAATATTTTACTAATGGAGTAGAAGCTTTTTTTTCCTTCTTCTTTTCATTACACATTCCCAGGTGTCTTTGCTCTACCACACTTTGTTTTAGAATGTACTGATTTCAGATCATAGCTCAAGTTGAATCCCTGGGCCATTTTTTCTTGCTTGCTGCTAGTACTAATGTACCATTGGAAGCATTTTGCAGTAATTCGATGGCTGCACTTTTGCAGGAGAGAAGGAAAGATGGCAGAACATGCTGCTCTCAGAAGGTTATTCCCCCAAATTCTCCAGAACCAGCCTCTGACCGGGCTGCACCTTCACCCTGGTGGGACATGCTCTTGTGTGGGAACCTCTACAGCAATCCCCCTGAAAGGTGTTCTCAAGATCACCACTGCTGTGGCCCCAGCACACCAGGCTGGACAAATTACAGTCTCCCAGGCCTTTCCTCTGTCACAACAATGGGTTCACAGTGCTGCTTGTAACAGAGCATTAAAAGTGATTGAGAAGGTGTGCTGTACGACCTCTGCACTGGCACCAGTTCCCACCAGGACACTGGTGAGAGCTTTGGGGCTATTTTACAAAGGTTAACAAGGGAGAGGAGACTCCAGCATTGCCTCTCACCTTCAGAGTGATCCCTATCAGATTACTCCCAGCTCTCTCATCAGGGCTGCGGGTGCAATGCAGTGTTTCTCCAAGGCCCGCTCTGTCCTTCTGCATTGTTTGTGGGTGACTTTAGCCTTAACGACGTATTGGAGGAGAAGCTGGTACAGTGAGTTCAAGGCATGAAACTTCCTTAATTTCCAGCACAGCCAGTGCATATTCTACATTACTGGTGAGACGCTGTGCCGGGTCACTGGCTTAGGTACTCCTTGCTTGCAGAAGAGGTGAAACTGAAGTTAATCCACGCCTTTTGGAAAGGGCATATTTGTTGGGGACACAGTGGGACAGGAAGACTTATGTCCATGTTTTATTTTCTGCTATCTGCTATGTTCACTGTAGTTTACATCAGCTTTTCTTTCTGGTCTCTCTCCCCTGCAAGGTTCTACAGAGGCTGGAGGCACGGGGTCACAGACCAAGAGATGACACAGTACAAGTAATGATCATTGCAGTCTGATTCATGCTGGGAGCCAATTTAGAAGTGTAAAAGCTGTGGAAAGGTGCTTCTGCAGCTTTCCTTCCCTAAGCCAGCAGTCGCCTGGCTGGAGGTGTCAGCAGGGGTGGGAGAGGAGGGCACATTCAGCAGGCATCAGCTCTCTCAGGACTACCAGGAACATCTTTGGAAAAAATAAAAGGAAATCTGCATTTTAATTTACTTCTTATGATCTATTTGCTTTCTTTACTTATTTGCACTACCTATTCTGGGTAAAAGGAAGATTTCTTTTCCTTTTCTGTTCTTGTTATTATTGACAGAATGTTCTGACTTCTGTCTTCAGAGTGCAATTTTGTCTAAAAATAAATGGTTTTAGGATGAAATGGAAATCGCTAATACATATTTTCATTTTGCTTAAGGTTTGGATATTAGGCAAAGTGGAACTAAATAATAACCCTTTGGCAAATGAAACCCTTGCACACATTCTATACACTCTTACCCAACAACCCAACGATGTGGCAGCCAACGTATGTACAAATCTATATCCACTTTCCCTGTAGTTAAATAAACTTTTAAAGCAAATGCTCCATTAGCTCTTGACCATCCATCTTAACATAATAATGGGACTGTTTATAGCTAGATAGGCTTTTCCCCTCTATTCTATTAAAATATTTACATTGTAATAACTCAGTAGTGTTGTTTTTTTTTTCTAAATGGAAGGCCTGTAAGTGGGTGAAAGTATTTTAGAGCAAGGTGAGACTGAAGAGAGGTGACATTTTATTGAATTAAGGGCCTTAGAAGGTGAGGGCTGTGCAGCCATAAATTCCAGGAATGCGGATGTGACTCTCCGAATGTGTATATGAAGCTGACAGGGTCTGACAGCTACCATCTGTGAACAATAACGTATAGAGAAGCACGGCTGCACGATGCCGGCTGGAATGCACCTATCAAGCTTGGAGCACTCCAGCAATTTACTACTCATTATCAGCGACCGTGGTCATGATTAGCTGCAGGGGCTGGAATGAAACTTGGAAATTATGAGAACAAAGTTCCCCTTGTTAAAGCAGAGTAATTAGTTTTATACGTATGAGGAGAAAACGGGCAGGAGACTTCCTTTCCCCCCCTCTTTTATTAAGTGTTTGCCATCCAAGCTCTGCTCAGGAACACTAAAAAAAATCAGCACGGTGAAAATGGATAGACTGTTACTTCTTTCTGCACCATTTGAAACATGAGAAAATGGCTAGTTTTATTTTCTGCCCTTACTCTTCCAGAGTTTTCCTGGACCCCAAAGGCTTTGCATCGGAGAATGACAGAGACATAATTATGTGCTAACTGTGCTTACGCTACATTTGTTGATCAAAGCTGATTTCTTGTAGTCTGTACTTTCCTGTGTTTCATCAGAGCGTAGCGTTTTGGCCAAAATATGCCTTTGAGTCATAGCATCTTGTATGTAAAATCTCTCTTATTTCATACTTTTTTTTTCTCAGTCCTGCGTATTACAAACAAACCTGTGTATTCCCAAAGGTTTATGCTGTTTCTTGGTGAGTGCCATGCTACAGAGTGCGCCTGCAGCTCTAGAGAAATACTGTGAATGCTCATTTAAGGTTTCCCAAGTACACTGCCAACCAACGCTGCCATTCACCTTTTTGCTTGGTGTAATCCAGCATGGGCCGGTTGTATGTGAAACTGTGCTGACATAAGCTGAGAATCTGCCCCAGAAAATCAATGGAATTATTAGATGATAAGAAACAAAAAGTCTACCATCTACATAATGCGTGTCTCAAAGCCCAGTATAATTAATGTTCCTAATACCTTTTGGCAGGCACATGCTTCTCGTGTAAAAATGACATTGATCCCTGTCTCCACACCTTGGTCAGCAGTGAACTCCAACAGCATTTTTAGTTCCAAAAACAAGGTGCCCAGGTTTCTAACAAAGGCCTTCGACTTCAAAAATCACACAGCAAAAACAGCACACAAAAAGAGAGAAACGACATCAAGTCTGTTGAGCAAAAAAGATGCCATCGGTCCTCTTTTAGTTGAAGGAGAAATGTTAAGGCTGGTTTAAAATGAATGTGTGAACAGACAGAAAAAGTAGAGTGAGCAGTCTCTGTGATAGATGGCTTAAATTTGGTTATTCCTGCCTGGGATGGAGATGTGAGATGGGCTGTGTGATTTGGTTTGGTTGATCCCTTCTACTGCTATTGTTCTGTGATAGGAAAAGATGAAGAGTATTCCTCAACTGAACAGTTGCATGCTGTTTTATTACCTGCTTTAGAAAAACGTATACAAGTGAGGTTATTGATGGAAAGCTGTTAGTAGAGACGTGTTGTATCTCTGTAAAGTGACCTACTTACACAGACATGACTTAAAGGTGTCTGCCATGGTTTCAGATGTGCACCTTCTGTCTTGGATAAACCAATGCACACGGAGCTTTGGGCTGGCACACTTTGAGTGTCCAGCTTAACCTGCCATGGTCTTTTTCTTCTGCATTGGGAATACTGTGGGCTAAACATGCCATTGCAATAGTGAACAGCTGGGATAAGCAAAATAAGGCGTGACTCTTCTCTCTTGTGTTCCCTATTTGCACACAGAGCTAGCAATGTCAGTCAATGTGCATATGATCTCATAAGCAGATCAGAGTATTTTTCCTGGTCAGATAATATTCAACTAAAAGTGGAAAGAAGTCAGTGTTTTCCTCAATATTTTTTTACTTTTCTCTGGATAAGCTGTATGTCAGAATGGAATAAGGGTGTGTGGGTTGCATTTTTGACAGAGACATTTTACTTTTCAATGTAGAACCAAAAAAAACAAAATCACTTTTTTTTTTTTTTTTTTCCATCTAGCTCTAATTAGCAGTGTAAGATAGTTTCTTTATGGTAATTAGCATGCAGTTGACTCTGGTGTTGCTGTAGAGAGTGGCAAGGAGTGTAACTATGCCACATTGCAGTGAGGTATGCTGACAATTATATAAACTTGTGTTAGCTCTTGGATGATTCACCCTGGAGGCATTCAAGGCCAGTCTGGATGGGGCTCTGAGCAACCTGACCTAGAGGGAGGTGTCCCTGCCTACAGCAGGGGGGTTGGAAATAGTTGGCCTTATGGGTCCCTTCCAACCCAAACCATTCTATGATTCTAAGATTGCAGGTAGGTGTTAGTCACTTGTCTGGCAAAAAGCACAGACACAGCAAGCTGCCACTTCTGGCTTTACCACTGTGCCATGTTGTGCCTTCCCTTCTTTTCCAGAGCCCATACAGGTGCCTGTTCATCCAAATTAGTAGCATCTGCACCCCTTCCCTTACATTAGGCTCCTCTACTGCTTTGCCCTATTCATACACGACATGCCACAGGGCAAGTAAGAGTGTTAAGGCAACAGTTTAAAAATAAGTTAGACAGCAGTGGGGAATGCCATTAACTGGGCATTGTTACCATCTGTACCTACATGTGCGTTCTGTCTGTAAGACAGAAAACATGCCTACACAACACAGGGTGGACTGACAGACTGGAGCATAACCCAAACATAAACCAGCCTGGGGCTCTGTGCAGATGTTACAGACAAATGCTGGTGTGGAAAACCCTTTCTACCCTCTCTGTTCTTCCTGCTTTTGTTATCTGTAATAGAAAGATAAAAGCCTGTTGAGGTTTGCCATTCTATTTCACGTCCTTTATTTTGCTGCATAGACATTTCCAAAGGCTTTAAAGTCTTTTAGACTTTCAGCAGCTTGTAAAAGAGAACCGTTTTCTAAGCCTGCCTGTCTAATGCAGGTAATCTACCACATTCTTTCAAAGCAGTAAAGAAAATAGCAATGGGCCTGAAATTGCCTGTAATTTTCCTCCTCATGCTTTGAAACTGGAGTGTTGCTGTGTTATTTTACCTCTCTCTTTTAGGTGGGAGCAGTTTCTGAGGATTTGGGATTGCATTTCTGTAAAAAGTCCCTCTTTATATGCTTTAAACTTTCATTATGACATTAAAGTTGGTAGAACAGCTACCAAACACTTTAACAGCAAGTTACAAGCATTTCTTATCTTTACCAGCTTCAGTATCTGATGTGCTGCATGTTTGTTCCTCTCCCCATCCCAAGTCAGTGGGGTAGTTGGACCGGGCAGCCTGACCTCATTCCCTGCTCTTACTGCTTGTTAATTTTGAAACCTGTTAACTGTCAGCCAGGAATTTGTCTCATAAGTTCCCCAGCTCCCAGTTCTCCATTGCATTCAGGCTGTCTTGCGGTGATTAACTAACATAAACACAGTAGGAATTATTACCAATAATGGGCCTAACCTAAAAGGATGGTGCTCTCAAAGGCTTGTGTGGCTACTTCATACCTCATAAGTTCAACCTCAATAAGCTTCCAGAGTTAACACATTAATTCCTGCAATATAAAGTGGTTTTGAGAGATTGTCGGGATTTTTAGCCTACTTTGTTGCTTTTGATTAAGCAGTGTTTCTGAATACACTTTCAAAACATGTGACTCAGCAATTGCTCAGTGATAAAATTCTCATTCGTTTTCATTATTCTCCACCTCTTTGCCCCTGTATTCACATGACACAAATCTCTATATCTTAGAAGACACAATGTCAATTCTAAGCGATCAGCTACCTTATTGTTGTCTGTCCTTGTAAACCAATGTAGAAAGCGAACTGTTTACTTTTGGTTTTACTGGAGAGTAACACCAATGTTTGTAAAGACATGCAAACCCTTTTTTATTCTGCTTAACTGAGTGACCTTTAAGACACAATTTAGGCACAAGGAAAGCCTTAGGGATCGAGTGTCCTTGTTCCTATGGGATTCATGTCTAGAGACAACACTGGATACCCAGAAAAATGGATTTGAGAGAAAAATCTGATGAGAAAACTTGATAATTAAGGACAAAGCATCAGTCTACAGCATTACATTTCTCTAGCAGGCAGGCCGGCATCAGAAGATAGCCTGAGGTGAAGGACACACGCAGACATGTTGCCTTGACTCCATATCTTAGCTGTTGGCTCCACGCTTATCAATTAAGAAGTAATTGAACTTGACCTCACTCCCCTCTCAGAGCTCTGGATCACTGTCAGACTTGATCCCCTGCTGTTCTCCAAAGCAGAGTCAGCAGGGGGTGGAAAATGAATGCCTTGAAATGCGTGCACTTGGCCATGACCTTAACAAATTTGCCCCAAGCCGGTTATTTCTTGGCTGCTGAGCCAGCAGTTTTAGAAGACTGCAGGGCTCGCCCGTGACTGTAAGTCAGAGAAGAGGACTGATCTGCAAAGCTGTCCATTTTTCTATCCATCCCCCATTTCATACTCAGCATAAGAGGGCTCAAGGCCTACCTGGGAGGTCTGAAAACTTGCCACGGCGCATATGACTCATTATACTGCAAAGGTGGACTCAGGCTCGCCTCTAGTCAGTGCTACAGTGAGAGATGGGAGGTTACTTTCATCGACAGGAAAACAGCCTGTACCTTTCTAACCATTGCTGAGTCATTGTCTTGTCTCTGCTAAGATGGGATATGGCATTCCAGCAACAATCATCAGGTCTGTTCCCTTGAGGAACGTTTTATTTTTCAAGAAGATGCTTGTTCATGTTAATTGTTTTCACAGCAGTGATGGTAGCATGTATCACTTAAACTCGTCTTACAGCTGAGTTAGCAAATGCCAATAGTTGTCAAGTACATTTAGACTGAAGATCTTACTTTATAAATTGACAAGTGCAGATTGTTACTGATTCTCTTCCTGAATATTTAGTGCAGAAGGGTTGGATAAAAATACATACGTTCTTCTGGAAGAAGACAATCCAAAGACTCCATCCCTGAGCTCAGTCCCCACATTTGTGAACAATGTACAAAGGTGCCTTTGTGCTTCTTCTCCCTCTTTCTGACCTTTTGGAGTTTGTTTCTTTTCTGCTCTGTGACTCCACTTTGAGAGAAGAGGTGGAGAATGCCATGTCTCCATGGAAGAACGCAGCCCAGTGGCTGGAGGAGATTCCTAGAGGGGTCAAGACATAGCTTTGAATCAACACTGAAGGTAGCTCTGCTGCTTTCTGGGTAAGCACTTAAATATCTAGGCGGTCATGGGCAGCACTGCCACCACTGTCCTTCAAAGAGAGAAAAAAATGAGATGAATAACTTCATCCAAAGTATTGACCTAGGTTTCTGAGTATCACTGTCCCTAAACGTCTAACTAAAGCTGGATCTAACAGACATAGCATCAGTATTACTCCGTCCAAGATCATCATGTGATACTACATCTTTTTGGACATGACAGATGGGATGGCTGTGTACAAAAGTATCATCCTTCCCATAAACTCTGTCCAGTAGCAAAGTTTCTGTGAAGATCTGTGGCCCACAGAAAGCCCTGTGGAGGTCCTTCTGAAGCAGCAATGGCCATACCCCAGGAGAGTAGCAACACAGACACAGTGGTGATGTAGATCTTCCCAGGCCTTTACCTCATCCATGACTCAGCAGAGTTGCTCTTCCGTCCTGAGAAGGTGATAGAAATTCCTGCTAGGGAACTGTGGGACTAAATTCCCTGCAGATTCCTCCAAACTTTGTCCTTTGCCAGCAAAATCTACCCTTGCCTTCATACCAAAAGCACCTGCAAAGATTTTGCAAGCCATAATTTTACTAGTGATGCAACACACCTTGGTAGTGGTTTTCATTCACCCACCTTAGAGCTCTTGATGATGCTGAGAAACATTATTGCCCTCATTGCAGAAATGGGAAAAATGCTGAAAGAGTCAATGCAGCTTGCTTATGATATAGCTCAGAACTGGAAGTAATACAGCATTAAAAACCATGTGCATGTATTTTGGAAATACACACTCTGTGCCCTCAATTTATACACACCTCAGTGTCTGTCAGCCAATCTGGTGGTTGGGAAAGGAGAGGAAAGGGAAAAGTAAAAAAGGAAAGAAGTTTCTTGAACTGTGCGTAAATCAATATACTGCTTTTTCTGGAATTAGAAAATCAGCTATATATACTTCTTTCCTTTTTTTTTTTTTTTTTTTAGTATTGTGTTTGTGTACAACATATTTCCTCTTGGTAGAGTTGACTGAATGCTGAGGCATGTAGAAAGTGCATAGAAAGCCGTTAGCAGCAGGCCTAAGGAACCTCCCTGAGCAGTGGAGCTGCCTCAAGAGTTCATTTGGTTCTTGTATCAGACGTCTTGTTTGGGGTTTCTTGTCACTGCCCTACTAACCCTATACAAGCTCTCTCAGAAAACTGTGTGTATCATGAAAACATAGCCCACTAGCACTTAATGACAGAGCACATATTGTTTCCACTTGTCTCCCTGAAAGATATACAATATCTTTACCTTCAGTTTATCCTCTCTGCTGGGCTGAGGTATGTGTGAGCTCACAGAAGCTTGCCTTAGTTGTGATTCTGCCAGCTAAGCCTGCTCATTGTTCCCAGAGGGCTGCAAGGCAGGACAGGGCAGCTGAATTTGGCAGGCAAATAAAAGCTGTTGGCGGACTACAAGGAAAACAACAGCTACACAGTTGAGAAGCTCTTGCAGAATCACACGGTGACTCAGAATGTGTCCCTTAATGTTTCACAGCAACTCTGCTCCTGAGAGCACAGTTTTGCACTGCAGCCTTACGGTGGGTATATTTTCACATTGTAACAATAACTTAATTTTCTAGATACGAAGTACGTGTCCTCCAGTAATATGTGATGAAATGTAGATTGTATGTATTCTGCACCCAGTCTTGTGACCCACGCTGGCAGCCTCTTCTTGGGAGTTTCTACAGATGTGTGCACCTGGTAATGCTTACATTTTCTTATACATATGCCAGCAAAGCCTGAAGGCACAGGTTTCACCCACAAACCACTATCTTGCATGTTGATAGATTCAGCCTGGGAAAAATATTTTAGGGGAAAATATGTGAAAAAACGTGGAGGGAAAGAACAGAAAAGCCTTGTGACAGTGAACAGACCAACTTGGCCTGACAGCCACGGCTTCCTGACCTCAGAGGAGGCCATTCACCTCATGACAAAGAGACGGTGAGCAGCCAGACCTGGGTTGGCTCTGCTCTCCTCCCAGTGTCTCTGGGCAGTCAGCCAGCATCTGGCTGGGTGCCCTGACAGCACTGGCAGAGTCGGGGGCTTGCACTTCTTGTCCAGCAAGCTCTCAGGTGCAAGAGTGGCCTGGAGTGGGTAGGCCCAAAGCCTGCAGGGATGCTACCAAGGCAGCAGCTGTGCTTTTGCTCAGGACACACATGCTGCAGACATGCAGGCATGAGGACTGGGCTTGGTGCATGAGTATGGGATGGGGAAGGGGTGGTGGGGGAAGGCATGGGGTTTGGTTGGAGCTGGCCTGATGTTAGGGTAGCCAAACTCTGTCCTGAGGTGCAACCAGCAGCAGGTCCATGATCACTGCTGTCTGAGGTGCTGGCCATCTCTTCTTTGGTACCCACTGCTGTCAGTGTGGCACCCAAACAAGCTACCTTTGGTACCTTGTATCGAGGGGGACACTTGCCTCCTGGAAGTCCTAGCCAAAACCTGAGCTCAAGAAGAGATTGGGCTGAAGTGAGTGGAAGTGAAGGGTTTGTTACCTCTTCTGCTCTCCATGTTCCACCTCTAGCTGTGCAGGTGCTTCTCTGCTCATGGCAAAAGCAAATCTGTTTTCTGATGCAGGTAAATTGTGCCTGTCTTTCCTTCTGCTGCTTTGACTGCACAGTGAACCGTCACCAGCAGAGCAGGAGGAGGGTGTCAGCAGAGCTCATCTGTCAGTGCATGGATATTGCTGCATGTCATTGCCACAGACATCGGTGATTGACAAAGCTCAGAGGATGAAATGACTGAAGAAATTGCCCACAAAGCACAGTGGTGTCACTCAGTTTAAGAAACCTATACGACAGGAACTGCAGAACATTATAAGCTGAATGTATTCTTTCCAGACTCCTCACTTTCCAGAGTTTCATTCAGTCTCCCTGCAGTGCCTTCCTGCCTCCCTGTACTAAATCCCACTCGGGCACCTAACAGAGCCAATCTTTCCTTCTCTACTTGTTACATTCTTTTCTCATATTTGCAGTTTTTCCCTAAAATTACTGGGCATTTTTTTCAAGTGCAAGTAGAACTACAAGTCTGAAAGACACATGATTTGCCTTTGGATTTTAAAACAAGAGAAAATGATAGAGCATTCTTGCCTTTTGTTTTATTTCTTTGCTAGCTAAAGGACAGTCTGTCCTAACGTTAGGAAAAATTGTGAGCTCAGTTGTTATAGACAAACTGCTGCACGGCTCCCAGAGAATCTTGAAAAAAGAAGACATTACTTTCTGTAAATGCAATTGCTTACTGCGACTCTGAACAAAGGATTCTACCTCGGCAGTCAAATGATTTGCTATTCAAAGAAAGTGAGACCTTCACAGATAAATGTAAATGCTGTTTTAGAGACTAATGCATGAGTAGAATCAGAAAATTATGCTCTATTGTAGACTCAGGCCGTTGCTCTTTTTTTTCCCCCCAGAATATTTTTACTGAACACTGATTTATTTTTTTTTTTCAGGGGTTCTTATCTCACAGTTAATTAGAACACCATCATCTGTTCCAAATCAGTAATAATGTAGCTCTGCTTGCTGAGCAGACAGGAGAATGAATTGCAACTTCAGTTCTTTCATGGCTGATTCATGCACCAGAAGAGAATGAATCTTTTATGTACCACTGCCTTCTGGAATTTTGAAAGAATACACATTTTGAAACAGCTGAAATTGCAGTTACTGCTCAGATACAAGTGAAAAACTTTCCAGTTACGCGTTGCTGTTTTATTCATGACTGCATGTAATATTAATACAAAACACTTCTCTTTCAGAAATCTTATCTGTTTGCGATGTTTCAGCTATTTTAGAGGGCAAGAAGTGAGAGAATGAGTGATTCTAAGCAGTGAGTCAGCTGCTGTCTACATCTGCAGCTAAACAGTACGGCCAGGGTTACACCTCATTTAGCTGGATCTCCTAATCATTGCTGTGTAAAGGCTGTTCCCCATCATGCTCAAGGTAATTCAGTTGAGACGCTGCCAGTAACTACTGGGGAGAGTTACTGCTGTTTGGAGTCAGACCTTCAGATACAGCAATTCTGTTCCTAGAATGCAGTAAAAGCCCAATACGTATTAAAATGCAACACTGCCAAGTTTTCCAGCAGTTGATTGTAGTTGGAATTGCTCTTAGACCTGACTTACTTTACACAGACTCTTCTATATGCTCCTGGTAAGGTTTTTTATTATGCTAAGAACAATGATGCTGATTCTTAGCAGTCACTTCAGCAATTTGAAATGCCCCGAGTTACAAATCGGTCTTGATTAGTATTCTTTTTCAAATAAGTAAGATCTTTTGGTCTGTTCTACAAATGCCATTGTAAAGAAGCACACGTTTTCCCAGACTTTCTAGATACAGTAGTTGTTTTTATTTATTTATTTATTTTTGCCCACGTGCGGACTAAACATGGCAATGCATCTTGTAGTGAACAATCCTATTCCTGTACCATGAAAATTCATGTAGACTTTGTTATCAGTGTCAACAGAGGAGGGACCAAACCTTGAGCAAAAGAAGTACTTTATAACAGTAGCACCAGCGGTACAGTAGCATTAAATGGAGGATTAGATACTTTAATGGATAAAACATGTCAATTTGCACTCAAATGCTCTTATAACTTAAATTTGAAGGGTGGTGTGTTTCAAGCTGATATTTAATGGAAACTGTATCTGTAGTGTACAGCACATATGACTGCTCTCATTTTACCAGTTAATGAAAAGAGACAGTGAAGGCATAAGGTGGGATAAAGCCCACTAGCAGCCAAGTCACACTGAAGCTCCAAACACAGGAAAGCATCCCTGTCCTCAGGTCTAAACAGGAGCAGTACAAAAATGAAGATGAACCACCGGCTGTCTTGGTTGCATTGGTTATAAGGCTTAATATTTTGTAACAAAAAGGAGCAAGACCAAGCCCAGTCTTACTTTCCAAAGGTGGCTTGATCACTTCTGCTTGTCCACTGAGCCCTGGAGGAGTCCTCTGATACATGTAAGTTGCCTTCTGATACATGTAAGGCTTTCTCCATCCCTGGGTGTCCATCCTACCTGCACAAAGGGCAATTGCTGTGCCATATTCACATCCCTTCTGCGGTGGTTCTGTGGCAGTGGGACTCCAGACATCAGAAATGAAGTTATACCTACTTCCAATGCAACAAGAGAGAAAATCTCTCTGCTGTTACCCAGCTGACCTGCTCCACCAGCTACGGAGTCTGTTTTGTACAATGTAGTTTCAATCTGGCTTGGCTTGCATGCAGTTTCCAGGCAGCTGGATGAGACTCACCGCAGAGACACAGTGCGTCTGTGCACTGGGTTTTCCAGCACAGCCCATCCCATGTGCTCACATGTACAGCTCCTAGCTCACCTCTTCCTCATTCTTGTGCCCTATTGTTCTTCAAATATCGTATCAGAAGCCAAAGAGCAAGTGGTTCTCTGTTAGTTTTTTCCTTTCTCATTTGGTGATTTCTGTCATTTGTTTACAGTAAAGAAAACCACTGACCAATGGGTTATTGACCAACACTGACCAATATTGAGGCTTTTAAACATTTTTTTTTTTGGAGAAATTACTAAGGCTATGGTAAATGTAATTTGTAGTTTGCCACAGAAACCTGTTTCCAGAATATTTCAGGCAAATGAGACCTTTTCTCTTCAAAGTCCTTGAACAGCTGGGGGAGCAAAGAAAAGCTGGGAGACAAAGTGAGCTGATGTAGCATAAGACACAAATGACATCGCTTTCCTTCCATCTGTCTGGAATCTGTGCCTTTCTTCCCATCACTCAGATGGTGTTAGTCCTTAAAGTGGCACACACTGCAGTGTCCGTGTCCACTCTGAGTTTGTGAGCAGTGCAATTGCCCAGGATCCTGCTGCTCAGAGAGGTTCTGACAGGGCAAGGAGGAGGAGGAAGGCTGGGGGGACGAGGCCCCATTTCCTTCCTCGCCTCGGGACCCATTCCAGCCATACCAAGCCATGCAGGTAGTGCAGGGCAAATAACTCCAGGCTTCGAGCAAGAAAGCAAATATAAAAATGACCATGAAAATTGCACAACCAGTTAAAACTGGTTCCAGCCAGGAACTGAAGTCCTGCCTCGAAATACTTACTTAAATCCCATTTGAACGGCATAGATTTACATTCCAGATGAAGCATTAATGGCTTTCACACAATATCCTCAGCAGAGATGCCCCAGCATACCAACCTCTGTGTTTTTGGTAGCTGGAATTTGTAAGTCCTCGAGGAGCTGCATTCTTCTGAGTGTTACTTCTATTTTTGGACTGAGTGCTTTCTTTATTTAGCAAAAAACTGTGCTCTTGTCAGACTGTGGAGGCTATATGAGTCATCTATACAATAACACTAAATTACCCCTTTCTGCTACGATGCAGTTCATCATAATCACAAAGGGATTTATAGAAAAACAACAGAGCTGACAAAGTCTGCTCTTAAGCTTCCTGTGTTTAATCCTGGTGCATGTCACCATCCTAGCAGTGTATTGTTGAGAAAGGGGTTGTTATCAGAACGCTGGGTGCTGCAGTAGCTCCAAAGTCACATTTTTTTGCTAATAAAAACCAGCGTCTCTTCCTTGACAATTTTTGGCCGCCTATCCGCAATCACCTGCCTGCATGAGAACTGTGTGAATGCTAATGGCTGCTCTGAAACTTTGATGAATAAAAACTATTTAAGGCTGTTAAGGCTGCCTCATAGGCAGCAGCGCCTGCTCATTCAAATGCTTCAAACACGGCCCCCACAGAGCATCACCCGTGGGCTCTGACTGCAGGCAAAACAGAACATAGAGCTTCAGAAAACAGAGTGTTTGGGTGTCACAGGATGAGGTAGCATACATGATCTACGCAGCCTAGTCAACTTACAGCTTGAGCTTTTCTCACATAACTATGCCACACACCGTGACAAGCCCAGGAAGGAGTTTGTAATTGCTGTACTAATGGAATACTTCATGTATTGCACCACAGACCGATCAAGCGAGGATTTAAGACATGCTGAATAACATCCAGAACCTCAGGTGTATTTAGGTGCTCTTTTCCCACGAGCAGATAGAAGACAGGCTGCCAGTATGACAGGAAACACCATAATGTCACAACATTATGCAATTAAGGCTGTAACTAAATGCATATGCATGTGGGAGGACGAGTTAAGGTTGCCCAGGCAATCTTATTTCTGGCATTTCCTATATTTTCTGCCTTTGACTTTGTAACCTACATATTCCCTCATCTCAGCTCTGCTGTAGATTGCAGGTACGACTTGAATATATGTCCTTCTTGCTTAAGTGATTGCATTGGAAAGGCAAATCTTTTGGTACCTTTCCACTGCAGGGGACCACAGCAGCCATAGTGGAGGAGTGTTTGTATCAGCCTGGCTGACAGTGGCACGGGGCCATTCGCTGCCAGCCTGAAGGCCACAGCAGAGGTTTGGAGAAGTGGCAACCAAAACTCTGCTTCCCCACCTCTATCTCCAGGGACGCGACTGCTGCAGGATGAGCCCACCAAGCTGTTGAAGCTGCAGAGGCTGAACTTGCAGATGGTGTGAGCGAAAAGCTCTGTGTTGCTTAGCAGGAGCTGTAACAGCCCCAGTGAGTGTCCTCCTGAGGCTGGCCTGGAACGGCAGGAGTTTGCAGTGACCCTCCCTAACACTACCCCGGTGTTTTGCCCCTTGACAGACTGACCCCATTGTAACACAAGATGAGATGCAGAGAGGCTGGCAAAGTCACTTACTGCTGCAGTGTTTCGGATAGCTTAATACAGAACACAAGGCATTCCTAAGATGGAAAACAAAACTTTTAGGTGTTCTTATATGCATTTTTGAATGACGACTTAGAACTTGAATTGAATCAAGGGATTCTGCCATCGGGGCTTCGCCTCTGCCTTTTCAGACCAAAACAGCATTCCATGCACACAACAGCTACTTGCACCGTGGGGGCACAAAGCAGCACAACACAGTAGCAGCAGATGGGCAGCCCTGAATGGAAAAGAAAACCCTCAGCTGTTCCATTCTTGATGAGAATTTGGGAACGTTACAGAAGGAGGAAATGAGGAGAAATAAAATTGCAAGCTCAAGAGAAGATAAAATCTGATTAAAACGCTGACTAATATAATTGCAGAGCGTTAGTCAGGCTTTCTTGTGGAAAGGGAAAAATGTCTGCTGTTGTGCTGCTATAGAAACGATGTGGAGTATGCGGGTAGGTGAGGGCATGGAGTTTGTCCCTCCCTTCCCACTTCTCTGTGCTGGAATGAAGATCCTATCTCACTGTGGGCCCTCCTGGCCAGACGGCTGCTTCCAGCGCACAGAGGAATTCTGTTCCTGTTTATGCAGTTTCTTTTAATATCTCTGCTTCCTCCTTCCTTTGTTCTTGTGGAAGGTGATGTGATAGCACTGTGACAGGGCAGGGGGTGTGCCCTGTTCTCCCTTCACTTTCCACAGGGGTTGGTGACTTTGCTCTGTATTTTGTGAGCCTGGAACATAGGTACTGTGCCGCAAACAAGGAGCTTTCTTGTATTTACTCCTATAAAACCAGAGGACTCATAGTACTTTGAAAAGTAAATCCTTCTCTGGAACAAGCAGCCATCATCTGTGTTTCTGAACACTTCGTCCAGGCCACTTGTTTCTTTAAAGATACATGCTAGAATTTACCCGCCATTGCATGAGATAATGACTTTTAATTCCCCTGGCTGCTGATGGAAGTGTCCTTCTGAAACATGTAAGCCACACGTAAACATACTCACTGAGCAGTGGCACAAAATAAGAACTAGAAATGCACCCCTACGCTGTGGGATGTCATTCACAGCAGCTCTGACCCACAGCCATCCGGAGTGATATCTCATCTCTGACAGCAGTCACTTCCACGTAACTGAGAGGAAGGCACAAGAAAATAAATTGCATTAAGGAACACGAATTAAATTGTATTAATTAATTAAATTTAATAAGAACTGTATTACGTTAAAAAGACTAATGGATGAGGAAGTGTGTCCACGCTGTTCTAGAGCTCTTTCTGCTCCCTAGTGCTTAAGATACTGGTTCAAATGTTGAAGAAAGTAATTTGCTGCTGCTGATGAATTCTGTGCCAGCATAAAATGTTGTAGAGCTGCATTTCCTTGTAACCTATAAACGTACTTCTTCACATGGTGCTAATTTTATTTCCGTCCCAGTGCCTTCCTGTAACAATTGATCCACTGGCTCGAGTACATATTTTATAAGAACATATTTTGTACTTCAGCTTTTCCCCAAGTTTCACCTTTCAGCCTCCCTCACTTGTTTAGCTTTCTGTGTTCTGAGTCGCAGAGAGAGGTGCCCGTTCTCTGGTTATTTTAGCACTTTCAGCCTGTCTGTAATCATCTCTTTCACAAAATGGAGAATACCTCTGACATTCTGACAGTTCATCCATGCATCGTCTTATTTTCATTTCTCTTTCCAGTTTCCCTCCAACCTCTGTGCACTGTGCACTGGAGACACCACAGCTGCACACAGTGTTATACTTTAGGCCTGCACTCTCTGTAGGCCTCTGGAAGGCCTCTCTCAATCATCCAATCTCACTGTCACCACAGTCAGTCCCATTTTAGAATGCCCGATGCAAACTCCAGCTCCATTTAAAAGAAGTTAAGTTTGATTTTGCTCTTACCACTCTTGTCAGAGGGCCGGTCCAGTGTGTTCCTGTGTACATCCACTTGTTCTCATGCTGACATTGGCCTCTACTATTGGTTTCCCTTGCATCTCTTTCCCCAAGCCCCCCTCGCCTCCAGGCACTGGAATGGGTTGCCCAGGGAGGTGGTGGGGTCGCTGTCCCTGGCAGTGTTCAAGAGGCATCTGGATGAGGAGCTACGAGATGTGTTTTAGTGGCTTGTGGTACCAATGGTAATGGGAGGACGGTTGGACTACGTGATCTTGTAGGTCCTTTCCAACCTTGTGATTCTATGATTCTATGATTCTTTCTTTATCTTGCAAAACTGGATGCACCACGTGTTCTTGCCTTTGGCTGAAACAGGCTGCCCGGGCCTTAATCATTGCAGCAATTTTCGCCCCTACTTGTTCTGCTTTAGATTTACTCTTCCTTGAGCCTGGGTGACAGAATCTCACCTCGTATTTCAGATGTTTTCTGCAATAACGAATCTGAAATAGCCGGATTTACATTTGCCTGTTCACACAGCTCCTACTCACCCTGTGATTAACTGGTCTTTCTTTTCCAAGTGCTGATCTCATAGTTGATGGAAGAAATTTTCATGATTTATCTCTGCAAGCCATTAATATTATCAAATTTAATTATATTTTCATTAATCTAGTTCTAAGAGGCACCCAATTTCTCCAGCACATTATTCCCACCCTTGTTTGAAGTGGAGATGTCCCCCGGCTCTGCCAACAGTGGATTTCATTAGCACATTTGCCTTCTTGATGACATTCTTGTAATGAAAATATGGAGGAAGAGAGTAGCCCTGACGAGTCCCATGGAATAGCTTGTGCCTCATGCACACAGCTCTTTGTCATTGCCTCTTGATCCTCTGTTCTTCCGTTTGAACAACCAGTTCTTGCTGGACAGTGTCAGGCATTACTGACCCCAAATGGATTAGATC